>NC_069502.1:459078043-459383043 GCF_027579735.1 Bombina bombina
ATGCTTACTACTTATACCCAAAACCAAAGTGTTACTGTTATGGAGAGGGAGAACACAATGTAGAGGGGTTGTTTCCATTTTTACCAAGGGTCTATCTGAAAATAGTTGGTAAGGGGATCCCCCACAGAACAAGGTAGACATAAATACACCTACTATATTGCCAATGACATCAAAAGATAGGTGCTGTATGTGGTATAGAATTAGTAGAAGAGGAACTATGGGGATACCTGAGGAGAATCCTCTACTTGAACATAGTTAATCGGTACCTAAAGCATAAATTATTCACATTAAATGTTTCACATGGCCTTAAACTAGAGTGAGTATAGTTCAAATATATATATATATATATATATATTTATATATATATATAAACATCAACTGTCTATATTTTTTTGGCAAACCATCACTAACAGAACAAATAAGGTATAGAAGGCATGTGTTAAGGAGTCTCAGTTTTTAGTAAGGTTAGAAAGGTTATCTCAATGGTAGCCATTTAATGATGGAGAAGTCTCCTATGGGCAATATATTAGACATGAAACGGTGTGAATTAGTATTAGCGTTTCTGTTAAGAGTCAGATTACCCCACTCCAGACCTCAGGGTTGTTTGGCTGCCTTGGGTGCAGCTTGATCTTCATGAAAATGGTGGTTTTAGTTTGCAAAAACATTGACCACGAGGCAATGGCATGCTGCAAAGTTCATGACTCCACAGTAGCTGCTTGGATAATAGTAGTGTCAGCCTATGATGATGCTCAAACTCAGTTCCAAAGTTTACAGTTTGCAACCTATCATCCACTGGGAGCTGAGGTCGGATCTCATCCCTGTAGCTCCAGAATCTCTCAGAGCCTACCGCTGTGACTTGTCTTTGCCTCTCACTCGGAGCAAGAGGGGCGGAGCTCCCACAACCAGCCCGGGCAAGGCCCTCTAGCATGTCTGCGTCCCATGGTATTAGGCCCATTGTTGTCTGCGGCTTGCAAATGTGTTGAGGCTTCAGACCCTTAGCGGCTGGAGTATGTATACTAAGATCATCATCCTCAGGTTTGTTATTATGCCAAAAACAATCTGCAATGTGCCAAGATAGCTGGGCGAAGTGCCGGTCCATCGAGTCACTAAAATCTTTTAAGAGTGACAGTAATGAGATTTCCATGTCCCTCATGGCTCGATCTGTGTAGAACAAGTCTGCAGTTATTTGTTTGCTTGCTCGTTTATAGCATAACCCACAGAACTGTGTGTGTGGGGGGGAGATGGTGAATGTGCCAAGGAGGACGCCCGTCTGGCTAGCGGTCTGATTTAAGGTGAAAAGGTTGTAAAAACTGCAGAGCTGCTGTATATTCCTGTGCAGCAGAAGATAAGATTATTATTTTATTATTATTATTCTTTATTTATAAAGCGCCAACAGATTCTGCAGCGCTGTTCATAGGTAACAAAGATAAAAGGACAGTACAATATGAGACACTAGACAAAATTTAGCAAACAAATACAGGAGGAATTGGGAGCCCTGTTCCCGTGGGAACTTACAATCTAAATGGGTAGGAGGGTGAGAAACAGGAGGTGGGGACTGCAAAGGTGGGAATGATGTTAGTGTGAAGTTATATGAGGGCAACTATTAGGCAAGTAGAATTCATTAGTTACTGATTTGGTTATAGGCTTACCTGAACAAGAAGGTCTTTAGGGAGCGTTTAAAGGAGGAGAGGTTGGGGGAAAGTCTGACTGCTCGAGGAAGTGCGTTCCAGAGGGTTGGTGCCGTACGAGAGAAGTCCTGTAGTCTAGCATGAGAGTAGGTGATGTTAGAAGAGGCAAGGAGTAGATCGTTGTTGGATCTTAGGAGACGGGCTGGAGTATATTTGTTAAGTGAGGACAGGTATGGGGGGGCTGCATTGGTAAGGGCTTTGTAGGTGAGAGTGAGAATTTTGAATTTAATTCTGCTGTGAATGGGGAGCCAGTGAAGGGACTCACAGAGGGGTGCGGCAGATACAGAGCGTCGGGAGAGGGGGATTAGCCTAGCAGAGGCATTTAGGATGGATTGAAGGGGAAGAGGCGGGAGAGAGGAAGGCCAGTTAGTAGGTTGTTACAGTAGTCAAGCCGGGAAATTACTAGGGAATAGATTAGCTGTTTAGTAGTTTCGGCACTCAGAAAAGGACGACTTTTGGAGATATTGCGTAGGTAGTTGCGACAGGATGAAGAGAGTGATTGGATGTGGGGTATGAAGGACAGATTGGAGTCGAGTGTAACTCCTAGGCAGCGGACTTGGGGTGATGGGGAGATAGTGGTGTCACCGACAGTGATAGTAAAGTTAGAAACTGGAGTAGAATTAGTTGGGGGGATTAGAAGAAGCTCAGTCTTGGACATGTTGATTTTTAGGTGGTGAGAGGCCATCCAGGAAGAAATGCCAGATAAGCAATCGCTGATGTAGGAAAGGACAGAAGGAAAGAGTGCAGGGGTGGATAGGTAGATCTGAATATCATCAGCATAGAGGTGATAGTTGAAGCCATAGCTACTGATAAGTTTACCCAGTGAGGAAGTATAAATAGAGAAGAGTAGAGGGCCTAGAACAGAGCCTTGAGGTACTCCAACAGACAGAGGCAATGGAGAGGATTAGTCACCAGCAAATGAGACAGAAAAGGACCTATTAGAGAGATAAGAGTGGATCCAGGAGAGGGCAATGTCACAGAGCCCAAGGGAGCTGAGAGTCCATAGGAGGATGGGATGGTCAACAGTGTCAAAGGCAGCAGACAGGTCAAGTAAGATAAGTATAGAATAGTGGCCATTGTTTTTAGCAGAAAGAAGATCGTTAGTAACCTTGGTGAGGGCAGTCTCAATTGAGTGTTGTGGACAGAAGCCAGATTGCAGGGGGTCAAGCAATGAGTTGGAGGATAGGAAATGTGTTAGGCGATCGAAAAGTAGTTTTTCCAGAACTTTAGAAGCTAGCGGAAGTAGTGATACGGGGCGGTAGTTTGCAGGAGAATTGGGGTTGAGGGATGGTTTTTGAGGATGGGGCTGACCTTTGCATGTTTGAAGGATGATGGAAATGAACCAGTAGTAAGGGATCGGTTGAATATGTGAGTAAGAGCTGGGGTGAGGGTAGAGGACAGAGAAGGTATTAGATGTGAAGGGATAGGGTCAAGGGGGCAGGTAGTGAGGTGTGAGGAAGCTATTAGGGAATTCACTTCATTCTCAGTGGTTGGGGGGAAGGTACTGAGAGTGTTGGAGGGAGTGACCGGGGGCGGAGATGAAAGGTTGCAGTCTTGTGGTGGGATGTTACTTCTAATCGTAAGTGTTTTCTTGAAAAAGTAATCTGCCAAGTCTTGAGCACTAAAGTCAGATGAAGGGGGTGGTGCAGGTGGATAGAGGAGAGTGTTGAAAGTGGAGAAGAGACGTTTAGGGTTTGAGGAGTGAGAAGATATGAGAGAAGAGAAGTAGTTTTGCTTGGCTAAGTGAAGGGCAGAGGAGTAAGAATAAAGAATGAACTTATAGTGTAGGAAATCGGGTTCAGAGCGGGATTTCCTCCAGGCACGTTCAGCAGCACGGGAGCATTTTTGTAGATAGCGTGTTTGCTGAGAGTGCCAGGGCTGGAACTGACGACGTGGGGTTTTGCGTATTTGTGGAGGAGCAAGGGTGTCGAGTGCAGAGGAGAGAGTATTGTTATAGTGGCTTGTAGCAAGGTCAGAGCAGGATACCGTGGAAGTGTGGGAAAGGCGTTTTTGAATAAGGTTAGAAAGTTGGAGAGGATCCACAGTGTGCAGATTTCTACAGGTGCGGAGGCGGGGGGTAGAAATAGGTTTAGCCTGTACATTGAGATTATAGGTGAGCAGATGGTGGTCTGAGATGGGAAATGGGCGACAGGTGACATCAGAAGGGGAGCAGAGGTAGGAGAATACCAGATCAAGAGAGTGTCCATCACGGTGAGTAGGGAATAGGGTGGATTGTGAAAGACCAAAGGAGTTTGTGAGTGAGAGAAGTTTAGAGGCAGCAGGGGTAGATGGGTTATCAATGGGGATGTTGAAGTCCCCTAGGATTAGAGCAGGTGTATTTCTAGAGAGAAAGTGAGAAAGCCAGGCAGCAAGTGTTCGAGGAATTGGGAGGTTGGTCCAGGGGGGCTATAGATAACTGCCACCTTCAGGGAGAGGGGGTAGAAAATGCGGATGCAATGGACTTCAAAGGAGGAGAAGGAGAGAGATGGATGAGGATGGAGGTGCTGATAGGAGCAGGAGGGGGACAGTAAGATTCCAACACGGCCACAATGTCTCTCAGCTGGCCTAGGGGTGTGGCTAAATTGGAGACCGCCGTGCGTTAGAGCAGCAATGGAAGCAGTGTCAGAGGAAGAAAGCCAGGTTTCAGTAATTGTTAGATGATTGAAAGCGTTAGAAACAAACAGGTCGTAAACAGTTGTAAGTTTGTTACAGACATCGTGCATTCCAGAGGACACAAGAAAAGAGAGGGGATAAGCACTGTGGGTTAATGGAGATGAGATTGTTGGGGTCGCGTGACCTTGAGTTTGTATTGTGGGGGACTGAGCGAGAGTTTAAGAGTGTGGTGATTGCTGCAGGACCAGGGTTAGGAGAGATGTCACCAGAAGCAAGCAGTAGTAGCAGTGAGAGTGACAGATGGTGAGAGTGAGACTTGTAGGAGCGGGTATGACAAGACACAGGAGAGTTAGATGGGGAAGTATTGCTAAGGAAACAGAGTAGTTCATGAGAGGACAACATAGGGGATGAGAGAAGGGAGGGAGAGATAAGGATAGTGTGGGGATTATTGATGTTATAAGGGCATGCAGTGAGAAAGATCAGAAAGGACATAGAGAGCATTGTGCAGGTGTATAGTTAGTAAGGATTACCTGTCAGTGGGGTCTGCAGTTTCCCCTCCAGTTTCTAAACTCCAGTTCTTAACTCAGCCACGTATAATTTCAGAGCCAGCTCTCAGCTGTATATAGTAGTAAAATTAGGGTTGAAATGATTTGATTCAAGGCAGCTGTGTTACAAGTAGACTAGTTAGGTAGACTGGAGATATCGATATCGACATATAGTAGTAGATAAGGAAGATGCTATGAAAACCCAATAGATATGTAGTAGATTGTGTCTCAGATTATGCGACGGGCCATGGTAAGTGCTTGGACACGCCCCCAGGTAGTTTTCTGTTTAATAGGGTTGTTTATGGTACAACATAAATTTCAAATCCTTGATGAAATATTTGTCTTAACCAAAACAACCAGTTCATTTTGCATATTTGTTTATTTTTTTTCTACTAATAGAGAAGAGTATATTATAATTGAATTTACATATTTGTCTTGCAGTCCTGTTGTATACAGAGCTCCTTAACCCCTTAAGGACAAGGCCATTTTTCAATTTCTTTCCCTTAAAGACCAGGGCAATTTTTACATTTCTGCGGTGTTTGTGTTTAGCTGTAATTTTCCTCTTACTCATTTACTGTACCCACACATATTATATACTAAATGGACTTTCTAAAGATACCATTATTTTCATCATATCTTATAATTTACTATTAAAACAATTCTAAAATATGAGGGGGAAAAAACACACCTTTTCTAGCTTTGACCCCCAAAATCTGTTACATATCTACAACCACCAAAAAACAACCATGCTAAATATTTTCTAAATTTTGTCCTGAGTTTAGAAATACCCAATGTTTACATGTTCTTTACTTTTTTTGCAAGTTATAGGGCAATAAATAAAAGTAGCACTTTGCTATTTCCAAACCACTTTTTTTCAAAATGAGCGCTAGTTACATTGGAACCCTGATATCTGTCAGGAATACCTGAATATCCCTTGACCTGTATATATTTTATTTTAGAAGACATCCCAAAGTATTGATCTAGGCCCATTTTGGTATATTTCATGCCACCATTTCACCACCAAATGCGATCAAATAAAAAAAAAAGTTCACTTTTTAACAAATTTTTTCACAAACTTTAGGTTTCTCACTGAAATTATTTACAAACAACTTGGGCAATTATGGCATAAATGGTTGTAAATGCTTCTCTGGGATCCCCTTTGTTCAGAAATAGCAGACTTATATGGCTTTGAAGGGGTTAATTAGGGAGCATGTAGGGAGCTTGTAGAGTTAATTTTAGCTTTAGAGTAGTGTAGTAGACAACCTAAAGTATTGATCTAGGCCCATTTTGGTATATTTAATGCCACCATTTCACCGCCAAATGCAATCAAAATAAAACAAAAAACCTTAAATTTTTCGCAATTTTAGGTTTTTCACTGAAATTATTTACAAACAGCTTGTGCAATTATGGCACAAATGGTTGTAAATGCTTCTCTGGGATCCCCTTTGTTCAGAAATAGCAGACATATATGGCTTTGGCGATGCTTTTTGGTAATTAGAAGGCTGCTAAATGCCGCTGCACATCACACATGTATTATGTCTAGCAGTGAAGGGGTTAATTAGGGATCTTGTAGGGAGCTTGCAGGGTTAATTTTAGCTTTAGTGTAGAGATCAGCCTCCCACCTGACACATCAGACCCCCTGATCCCTCCCAAACAGCTCTCTTCCCTCCCCCACCCCACAATTGTCCCCGCCATCTTAAGTACTGGCAGAAAGTCTACCAGTACTAAAATAAAAGGTATCTTTTTTTTTTTTTTTTTAAAAAGCAAAAAAAAAAAAAGCATATTTACATATGCTGCTGTGTAGGATCCCCCTTAGCCCCAAACCTCCCTGACCCCCCACCCCCAAACAGCTCTCTAACCCTCCCCCTCTACATTATTGGGAGCCATCTTGGGTACTGGCAGCTGTTTGCCAGTACCCAGTTTACAAAAAATATATATATATATTTTTTCTACTTTTCTGTAGTGTAGCCTCCCCCCCAAGGCTAAACCCCCACCCCCTCCCAGATCACTTAGATTATTAAAGGGACATTAAACACTAAATACATGCTAGATAGAATGATGCATTCAAAGAAAAGATTAGTCCATGACTAACATGTAGATGTATTTTTTAAAGTTTCATTAGTTGTTTAAAAAGGGACAAAATAAGTGTAAAGTTTTAGTGTCTATAAAACACTGGGAGCTGCCATGTTGTAACTTGTGTTACCTTCTCTGCTGTGGCCAATTAGGGTCAGTTATAAATAGGTCACTAGAGTGTGCAGCCAATGGTTGTGCTGGATTTAACAGTGTTCTGCACTTCCATTTCTAACAGGAACTGAAAAGCTCACAATTTCAGAATGGAATTACAGGCAAAGAGGACAAAATAAATAATGAAAGTATATTGCAGAGTTGTTTTATTATATACAATTTATCATTTTATATTACCATCTCAAAGTGTTTGTTGTCCCTTTAATATTACAATTTTTATTCCCACTCTCTTCCACTTAATTTAAACAAATTGTTCCATAGTGTAATGGTTCCCACCCGCTCCCTCCCCATGCACAGGGTGGCTCTCTCTGCATCGGATGGGGAAAAACTGTTAATGCAGGATGCAATAACCGGAAAGCGGCTGGAAGCGATCAGGATCGCTTACAGCCGCTTTAATCCCCAACGTCGTACAGAGTACGTCGCTGGTCTTTAAAGACCAGTTTGTGCAAGACGTACCCTGTACGACGTACAGATAGAGAATACAATTTAAAACAACTTTCTTATTTACTTATATTATCAAATTTGCTTCAATCTCTTGGTATCGTTTGCTAAAGGAGCAGCAATGCACTTTTTGGAACTAGATGAATACACTGGGTGATAGAATAATGAAGCATTTATGTGCAGCCACCAATCAGGAGCTAGCTACTAATAATGCATTACTGCTTCTGAGCCTACCTAGGTATGCTTTTTAATGAAGGATACAAAGAAATAAGAAAATTAGATAATAGAAGTTTATTGTAAAGTTGCTTAATGTTCTATGCTCTACATGAATCATGGAAGAAAAACATTGTGTTTCATGTACCTTTAACAATTAAAGATGATTTTACAAAAGTTTCACTTTCTTTTCCTTTTGGTTATGCTATTTATGATACAAACAAATTTACACAGAAAACCAGGAGAGAGGTGCCGAACGTGAAAATGAACACAATGACATTGGTCTGTGGATGGTAGTTCCCCTAGGACAGTGATGGCTAACCTTGGCCCTACTGATGTTTTGAAACTACATTTCCCATGATGCTAAACTAGACTGCAGAGTGCCTAAGCATCATGGGAAATATAGTTCCAAAACAGTTGGGGTGCCAAGGTTAGCCACTACTGCCCTAGGGGCCTTTTTATTTAAAAAACACACACAAAACAAAGAAACAAAAAACTATTTGTATATTTCATATCTGTCTGATCCCACCCAAGAAAAAAAAATCCTATTTGTGAAATATCAAGCGGTTCTCCTCAGAACAAGAGATACACGCTAGCTGTACGTTTTGGCCTGTATGGTCCCTCTAGGCACAGTACCTTAGGGTGACAGTATTCAAAAGGTTATTTGCATTTAAAACATAAAAGCAGCACGATTTCTACAAGTATTTTTGCTGTACCTCACTGATAAGGCTTTTACTAGACCAACACATATAAGGTTGGCTTAATCTCTAGTACAGAAAAGATGCTGGTATTTTGTGGCTGGTCTGTACTTTTTTATGTACTTTTAAGAGATATAGCAGCCTATTTCTTCTGTTATGTGTGATCAGTCCACGGGTCATCATTACTTCTGGGATATAACTCCTCCCCAACAGGAAATGCAAGAGGATTCACCCAGCAGAGCTGCATATAGCTCCTCCCCTCTACGTCAGTCCCAGTCATTCTCTTGCACCCAACGACTAGATAGGATGTGTGAGAGGACTATGGTGATTATACTTAGTTTTTATGACTTCAATCAAAAGTTTGTTATTTTAAAATAGCACCGGAGCGTGTTATTACTTCTCTGGCAGAGTTTGAGGAAGAATCTGTCAGAGTTTTTTACTATGATTTTAACCGGAGTAGTTAAGATCATATTGCTGTTCTCGGCCATCTGAGGGAGGTAAAGGCTTCAGATCAGGGGACAGCGGGCAGAGGAATCTGCATTGAGGTATGTAGCAGTTTTTATTTTCTGAATGGAATTGATGAGAAAATCCTGCCATACCGTTAAAATGACATGTATGTATACACTTCAGTATTCTGGGGATGGTATTTCACCGGAACTACTCTGTTAAAGGTCACTAATCCTTTTTAATAACTATTTATCATGTTAAACGTTTTTGCTGGAATGTAGAATCGTTTACATTGCTGAGGTACTGTGTGAATAAATATTTGGGCATTATTTTCCACTTGGCAGTTTTTTTGCTTTAATTGTGACAGTTTCGTTTCTCTTCACTGCTGTGTGGGAGAGGGAGGGGCCGTTTTGGCGCTCTTTGCTACGCATCAAAAAATACCAGTCAGTTACTTTTATTTTTCCTGCATGATCCGGTTCATCTCTGATAGATCTCAGGGGTCTTCAAACTTCTTTGAAGGGAGGTAAATTCTCTCAGCAGAGCTGTGAGAATTCTTATAGTGACTGTGAATAAAAACGTTGCTTTGTATTTTTTATGTCAAATTTAATTATTGTTATTTTACTAATGGGAACAAACCTTTGCTAAAAGTTTTGTTGTTTTAAAGTTTGATGCTATAACTGTTTTTTCAGTTCACTATTTCAACTGTCATTTAATCGTTAGTACCTCTTTGAGGCACAGTACGTTTTTTGCTAAAAAAGATTATAACCAAGTGGTAAGTTTTTTGCTAGTGTGTTAAACATGTCTGACTCAGAGGAAGATATCTGTGTCATTTGTTCCAATGCCAAGGTGGAGCCCAATAGAAATTTATGTACTAACTGTATTGATGCTACTTTAAATAAAAGTCAATCTGTACAATGTGAACAAATTTCACCAAACAGCGAGGGGAGAGTTATGCCGACTAACTCGCCTCACGCGGCAGTACCTGCATCTCCCGCCCGGGAGGTGCGTGATATTTTGGCGCCTAGTACATCTGGGCGGCCATTACAGATAACATTACAAGATATGGCTACTGTTATGACTGAAGTTTTGTCTAAATTACCAGAACTAAGAGGCAAGCGTGATCACTCTGGGGTGAGAACAGAGTGCGCTGACAATGCTAGGGCCATGTCTGATACTGCGTCACAGCTCGCAGAGCATGAGGACGGAGAGCTTCATTCTGTGGGTGACGGTTCTGATCCAAACAGATTGGACTCAGATATTTCAAATTTTAAATTTAAATTGGAGAACCTCCGTGTATTACTAGGGGAGGTCTTAGCAGCTCTCAACGATTGTAACACCGTTGCAATACCAGAGAAACTGTGTAGGTTGGATAAATACTTTGCGGTACCGGCGAGTACTGACGTTTTTCCTATACCTAAGAGACTAACTGAAATTGTTACTAAGGAGTGGGATAGACCCGGTGTGCCGTTCTCACCCCCTCCAATATTTAGAAAGATGTTTCCAATAGACGCCACCACTCGGGACTTATGGCAAACGGTCCCCAAGGTGGAGGGAGCAGTTTCTACTTTAGCTAAGCGTACCACTATCCCGGTGGAGGATAGCTGTGCTTTCTCAGATCCAATGGATAAAAAATTAGAGGGTTACCTTAAGAAAATGTTTGTTCAACAAGGTTTTATATTACAACCCCTTGCATGTATCGCGCCGATTACGGCTGCGGCAGCATTTTGGATTGAGTCGCTTGAAGAGAACCTTAGTTCATCTACGCTAGACGACATTACGGACAGGCTTAGAGTCCTTAAACTAGCTAATTCCTTCATTTCGGAGGCCGTAGTACATTTAACCAAACTTACGGCTAAGAACTCAGGATTCGCCATACAGGCACGTAGGGCGCTGTGGCTAAAATCCTGGTCAGCTGATGTTACTTCTAAGTCCAAATTACTTAATATACCTTTCAAGGGGCAGTCTTTATGTGGGCCCGGTTTGAAAGAGATTATCGCTGACATTACAGGAGGTAAGGGCCACGCCCTACCTCAAGACAAAGCCAAAGCTAAGGCTAGACAGTCTAATTTTCGTCCCTTTCGGAACTTTAAAACAGGAGCAGCATCAACCTCCACTGCACCAAAACAGGAAGGAGCTGTTGCTCGTTACAGGCAAGGCTGGAAACCTAACCAGTCCTGGAACAAGAGCAAGCAGGCCAGGAAACCTGCTGCTGCCCCAAAGACAGCATGAACCGAGAGCCCCCGATCCGGGACCGGATCTAGTGGGGGGCAGACTCTCTCTCTTCGCCCAGGCCTGGGCAA
This sequence comes from Bombina bombina, assembly GCF_027579735.1. Classification (NCBI taxonomy): domain Eukaryota; kingdom Metazoa; phylum Chordata; class Amphibia; order Anura; family Bombinatoridae; genus Bombina; species Bombina bombina. The sequence continues at coordinate 459,089,233 of NC_069502.1, forward strand.
GAGATGTTCAGGATCCCTGGGCTCTAGAGATCATATCGCAGGGATACCTTCTAGACTTCAAATTATCTCCCCCAAGAGGGAGATTTCATCTGTCAAGGTTGTCAACAAACCAGATAAAGAAAGAAGCGTTTCTACGCTGCGTACAAGATCTGTTATTAATGGGAGTGATCCATCCGGTTCCGCGGTCGGAACAAGGACAAGGGTTCTACTCAAACCTGTTTGTGGTTCCCAAAAAAGAGGGAACTTTCAGGCCAATCTTAGATTTAAAGACTCTAAACAAATTCCTAAGAGTTCCATCGTTCAAAATGGAAACTATTCGGACAATCTTACCCATGATCCAAGAGGGTCAGTACATGACCACAGTGGATTTAAAGGATGCTTACCTTCACATACCGATCCACAAAGATCATCACCGGTATCTAAGGTTTGCCTTCTTAGACAGGCACTACCAGTTTGTAGCTCTTCCATTCGGATTGGCTACGGCTCCAAGAATCTTCACAAAGGTTCTGGGTGCCCTTCTAGCGGTACTAAGACCGCGAGGGATTTCGGTAGCTCCGTACCTAGACGACATTCTAATTCAAGCTTCAAGCTTTCAAACTGCCAAGTCTCATACAGAGTTAGTTCTGGCATTTCTAAGGTCGCATGGATGGAAAGTGAACGAAAAGAAGAGTTCTCTCTTTCCTCTCACAAGAGTTCCATTCTTGGGGACTCTTATAGATTCTGTAGAAATGAAGATTTACCTGACAGAAGACAGGTTAACAAAGCTTCAAAATGCATGCCGCGTCCTTCATTCCATTCAACACCCGTCAGTAGCTCAATGCATGGAGGTGATCGGCTTAATGGTAGCGGCAATGGACATAGTACCTTTTGCACGCCTACACCTCAGACCGCTGCAATTATGCATGCTAAGTCAGTGGAATGGGGATTACTCAGATTTGTCCCCTACTCTGAATCTGAATCAAGAGACCAGAAATTCTCTTCTATGGTGGCTTTATCGGCCACACCTGTCCAGGGGGATGCCATTCAGCAGGCCAGACTGGACAATTGTAACAACAGACGCCAGCCTACTAGGTTGGGGCGCTGTCTGGAATTCTCTGAAGGCTCAGGGACTATGGAATCAGGAGGAGAGTCTCCTTCCAATAAACATTCTGGAATTGAGAGCAGTTCTCAATGCCCTTCTGGCTTGGCCCCAGTTAACAACTCGGGGGTTCATCAGGTTTCAGTCGGACAACATCACGACTGTAGCTTACATCAACCATCAGGGAGGGACAAGAAGCTCCCTAGCAATGATGGAAGTATCAAAGATAATTCGCTGGGCAGAGTCTCACTCTTGCCACCTGTCAGCAATCCACATCCCGGGAGTGGAGAACTGGGAGGCGGATTTCTTGAGTCGCCAGACTTTTCATCCGGGGGAGTGGGAACTTCATCCGGAGGTCTTTGCCCAAATACTTCGACGTTGGGGCAAACCAGAGATAGATCTCATGGCGTCTCGCCAGAACGCCAAACTTCCTCGCTACGGGTCCAGATCCAGGGATCCGGGAGCAGTTCTGATAGATGCTTTGACAGCACCTTGGAACTTCAGGATGGCTTATGTGTTTCCACCCTTCCCGCTGCTTCCTCGATTGATTGCCAAAATCAAACAGGAGAGAGCATCAGTAATTCTAATAGCACCTGCATGGCCACGCAGGACTTGGTATGCAGATCTAGTGGACATGTCATCCTGTCCGCCTTGGTTTCTACCTCTAAGACAGGACCTTCTGATACAGGGTCCATTCAAACATCAAAATCTAACTTCTCTGAAGCTGACTGCTTGGAAATTGAACGCTTGATTTTATCAAAACGTGGTTTTTCTGAGTCGGTTATTGATACCCTAATTCAGGCTAGGAAGCCTGTTACCAGAAGGATTTACCATAAAATATGGCGGAAATACCTATACTGGTGCGAATCCAAAGGTTACTCCTGGAGTAAGGTTAGGATCGCTAGGATACTGTCTTTTCTACAAGAAGGTTTAGAAAAGGGTTTATCAGCTAGTTCATTAAAGGGACAGATTTCAGCTCTGTCCATCTTGTTACACAGACGTCTGTCAGAAAATCCAGACGTCCAGTCCTTTTGTCAGGCTTTAGCTAGGATCAAGCCTGTGTTTAAAGCTGTTGCTCCACCATGGAGTTTAAACTTAGTTCTTAACGTTTTACAGGGTGTTCCGTTTGAACCCCTTCATTCCATTGATATAAAAATGTTATCTTGGAAAGTTCTGTTTTTAATGGCTATTTCCTCGGCTCGAAGAGTCTCTGAGTTATCAGCCTTACATTGTGATTCCCCTTATCTGATTTTTCACTCAGACAAGGTAGTTCTGCGTACTAAACCTGGGTTCTTACCTAAGGTAGTCACTAACAGGAACATCAATCAAGAGATTGTTGTCCCATCCTTGTGTCCAAATCCTTCTTCAAAGAAGGAACGTCTTTTACACAATCTGGATGTAGTTCGTGCCCTCAAGTTCTACTTGCAGGCAACTAAAGATTTTCGCCAAACTTCTTCCTTGTTTGTCGTTTACTCTGGACAGAGGAGAGGTCAAAAAGCTTCTGCTACCTCTCTCTCTTTTTGGCTTCGTAGCATAATACGTTTAGCCTATGAGACTGCTGGACAGCAGCCTCCTGAAAGAATTACAGCTCACTCCACTAGAGCTGTGGCTTCCACTTGGGCCTTTAAGAATGAGGCCTCTGTTGAACAGATTTGCAAGGCTGCAACTTGGTCTTCACTTCATACTTTTTCCAAATTTTACAAATTTGACACTTTTGCTTCTTCGGAGGCTATTTTTGGGAGAAAGGTTCTTCAGGCAGTGGTTCCTTCTGTATAATGAGCCTGCCTTTCCCTCCCGTCATCCGTGTACTTTTGCTTTGGTATTGGTATCCCAGAAGTAATGATGACCCGTGGACTGATCACACATAACAGAAGAAAACATAATTTATGCTTACCTGATAAATTCCTTTCTTCTGTTGTGTGATCAGTCCACGGCCCGCCCTGTTTTTAAGGCAGGTAAATATCTTTTAAATTATACTCCAGTCACCACTTCACCCTTGGTTACTCCTTTCTCGTTGATTCTTGGTCGAATGACTGGGACTGACGTAGAGGGGAGGAGCTATATGCAGCTCTGCTGGGTGAATCCTCTTGCATTTCCTGTTGGGGAGGAGTTATATCCCAGAAGTAATGATGACCCGTGGACTGATCACACAACAGAAGAAAGGAATTTATCAGGTAAGCATAAATTATGTTTTTTCTAACATTTTAAAAACTTTTATTAGTTTACCAATAAAAATGTATCTCCATCCTTCCCACTGCTGCTGTAATGTTACACCATATTGGCTTATTGCCTGCATTGTGTCTCAAGTGTATGTTCTAAGGCATGCTATATAGAATATTTTAATGCTGATGTTGTATTGCCTGAAATTAAGATTAAATAAAGATGTTTAACGAACATGCCAGTATCATTTGTACAAATCTTACTTAAACTGCTCTGTGAATATGTATTTATGTATGTCTATCTATAATATGTATGAATACATTTATGGAGGGTTAATAATATTAGAGGGAATATATATATACAGAATATATAATTTTAGCTGTCTTCCCTCGGTTTTACAAGTACTGGTGGAAAGAGCACATCCATCCCATAATCTTTTTGCTAAACTAATTTTGAGCATGTTGCTGCTCTTGCTTCTGGTTCTCATTATTGGTGGTTGCTTCCTTTGTGTCTCCAGTACATCATCTAGAAGAGTTGTCTGGCTACTCCATCTTTGCCTGACTTGTTTCACATGCCAATAGTCTGCTTTGTCCAGATACATTTTAACTCTATGTTTTTGCTCCTACTCCATTACTAAAATAAAGATCACGCAAAATCTTTTGGAGAGTTTACTGAGCATTATATTATAATGTATGCGTCTCTCCTTCACATCCATAGCTCTGCATAGTGAGTTAAACTATATGCCTTTCAATAATTCTTTGAGGGACCTTGCAGTGCAAACAAGACTTCTTAGATCAACTTTCCAGGGCAGAGCTGGAGATCAACGGGCCCTTCATTTTTGATTGACTAGAACATGCATTGCAGTGAATTCTCTCTTTGCGGGTTCTTACTACTCTAGGTCAGCTATTCATATGAGGAGCTGGAGATAAAAGGGAAGGTAAGAGTCCTTGTGCCAGACACTAGGTGTGGTGAATGAGGAGACGAATATTTAGCCTGGCTGCTGTGTGTCAATAGCTGTCATGTGGAAATTCTTCAAGGGGGAGGGGTTGTTATCTCTGCACCTTTTCTTAGTGACAATGGCAGGGCTTAAAACACCTTGTAATTTATAAGACTTTTCTGTATAATTTAAATATTTGAACATGCCAGCAAAGTACTAACATTTTCTCAATAAATTAACACCTAATTTTTGACAGTTTTTGAATGGACAAGCACTCTCTCCATTTGCCTTATTTGAAGGAACCAATCTGGACTTGTTACCATGTAAGGCTAACCACTGTCATTTTGTTAACAAAGCTTGCATTGTTTTGTAGTTATCTTATCACCTCTGTTGAGATTAACAAATATGTGGCATGGTTAGTCTTGGAAAGTCTGCAGAGAGCACTTCCAACTCCTAGAATTGAAAAAAACATATCTTTCATAGTTAAAGGGGCTAAAAATGAGTGCTCAAGGCCTAAGGCTACCTAGTTTTGCTGTCATGGAAAGGAGCACGGTTTTAACAAATGATTTACAGAGAACAAAAAAAATTAGATAATAGAATTTTTTTGTTATTGGAGGCTTTTTTCTGAATTATGTATGTTTAATGTTGCCTTTGTGTCCCTTTTTATATCACTTTATGTCAAAGTGTTTCATGCCCCTTTACGTTATGTCATTTTTTTTTAAATGTGAAAGAGTTGGTTAAAACAAAAAGTTACTACTTGAATTCTGTCAGAATATCTGGCTTTTCTTACGTAAGCTTCAGTGCATTGTACAGTAGTACCAGAAACAGTTAAGTTGTCACCAACAGAAAATGCAGTTGTTGACAGCATTTGTAATCCGGTTATTTCTCCAACATTGGTGTGTCCGGTCCACGGCGTCATCCTTACTTGTGGGAATATCTCTTCCCCAACAGGAAATGGCAAAGAGTCCCAGCAAAGCTGGCCATATAGTCCCTCCTAGGCTCCGCCCACCCCAGTCATTCTCTTTGGCGTTGCACAGGCAACATCTCCACGGAGATGGTTAAGAGTATGTGGTGTTTAGTTGTAGTTTTTTTATTCTACTATCAAGAGTTTGTTATTTTAAAATAGTGCTGGTATGTACTATTTACTCTGAAACAGAAAAAGATGAAGAATTCTGTTTGTGAGAGGAAGATGATTTTAGCAGACAGTAACTAAAATCGTTTGCTGTTTCCACATAGGACTGTTGAGATGAAGTAACTTCAGTTGGGGGAAACAGTTAGCAGACTTTTCTGCTTAAGGTATGACTAGCCATATTTCTAACAAGACTGTGTAATGCTGGAAGGCTGTCATTTCCCCTCATGGGGACCGGTAAGCCATTTTCTTAGTCTCAAACAGAATAAAGGGCTTAATATGGGCTATAAAACTGGTAGACACTTTTATGGGCAAAATCGATTGCTTTATTTGGACATTTTATACATGTTTATGCTGGTATTTCACACTTATAAACTTGGGGAACGTTTTTTAACGTCAGGCACTGTGTTAGACACCTTTTCCAGTCAGGAAGGGCCTTCCCAGTTTTAGGCTGAGCCTCATTTTCGCGCCATTACTGCGCAGTTACTTTTGAGAGCAAGACATGCAGATGCATGTGTGAGGATCTGAAAGTAGTTGGAAAAGTTCCTAGAAGGCTTCATTTGGTATCGTATTCCCCCCTGGGTTTGGTAAAGTCGCAGCAAAGGCTGTAGCTGGGACTGTAGAGGGGTTAAAACTGTAACCGGCTCCGGTTTTGTTATTTTAAGGGTTAAAGCTCTGAAAATTGGTGTGCAATACTTTGAATGCTTTAAGACACTGTGGTGAAAATTTGGTAAATTTTGAACAATTCCTTCATATTTTTTCACATATTCAGTAATAAAGTGTGCTCTGTTTAAAATTTAAAGAGACAGTAACGGTTTTGTTTTAAAACGGTTTTTGTGCTTTATTGACAAGTTTAAGCCTGTTTAACATGTCTGTACCTTCAGATAAGCTATGTTCTATATGTATGAAAGTCAATGTGTCTCCCCCTTCAAAATTGTGTGATAATTGTGCCATAGCGTCCAAACAAAGTAAGGACAGTACTGCCACAGATAATGAAGTTGCCCAAGATGATTCATCAGATGAAGGGAGTAGACATGGTTCTACATCATCTCCTTCTGTGTCTATACCAGTTTTGCCCACGCAGGAGGCCCCTAGTACTTCTAGCGCGCCAATGCTTATTACTATACAACAATTGACGGCAGTAATGGATAACTCCATAGCAAATATTTTATCCAAAATGCCTGCATATCAGAGAAAGCGCGATTGCTCTGTTTTAAACACTGAAGAGCAAGAGGGCGCTGATGATAATTGCTCTGTCATACCCTCACACCAATCTGAAGGGGCCATGAGGGAGGTTTTGTCAGATGGGGAAATTTCAGATTCAGGAAAAATTTCTCAACAGGCTGAACCTGATGTTGTGACATTTAAATTAGAGCATCTACGCGCACTGCTTAAGGAGGTGTTATCTACTCTGGATGATTGTGACAACCTGGTAATTCCAGAAAAATTATGCAAGATGGACAAGTTCCTAGAGGTTCCGGTGCACCCTGACGCTATTCCTATACCCAAGCGGGTGGCGGACATAGTGAATAAGGAGTGGGAGAAGCCCGGCATACCTTTTGTCCCCCCTCCTATATTTAAGAAATTATTTCCTATGGTCGACCCCAGAAAGGACTTATGGCAGACAGTCCCTAAGGTCGAGGGGGCAGTTTCTACTCTAAACAAGCGCACTACTATTCCTATCGAGGATAATTGTGCTTTCAAAGATCCTATGGATAAAAAATTGGAGGGTTTGCTTAAAAAGATTTTTGTACAGCAAGGTTACCTTCTGCAACCCATTTCGTGCATTGTTCCTGTCACTACAGCAGCGTGTTTCTGGTTCGAGGAACTAGAAAAGTCGCTCAGTAGAGAGACTCCATATGAGGAGGTTATGGACAGAGTTCACGCACTTAAGTTGGCTAATTCTTTTATTTTAGATGCCGCTTTGCAATTAGCTAGATTAGCGGCAAAAATTCAGGGTTTACAATCTTGGCGGATGTATCATCCAAGACAAAATTGCTTAATATCCCCTTCAAGGGTAAAACTCTCTTTGGGCCAGAATTGAAAGAGATTATCTCAGACATCACTGGGGGAAAGGGCCACGCCCTCCCACAAGATAGGCCTTTCAAAGCCAAGAATAAGTCTAATTTTCGTTCCTTTCGTAATTTCAGGAACGGACCGGCCTCTAATTCTGCATCCTCTAAGCAAGAGGGTAATGCTTCACAGACCAAACCAGCCTGGAAACCGATGCAAGGCTGGAACAAGGGTAAGCAGGCCAAGAAACCTGCTGCTGCTAACAAAACAGCATGAGGAGTAGCCCCCGATCCGGGACCGGATCTAGTGGGGGGCAGACTCTCTCTCTTTGCTCAGGCTTGGGCAAGAGATGTTCAGGATCCCTGGACGCTAGAAATAGTTTCTCAGGATTATCTTCTGGAATTCAAGGAACTACCCCCAAGGGGAAGGTTTCACATATCTCACTTATCCTCAAACCAAATAAAGAGACAGGCATTCTTACATTGTGTAGAAGACCTGTTAAAGATGGGAGTGATACACCCAGTTCCAATGGCGGAACAAGGAATGGGATTTTACTCAAATCTGTTCGTAGTTCCCAAAAAAGCGGGAACCTTCAGACCAATTCTGGATTTAAAAATCCTAAACAAATTTCTCAGAGTACCATCGTTCAAAATGGAAACCATTCGAACGATTCTACCTACAATCCAGGAAGGTCAATTTATGACTACCGTGGATCTAAAGGATGCGTACCTACATATTCCTATCCACAAAGAACATCATCAGTTCCTAAGGTTCGCCTTTCTGGACAAACATTACCAGTTTGTGGTCCTCCCATTCGGGTTAGCCACTGCTCCAAGGATTTTCACAAATGTACTCGGGTCCCTTCTAGCGGTTCTAAGACCGAGGGGTATTGCAGTAGTACCATACTTGGACGACATTCTAATACAAGCGTCGTCCCTTTCAAAGGCAAAGGCTCATACAGACATCGTTCTGGCCTTTCTCAGATCTCACGGATGGAAGGTGAACATAGAAAAAAGTTCTTTGTCTCCGTCGACAAGAGTTCCCTTCTTGGGAACAATAATAGATTCTTTAGAAATGAGGATTTTTCTGACAGATGTCAGAAAGTCAAAACTTCTAAGCGTTTGTCAAGTTCTTCATTCAGTTCCACGTCCTTCCATAGCTCAGTGCATGGAAGTAGTAGGGTTGATGGTTACAGCAATGGACATAGTTCCTTTTGCGCGAATTCATCTAAGACCATTACAACTGTGCATGCTGAAACAGTGGAATGGGGGCTATACAGACTTGTCTCCAGTGATTCAAGTAGATCAGAAGACCAGAGATTCACTCCGTTGGTGGCTAACCCTGGACCACCTATCCCAGGGAATGAGCTTCCGCAGACCAGAGTGGGTCATCGTCACGACCGACGCCAGTCTAGTGGGCTGGGGCGCGGTCTGGGAATCCCTGAAAGCTCAGGGACTATGGTCTCGGGAAGAGTCTCTTCTCCCGATAAACATTCTGGAACTAAGAGCGATATTCAATGCTCTCAGGGCTTGGCCTCAGCTAGCAAAGGCCAGATTCATAAGATTCCAATCGGACAACATGACGACTGTTGCTTATGTCAATCATCAGGGGGGAACAAGGAGTTCCCTGGCGATGAAAGAAGTGACCAAAATAATGCAATGGGCGGAGGATCACTCCTGTCACCTATCTGCGATCCACATCCCAGAAGTGGAAAACTGGGAGGCGGATTATCTGAGTCGTCAGACTTTCCATCCGGGGGAGTGGGAACTCCACCTGGAGATATTTGCCCAGTTGACCCAATTATGGGGCATTCCAGACATGGATCTGATGGCGTCTCGTCAGAACTTCAAGGTTCCTTGCTACGGGTCCAGATCTAGGGATCCCAAGGCGACTCTAGTGGATGCACTAGTAGTGCCTTGGACCTTCAACCTAGCTTATGTGTTTCCACCGTTTCCTCTCATTCCCAGGCTGGTAGCCAGGATCAAGCAGGAGAGGGCCTCGGTGATCTTGATAGCTCCTGCGTGGCCACGCAGGACTTGGTATGCAGACCTGGTGAATATGTCATCGGCTCCACCATGGAAGCTACCTTTGAGACAGGACCTTCTTGTACAGGGTCCATTCGAACATCCAAATCTGGTCTCCCTCCAGCTGACGGCTTGGAGATTGAACGCTTGATTCTATCAAAGCGTGGATTTTCAGATTCTGTGATAGATACTCTGGTTCAAGCCAGAAAACCGGTAACTAGAAAAATTTACCATAAAATATGGAAAAGATATATCTGCTGGTGTGAATCCAAGGGATTCCCATGGAATAAGATAAAAATTCCTAAGATCCTTTCCTTTCTACAAGAAGGTTTGGATAATGGATTATCTGCGAGTTCTCTAAAGGGACAGATTTCTGCTTTATCTGTCTTACTACACAAAAGACTGGCAGCTGTGCCAGATGTTCAAGTATTTGTTCAGGCTCTGGTTAGGATCAAGCCTGTTTACAGACCTTTGACTCCTCCCTGGAGTTTAAATCTAGTTCTTTCAGTTCTTCAAGGGGTTCCGTTTGAACCTTTACATTCCATAGATATTAAGTTGTTATCTTGGAAAGTTTTGTTTTTGGTTGCTATTTCTTCTGCTAGAAGAGTTTCTGAGTTATCTGCTCTGCAGTGTACTCCGCCCTATCTGGTGTTCCATTCAGATAAGGTTGTTTTGCGTACTAAGCCTGGTTTTCTTCCAAAGGTTGTTTCCAACAAAAATATTAACCAGGAGATAGTTGTACCTTCTTTGTGTCCGAATCCAGTTTCAAAGAAGGAACGTTTGCTACACAATTTAGATGTAGTCCATGCTCTAAAAATCTACTTAGAAGCTACAAAAGAGTTCAGACAAACATCTTCTCTGTTTGTCGTCTATTCTGGTAAAAGGAGAGGTCAAAAAGCAACTTCTACCTCTCTTTCCTTTTGGCTTAAAAGCATCATCAGATTGGCTTATGAGACTGCCGGACGGCAGCCTCCTGAAAGAATCACAGCTCACTCCACTAGGGCTGTGGCTTCCACATGGGCCTTCAAGAACGAGGCTTCTGTTGACCAGATATGTAAGGCAGCGACTTGGTCTTCACTGCACACTTTTGCCAAATTTTACAAATTTGATACTTTTGCTTCTTCGGAGGCTATTTTTGGGAGAAAGGTTTTGCAAGCCGTGGTGCCTTCCGTTTAGGTAACCTGATTTGCTCCCTCCCTTCATCCGTGTCCTAAAGCTTTGGTATTGGTTCCCACAAGTAAGGATGACGCCGTGGACCGGACACACCAATGTTGGAGAAAACAGAATTTATGCTTACCTGATAAATTACTTTCTCCAACGGTGTGTCCGGTCCACGGCCCGCCCTGGTTTTTTAATCGGGTTTGATTAATTATTTTCTCTAACTACAGTCACCACGGCACCCTATGGTTTCTCCTATTTTTTTCCTCCTGTCCGTCGGTCGAATGACTGGGGTGGGCGGAGCCTAGGAGGGACTATATGGCCAGCTTTGCTGGGACTCTTTGCCATTTCCTGTTGGGGAAGAGATATTCCCACAAGTAAGGATGACGCCGTGGACCGGACACACCGTTGGAGAAAGTAATTTATCAGGTAAGCATAAATTCTGTTTTTGCTTGTTTAGTCACACTCCATCCTCTAAACTTAGGAGGATTTATAGTCTTTACAAATATGTGTTTTATGAGTTGCTGGCTGGAACTGAAAAGTTGAACAAAATGCTGTCATTCATAAAATAACTTGTCAATTTGTCTTGGAAGCGGAGACCAAATGATCATTTGATCTGTGGGGAGAGGAGTAGCACAACTGGTTTGGAATTCAAATTGGTTATATAAAATACATATGTAGTTTAAAGGGACAGTATACACCAATTTTCATATAACTGCCTGTAATAGACACTACTGTAAAGAAGAATATGCACAGATACTTGTATAAAACCTTTTTAAAAACTTACTTAGAAGCTCCAAGTTTAGCACTGTTGATAAAGTTAAGCTGGGACACCCACTGAAAGGGGCTGGTAAAGCAAAGACAGGCAGACCCCCCCTTCCCCTGCAAATGAATAGACCCATTATACAAACAGAAGCAATGTGAAGTCTGTAGACATACATCTAAAACTTTGGGGCTTGGTAAGGAGTCCGAAAATCAGCACAATGTTATTAAAAATAAGCAAAACTATACATTTTAACAAAAATATCAACAAAACATTTATGCAAAGAAAAATCTAGTGTACAATGTCCCTTTTTAATGCAGTGGTCAGATCTGTTATCGCAAATTAGTATATATGTGATGCAGAGAGCTTAGGCTACTAGACTTTTACCCTTGGATCCTAACTTTTTAAATCACTCTACACATATCTATTCATAAATAACCTTGCTTGTTCCTTAAAAAACAAACAAAAAACTATTTTTTCAAGCAGTGGACAAAATATCTAAGTCAAAAGATTTGCGGTTATACTGTACTTTTTTGTTTTAGAAATATGTAGGCGTTAGAATTAGCATTGTAGCATCACAGCAACCCAACACTCGGCACTGCATTTTACATCATCTTACCTTGCAGGCGAACCTGTTGCTAGTTAGGTCCACTTTTTACTGGCTCCCAGCTACTTGAGGGTTGCAGGTTAAATTTCTGGTAAAAGATGCCATTTTAATGTCTTTCAACCTATTACAAGTCTCATATTGAGTATACATCAGTCTCTAAAATTATAGTGCAAGTGCTACTGTCATTTAGGTGTAATGCACATCCCCACACCACTTTAAGAGGCTCAAGTTAATGAAAACCCCCTTTTCTGTAAGTTACCACTTTATAGTATGAGTACATCCGGACAACTTAGATATATATTTTAAATCTGGGTTTCACGGGAGCCATGCCCTACCTGTGTGTGTATAGTAATCCTCATCACTCACATTTGTAATCATTCGATTTTGGTTCCACTGCTTATCACATATTTGTGTGTGTGCATTGTTGGTGTTTATAGTGGGACATAAAAACACTGTGTGCCATTACCTGCAGTTTGACTGTATGAAAAGCTTTGGGTTATTGTTGTCCAACCACTTACATGTAGTATGTCTTTTTAACCAACATGCTAGTGAGCTTTATCTATATATATTTTTTTCCCTCTTGTAAGGTGTATCCAGTCCACGGATCATCCATTACTTGTGGGATATTCTCCTTCCCAACAGGAAGTTGCAAGAGGATCACCCACAGCAGAGCTGCTATATAGCTCCTCCCCTAACTGCCATACCCAGTCATTCTCTTGCAACTCTCAACATAGCTGGAGGTAGTAAGAGGAAAGTGGTGTAATATAGTTAGTTTTTTCTTCAATCAAGAGTTTATTGTTTTTAAATGGTACCGGAGTTGTACTATTTTATCTCAGGCAGCATTTAGAAGAAGAATCTGCCTGCATTTTCTATGATCTTAGCAGAAGTAACTAAGATCCACTGCTGTTCTCACATATGTCTGAGGAGTGAGGTAACTTCAGAGAGAGAATAGCATGCAGGGTATCCTGCAATAAGGTATGTGCAGTTTAAGTTTTTCTAGGGATGGAATTGCTAGAAAATGCTGCTGATACCGGATTAATGTAAGTTAAGCCTAAATACAGTGATTTAATAGCGACTAGTATCAGGCTTGCTATCAGAGGTATATACTCTGATTAATGTGCAATATAAAACGTTTGCTGGCATGTTTAATCGTTTTTATATATGCTTTGGTGATAAAACTTATTGGGGCCTAGTTTTTTCCACATGGCTGGCTTGATTTTTGCCTAGAAACAGTTTCCTGAGGCTTTCCACTGTTGTAATATGAGTGGGAGGGGCCTATTTTAGTGCTTTTTTCTCCAACATAGGTGTGTCCGGTCCACGGCGTCATCCTTACTTGTGGGATATTCTCTTCCCCAACAGGAAATGGCAAAGAGCCCAGCAAAGCTGGTCACATGATCCCTCCTAGGCTCCGCCTACCCCAGTCATTCTCTTTGCCGTTGTACAGGCAACATCTCCACGGAGATGGCTTAGAGTTTTTTAGTGTTTAACTGTAGTTTTTATTATTCAATCAAGAGTTTGTTATTTTAAAATAGTGCTGGTATGTACTATTTACTCAGAAACAGAAAAGAGATGAAGATTTCTGTTTGTATGAGGAAAATGATTTTAGCACCGTAACTAAAATCCATGGCTGTTCCACACAGGACTGTTGAGAGCAATTAACTTCAGTTGGGGGAACAGTGTGCAGTCTCTTACTGCTTGAGGTATGACACATTCTAACAAGACGATGTAATGCTGGAAGCTGTCATTTTCCCTATGGGATCCGGTAAGCCATGTTTATTAAGATAGTAAATAAGGGCTTCACAAGGGCTTATTAAGACTGTAGACTTTTTCTGGGCTAAATCGATTCATTATTAACACATATTTAGCCTTGAGGAATCATTTATTCTGGGTATTTTGATATGATTATATCGGCAGGCACTGTTTTAGACACCTTATTCTTTAGGGGCTTTCCCTAATCATAGTCAGAGCCTCATTTTCGCGCCGGTATGGCGCACTTGTTTTTGAGGACAGCATGGCATGCAGCTGCATGTGTGTGGAGCTCTGATACATAGAAAAGTCTTTCTGAAGGCATCATTTGGTATCGTATTCCCCTTTGGGCTTGGTTGGGTCTCAGCAAAGCAGATTCCAGGGACTGTAAAGGGGTTAAATATAAAAACGGCTCCGGTTCCGTTATTTTAAGGGTTAAAGCTTCCAAATTTGGTGTGCAATACTTTTAAGGCTTTAAGACACTGTGGTGAAATTTTGGTGAATTTTGAACAATTCCTTCATACTTTTTCGCAATTGCAATAATAAAGTGTGTTTAGTTTAAAATTTAAAGTGACAGTAACGGTTTTATTTTAAAACGTTTTTTGTGCTTTGTTATCAAGTTTATGCCTGTTTAACATGTCTGAACTACCAGATAGATTGTGTTCTGACTGTGGGGAAACCAAGGTTCCTTCTCATTTAACTATATGTATTTTATGTCATAAAAAAATTTAGTAAAAATGATGCCCAAGATGATTCCTCAAGTGAGGGGAGTAAGCATGGTACTGCATCATCCCCTCCTTCGTCTACACCAGTCTTGCCCATACAGGAGGCCCCTAGTACATCTAGTGCGCCAATACTCCTTACTATGCAACATTTAACGGCTGTAATGGATAATTCTATCAAAAACATTTTAGCCAATATGCCCACTTATCAGCGAAAGCGCGACTGCTCTGTTTTAGAAAATTCTGTAGAGCATGAGAACGCTGATGATATGGTTTCTGAAGGGCCCCTACACCAGTCTGAGGGGGCCAGGGAGGTTTTGTCTGAGGGAGAAATTTCAGATTCAGGAAACATTTCTCAACAAGCTGAACCTGATGTGATTACTTTTAAATTTAAGTTGGAACATCTCCGCGCTCTGCTTAGGGAGGTGTTATCCAATTTGGATGATTGTGATTATCTGGTCATTCCAGAACCACTATGTAAAATGGAAAAGTTCTTAGAGGCCCCGGGGCCCCCCGAAGCTTTTCCTATATCCAAGCGGGTGGCGTACATTGTTAGTAAAGAATGGGACAGGCCCGGTATACCTTTAGTACCTCCCCCCATATTTATAAAATTGTTTTCCTATAGTCGACCCCAGAAAGGACTGATGGCAGACAGTCCCCAAGGTCGAGGGGGCGGTTTCTACTCTACACAAGCGCGCCACTATACCCATAGAAGATAGTTGTGCTTTCCAAGATCCTATGGATAAAAAATTAGAAGGTCTGCTAAAGATGTTTGTTCAGCAAGGTTCCCTTCTACAACCAATTGCATGCATTGTCCCTGTCACTGCAGCCGCGTGTTTCTAGTTTGATGAGCTAGGAAAGGCGATTATTAGTAATTCTTCTTCTTATGAGGAGATTATGGACAGAATTCGTGCTCTTAAATTGGCTAATTCTTTCACCCTAGACGCCACCTTGCAATTGGCTAGGTTAGCGGCGAAAAAATTGTGGGTTTGCTATTGTGGCGCAGAGCGCTTTGGTTAAAATCTTGGGCAGCGGATGCGTCTTCCAAGAACAAATTGCTTGACATTCCTTTCAAGGGGAAAACACTCTTTGGCCCTGACTTGAAAGAGATTATCTCTGATATCACTGGGGGCAAGGGCCACGCCCTTCCTCAGGATAGGTCTTTTCAAGACCAAAAATAAACCTAAGTTTCGTCCCTTTCGCAGAAACGGATCAGCCCCAAGGGCTACGTCCTCTAAGCAGGAAGGTAATACTTCTCAAGCCAATCCAGCCTGGAGACCTATGCAAGGCTGGAGCAAAGGAAAGCAGGCCAGGAAACCTGCCACTGCTACCAAGACAGCATGAAATGCGGGCCCCCGATCCGGGACCGGATCTGGTGGGGGGCAGACTCTCTCTCTTCGCTCAGGCTTGGGAAAGAGATGTTCTGGATCCTTGGGCGCTAGAAATAGTCTCCCAAGGTTATTCTCTGGAGTTCAAGGGGCTTCCTCCAAGGGGGAGGTTCCACAGGTCTCAGTTGTCTTCAGACCACATAAGAAGACAGGCATTCTTACATTGGGTAGAAGACCTGCTAAAAATGGGAGTGATTCATCCTGTTCCATTAGGAGAACAAGGGATGGGGTTCTACTCCAATCTGTTCATAGTTCCCAAAAAAGAGGGAACGTTCAGACCAATCTTAGATCTCAAGATCTTGAACAAGTTTCTCAAGGTTCCATCGTTCAAGATGGAAACCATTCGAACACTTCTTCCTTCCATCCAGGAAGGTCAATTCATGACCAAGGTGGATTTCAAGGATGCGTATCTACATATTCCTATCCACAAGGAACATCATCGGTTCCTAAGGTTTGCATTCCTGGACAAGCATTTCCAGTTCGTGGCATTTTCTTTCGGATTAGCCACTGCTCCTAGGATTTTCTCATAGGTACTAGGGTCCCTTCTGGCGGTGCTAAGACCAAGGGGCATTGCTGTAGTACCTTACTTGGACGACATTCTGATTCGAGCGTCGTCCCTTCCTCAAGTAAAGGCTCACACGGACATTGTCCTGGCCTTTCTCAGATCTCACGGATGGAAAGTGAACGTGGAAAAGAGTTCTCTATCTCCGTCAACGAGGGTTCCCTTCTTGGGAACTATAATAGACTCCTTAGAAATGAGGATTTTTCTGACAGAGGCCAGAAAAACAAAACTTCTAGACTCTTGTCGGATACTTCATTCCGTTCCTCTTCCTTCCATAGCGCAGTGCATGGAAGTGATAGGTTTGATGGTAGCGGCAATGGACATAGTTCCTTTTGTGCGCATTCATCTAAGACCATTACAACTGTTCATGCTCAGTCAGTGGAATGGGGACTATTCAGACTTGTCTCCGAAGATACAAGTAAATCAGAGGACCAGAGACTCATTCCGTTGGTGGCTGTCCCTGGACAACCTGTCACAAGGGATGACCTTCCGCAGACCAGAGTGGGTCATTGTCACGACCGACGCCAGTCTGATGGGCTGGGGCGCGGTCTGGGGATCCCTGAAAGCTCAGGGTCTTTGGTCTCGGGTAGAATCTCTTCTACCGATAAATATTCTGGAACTGAGAGCGATATTCAATGCTCTCAAAGCTTGGCCTCAGCTAGCGAGGGCCAAGTTCATACATCAACCATCAGGGGGGAACAAGGAGTTCCCTAGCGATGGAAGAAGTGACCAAAATCATTCTATGGGCGGAGTCTCACTCCTGCCACCTGTCTGCTATCCACATCCCAGGAGTGGAAAATTGGGAAGCGGATTTTCTGAGTCGTCAGACATTGCATCCGGGGGAGTGGGAACTCCATCCGGAAATCTTTGCCCAAGTCACTCAACCGTGGGGCATTCCAGACATGGATCTGATGGCCTCTCGTCAGAACTTCAGAGTTCCTTACTACGGGTACAGATCCAGGGATCCCAAGGCGGCTCTAGTGGATGCACTAGTAGCACCTTGGACCTTCAAACTAGCTTATGTGTTCCCGCCGTTTCCTCTCATCCCCAGGCTGGTAGCCAGGATCAATCAGGAGAGGGCGTCGGTGATTTTGATAGCTCCTGCGTGGCCACGCAGGACTTGGTATGCAGATCTGGTGAATATGTCATCGGCTCCACCATGGAAGCTACCTTTGAGAGACCTTCTTGTTCTAGGTCCGTTCGACCCACTCCAGCTGACTGCTTGGAGATTGAACGCTTGATCTTATCAAAGCGAGGGTTCTCAGATTCTGTTATTAATACTCTTGTTCAGGCCTGAAAGCCTGTAACCAGAAAAATTACCACATAATTTGGTATATCTGTTGGTGTGAATCTGCAGGATTCCCTTGGGACAAGGTTAAGATTCCTAAGAGTCTATCCTTCCTTCGAGAAGGATTGGAAAAAGGATTATCTGCAAGTTCCTTGATGGGACAGATTTCTGCCTTGTCTGTGTTACTTCACAAAAAGCTGGCAGCTGTGCCAGATGTTCTAGCCTTTGTTCAGGCTCTGGTTAGAATCAAGCCTGTTTACAAAATTTTGACTCCTCCTTGGAGTCAACCTAGTTCTTTCAGTTCTTCAGGGGGTTCCGTTTGAACCCTTACATTCCGTTGATATTAAGTTATTATCTTGGAAAGTTTTGTTTTTGGTTGCAATTTCTTCTGCTAGAAGAGTTTCAGAATTATCTGCTCTGCAGTGTTCTTCTCCTTATCTGGTGTTCCATGCAGATAAGGTGGTTTTGCGTACTAAACCTGGTTTTCTTCCAAAAGTTGTTTCTAACAAAAACATTAACCAGGAGATAGTTGTGCCTTCTTTGTGTCCTAATCCAGTTTCAAAGAAGGAACGTTTGTTGCACAACTTGGATGTAGTTCGTGCTCTCAAATTTTACTTAGCAGCTACTAAGGATTTCAGACAAACTTTGTCTTTGTTTGTTGTTTATTCTGGTAAACGGAGAGGTCAAAAAGCAACTTCTACCTCTCTCTCCTTCTGGATTAAAAGCATTATCCGATTGGCTTATGAGACTGCCGGACGGCAGCCTCCTGAAAGAATCACAGCTCACTCCACTAGGGCTGTGGCTTCCACATGGGCCTTCAAGAACGAGGCTTCTGTTGATCAGATATGTAAGGCAGCGACTTGGTCTTCACTGCACACTTTTTCTAAATTTTACAAATTTGATACTTTTGCTTCTTCTGAGGCTATTTTTGGGAGAAAGGTTTTGCAAGCCGTGGTGCCTTCCATTTAGGTGACCTGATTTGCTCCCTCCCTTCATCCGTGTCCTAAAGCTTTGGTATTGGTTCCCACAAGTAAGGATGACGCCGTGGACCGGACACACCTATGTTGGAGAAAACAGAATTTATGTTTACCTGATAAATTACTTTCTCCAACGGTGTGTCCGGTCCACGGCCCGCCCTGGTTTTTTTAATCAGGTCTGATAATTTATTTTCTTTAACTACAGTCACCACGGTAACATATGGTTTCTCCTATGCAAATATTCCTCCTTAACGTCGGTCGAATGACTGGGGTAGGCGGAGCCTAGGAGGGATCATGTGACCAGCTTTGCTGGGCTCTTTGCCATTTCCTGTTGGGGAAGAGAATATCCCACAAGTAAGGATGACGCCGTGGACCGGACACACCGTTGGAGAAAGTAATTTATCAGGTAAACATAAATTCTGTTTTTGCGCAGTTAAAATTACAGACCGAGACATTCAGCTTCCCTCAGCAGTCCCCTGCATGCTATAGGACATCTCTGAAGGGCTCAAAAGGCTTCAAAAGTCGTGTATTGAGGAAGGTAAAGCCACAGTGGAGCTGTGGCAGTTGTTATGACTGTTTAAAAATGTTTTTTTCGTTTTGTTAATCTGTTTTTTGTATTAAGGGGTTAATCATCCATTTGCAAGTGGGTGCAATGCTCTGCTAACTTGTTACATACACTGTAAAAATTTTGTTAGTTTAACTGCCTTTTTTCACTGTTATTTCAAATTTTGGCAAAATTTGTTTCTCTTAAAGGCACAGTAACGTTTTTTTATATTGCTTGTTAACTTGATTTAGTGTTTTCCAAGCTTGCTAGTCTCATTGCTAGTCTGTATAAACATGTCTGACATAGAGGAGACTCCTTGTTCATTATGTTTAAAAGCCATGGTGGAACCCCATAGGAGAATGTGTACTAAATGTATTGATTTCACTTTAAACAATAAAGATCAGCTGTTATCTTTAAAAGAATTATCACCAGAGGATGCTGACGAGGGGGAAGTTATGCCGACTAACTCTCCCCACGTGTCGGACCCTTAGACTCCCGCTCAAGGGACTCACGCTAAAATGGCGCCAAGTACATCAAAGACGCCCATAGCGATTACTTTGCAGGACATGGCGGCAATCATGGATAGTACCCTGTCAGCGGTATTAGCCAGACTGCCTGAATTCAGAGGAAAGCGCGATAGCTCTGGGGTTAGTCGTAATACAGAGCGCGCATATGCTTTAAGGCCCATGTCTGATACTGCGTCACAATATGCAGAAGCTGAGGAAGGAGAGCTTCAGTCTGTGGGTGACATTTCTGATTCGGGGAAACCTGATTCAGAAATTTCTACTTTTAAATTTAAGCTTGAGAACCTCTGTGTATTGCTTGGGGAGGTATTAGCTGCTCTGAATGACTGTGACACAATTGCAATGCCAGAGAAATTGTGTAGACTGGATAAATACTATGCAGTGCCGGTGTGTACTGATGTTTTTCCAATTCCTAAAAGGTTTACAGAAATTATTAATAAGGAGCGGGATAGACCCGGTATGCCGTTTTCCCACCCTCCTATTTTTAGAAAAATGTTTCCAATAGACGCCACCACACGGGACTTATGGCAGACGGTCCCGAAGGTGGAGGGAGCAGTTTCTACTTTATCAAAGCGTACCACTATCCCTGTCGAGGACAGTTGTGCTTTTTCAGATCCAATGGATAAAAAATTAGGTTACCTTAAGAAAATGTTTATTCAACAAGGTTTTACCCTGCAGCCCCTTGCATGCATTGCGCCTGGCACTGCTGCTGCGGCGTTCTGGTTTGAGTCTCTGGAAGAGGCCTTTCAGACAGCTACTCCATTGACTGAAATACTTGACAAGCTTAGAACACTTAAGCTAGCTAATTCTTTTGTTTCTGATGCCATTGTTCATTTGACTAAACTAACGGCTAAGAATTCTGGATTCGCCATCCAGGCGCGTAGGGCGCTATGGCTTAAATCTTGGTCAGCTGAAGTAACTTCAAAGTCTAAATTACTTAACATTCCCTTCAAGGGGCAGACCCTATTCGGGCCGGGTTTGAAGGAAATTATTGCTGACATTACTGGAGGTAAGGGTCATACCCTTCCTCAGGACAGGGCCAAATCAAAGGCCAAACAGTCTAATTTTCGTGCCTTTCGAAATTTCAAGGCAGGTGCAGCATCAACTTCCTCTGCTACAAAACAAGAGGGAACTTTTGCTCAATCCAAGCAGGGCTGGAAACCTAACCAGTCCTGGAACAAAGGCATGCAGGCCAGAAAGCCTGCTGCTGTCTCTAAGACAGCCTGAAGGAACGGCCCCCTATCCGGTAATGGATCTAGTAGGGGGTAGACTTTCTCTCTTCGCCCAGGCGTGGGCAAGAGATGTTCAGGATCCCTGGGCGTTGGAGATCATATCTCAGGGATATCTTCTGGACTTCAAAACTTCCCCTCCTCAAGGGAGATTTCACCTTTCGAGATTATCTGTAAACCAGATAAAGAAAGAGGCATTCTTACGCTGTGTGCAAGACCTCCTAGTTATGGGAGTGATCTGTCCAGTTCCACAGACGGAACAGTGGCAGGGCTTTTATTCAAATCTGTTTGTGGTTCCCAAAAAAGAAGGGACCTTCAGACCCATTTTGGATCTAAAGATCTTAAACAAATTCCTCAGAGTTCCATCGTTCAAAATGGAAACTATTCGGACCATCCTACCTATGATCCAGGAGGGTCAGTACATGACCACAGTGGATTTGAAGGATGCTTACCTTCACATACCGATTCACAATGATCATCATCGGTTCCTAAGGTTTGCCTTTCTGGACAGGCATTACCAATTTGTGCCTCTTCCCTTCGGGTTAGCTACAGTTCCAAGAATCTTTACAAAGGTTCTGGGATCGCTTCTGGCGGTCCTAAGACCGCGAGGTATATCAGTTGTCCCTTATCTGGACAACATCCTGATACAGGCGTCAAGCTTTCAGATTGCCAAGTCACATACGGACATAGTTCTGGCATTTCTCAGGTCACATGGGTGGAAGGTGAACGAGGAAAAGAGTTCTCTATCCCCACTCACAAGAGTCTCCTTCCTAGGGACTCTGATAGATTCTGTAGAAATGAAGATTTACCTGACAGAATCCAGGTCATCAAAGCTTCTAAAATCTTGCCGTGTTCTTCATTCTATTCCGCGCCCTTCGGTGGCTCAGTGTATGGAAGTAATCGGCTTGATGGTAGCGGCGATGGACATAGTGCCATTTGCGCGCCTACATCTCAGACCGCTGCAACTATGCATGCTCAGTCAGTGGAATGGGGATTACACAGATTTCTCCCCTCTGCTAAATCTGGATCAAGAGACCAGAGATTCTCTTCTCTGGTGGCTATCTCGGGTCCATCTGTCCAAAGGTATGACCTTTCGCAGGCCAGATTGGACAATTGTAACAACAGATGCCAGCCTTCTAGGTTGGGGTGCAGTCTGGAATTCCCTGAAAGCTCAGGGATTGTGGACTCAGGAGGAGAAACTCCTCCCAATAAATATTCTGGAGTTAAGAGCAATATTCAATGCTCTTCTAGCTTGGCCTCAGTTAGCAACCCTGAGGTTCATCAGATTTCAGTCGGAAAACATCACGACTGTGGCTTACATCAACCATCAAGGGGGAACCAGGAGTTCCCTAGCGATGTTAGAAGTCTCCAAGATAATTCGCTGGGCAGAGACTCACTCTTGCCACCTATCAGCAATCTATATCCCAGGTGTAGACAACTGGGAGGCGGATTTTCTAAGTCGTCAGACTTTTCATCCGGGGGAGTGGGAACTCCATCTGGAGGTGTTTGCTCAATCGGTTCATCATTGGTGCAAACCAGAACTGGATCTCATGGCGTCTCGCCAGAACGCCAAGCTTCCTTGTTACGGATCCAGGTCCAGGGACCCAGAAGCGGCACTGCCTCTGAGACAAGACCTTCTACTACAAGGTCCTTTCAATCATACGAATCTAATTTCTCTGAGACTGACTGCATGGAGATTGAACGCTTGATTTTATCAAAGCGTGGCTTCTCCGAGTCAGTCATTGATACCCTTATACAGGCACGAAAGCCTGTTACCAGGAAAATTTACCATAAGATATGGCGTAAATACCTTTATTGGTGTGAATCCAAGAATTACTCATTTAGTAAGGTTAGGATTCCTAGGATATTGTCCTTTCTCCAAGAGGGTTTGGAAAAAGGATTATCAGCTAGTTCTTTAAAGGGACAGATTTCTGCTCTGTCTATTCTTTTGCACAAGCGTCTGGCAGAAGTTCCAGATGTTCAAGCTTTTTGTCAGGCTTTGGTTAGAATTAAGCCTGTGTTTAAACCTGTTGCTCCCCCATGGAGCTTAAACTTGGTTCTTAAAGTTCTTCAAGGAGTTCCGTTTGAACCCCTTCATTCCATTGATATTAAACTTTTATCTTGGAAAGTTCTGTTTTTGATGGCTATTTCCTTGGCTCGGAGAGTCTCTGAGTTATCTGCCTTACAATGTGATTCTCCTTATCTGATTTTCCATTCAGATAAAGTAGTTCTGCGTACAAAACCTGGGTTTTTACCTAAGGTAGTTTCTAACAAGAATATCAATCAAGAGATTGTTGTTCCATCATTGTGTCCTAATCCTTCTTCAAAGAAGGAACGTCTTTTACATAATCTGGATGTGGTCCGTGCTTTGAAGTTTTACTTACAAGCTACTAAAGATTTTCGCCAAACATCTACACTGTTTGTTGTTTACTCTGGACAGAGGAGAGGTCAAAAGGCTTCGGCAACCTCTCTTTCTTTTTGGCTTCGGAGCGTAATACGCTTAGCCTATGAGACTGCTGGACAGCAGCCCCCTGAAAGAATTACAGCTCATTCTACTAGAGCTGTGGCTTCCACCTGGGCCTTTAAGAATGAGGCTTCTGTTGAACAGATTTGCAAGGCGGCGACTTGGTCTTCGCTTCATACCTTTCCAAAATTTTACAAATTTGATACTTTTGCTTCTTCGGAGGCTATTTTTGGGAGAAAGGTTCTACAGGCAGTGGTTCCTTCCATTTAAGTCTGCCTTGTCCCTCCCTTCATCCGTGTACTTTAGCTTTGGTATTGGTATCCCACAAGTAATGGAAAACAAGAGAAAACATAATTTATGCTTACCTGATAAATTTATTTCTCTTGTGGTGTATCCAGTCCACGGCCCGCCCTGTCTTTTAAGGCAGGTCTAAATTTTAATTTAAACTACAGTCACCACTGCACCCTATGGATTCTCCTTTCTCGGTTTGTTTCGATCGAATGACTGGATATGGCAGTTAGGGGAATAGCTATATAGCAGCTCTGCTGTGGGTGATCCTCTTGCAACTTCCTGTTGGGAAGGAGAATATCCCACAAGTAATGGATGATCCGTGGACTGGATACACCACAAGAGAAATACATTTATCAGGTAAGCATAAATTATGTTTTTTAAAGTGTCACCTTTAATCATAACATATTACTTACATGGACTTTCCACATGCTGTGACAGCCGGAAGTAATTTTCCCTGAATACAGAGACGTTAAATTTCACTTCTCACATCACATGTAGAAATTCCAAAGGTTGCACATACATACCATGCAGATACCCTCTCTATAGACTTTCATTTAGAGCACAGAATTGTATAGTGATATACAGAATACATTTATTCACTCTTTCACAGTTTTTCTTCCTTATATAGTGGATTCTTCTGTATATTATTCACTTCCTTGATTACAAGAAGAAGCCTTCATAATTCCCCCTTCTGTCATATTTCACATTGACGTTTAGGAGTAAAATATCAGCATAGTGTAATACATATTATTTGGACAATCATTTTGGAGATTATTCTTTCTAGAATTATGATTTCCAAGAAAATGTATGCACTTTTTAAGGGTATTTAGATTCCTTGTGCAATGGAATGCATGGTAGTGCTGTTTTTGCAAACATGGATGTTGTAATCCAATGGATCACAAATCTGAGTCCTTGCTTAAGAAATGTATTCTCCCAATCAGCTCTTAGACCAGCAGTTGCAATCACCTGTGTGGTCACTGTGGTGTCCTTCTGGTGTGATTATCTTTCTCATGGTTTCTGATCAATCTTCTGAGGATATCACCAATTGCATTAAGGTCCTTAAAAGGGCTAATGTTATAATTTGTGATGGACCGTAGTTACTACGGACACAAGTCTGATGGGTTGGGGCACTGTTTGAGAATCTTGAAGGCCTCAGGGAGTATTTCCCCCTCTGGAGGCGAGGTTACCTATTAACACCATAGAACTTTGTGCGATTCTTCGTGCCCTTCAATCTTAGCCCCTTCATAAAAAAGAAAAATGAATTTGATACCAGTCAGACAATATAACTGCCGCAGCGTACATCAATCATCAGGGAGGGACTCAAAGTACCTTAGCTATGCGATAGATATCTCAGATTCTGTTTTGGGCAGAGAAAAACCACTGAACCCTATCGGCCATTCACATTGCGGGAGTGAACGATTGGGAATCAGATTACCTAAAGTCGTCAGTCGGTGTATTCAGGGGAATGGTCTCTTCATCAGGAGGTTTTTGATCAATTAGTCCTGAGTTAGGGGCTTCCAGAAATAGATCTCATGGAGTCCAAGCTGAACTACAAACTTCTGGTTTATTGCGTCAAGTCAGGAAATCAAAGGGCTCACTTGATAGATGCTCTAGTCTGCCCTTGGAACTTTTGTCTGGCCTATTTCCTCAGTTTGTTCTTCTTCCAAGAGTCGTTGCAAGAATCAAACAGGAATTTACTTCTGTAATTCTCATAGCTCCGGCGTGGCCCCGCAGAGCTTGGTATGCGGACCTAATACAGATGTAGTCTCTTCCTCCATGGGCTCTACCTCTAAGAAAAGGTCTGCTGTATCAAGTACCCTTATATCATCGGGAACTCAAATCTCTGAGTTTAATGGCGTGGAGTTTGAACGACTAGTTCTCAAAAACAGAGTTTTCTCCAATTCTGGACTAGATAAGGGATTATCGGCTAGTTCTTTAAAGGGTCAGGTTTCGGCATTATCGGTTTTGCTTCACAAAAAACTGAAAAATAGGAAACGGAAAAAACAGGGCACAAGGTAATGTAATAATATAATGTAATATCACATTACTATTTATATCCACCATTATTTATATTTACCGTTTTTCACGCCATAAAACTAAACTTATGCATTAAAGGTTTTATAGTTTATCTAGGCAGTTAGATTCCAAACACTACCCTAAGGTTTGCTTACTTTTATTTCTCTTGCAAGGTGTATCCAGTCCACGGATTCATCCTTTACTTGTGGGATATTCTCATTCCCTACAGGAAGTGGCAAAGAGAGCACACAGCAGAGCTGTCCATATAGCTCCCCCTCTAGCTCCACCCCCCAGTCATTCTCTTTGCCGGCTCTAAGCACTAGGGTCTCTCTACGGGAGGGTAAAGTGAATGTGGTGTTAGAATTGTAGTTTTATTATCTTCAATTTAAAGTTTGTTATTTTTAAATGGTACCGGTTTGTACTATTTACTCTCTGGCAGAAAAAAGATGAAGAATTCTGCTGAGAGGAAGATGATTTTAGCATGTTGTAACTAAAATCCATTGCTTTTCCCACACAGGACTGAGGAGTACCAGAAAACTTCAGTTGGGGGGAACAGTTTGCAGGCTTAACTGCAATGAGGTATGTTCAGTCATTTATTTCTAGACAAGACTGAGATAATGCTAGAAGACTGACAATATCCCCATGTGGGGAGGGTAAGCTATGTTCTGAGACTTAGTAAAGAATTGAATGCTTACATAACAGGGCTAATTATGCTGGTTGACACTAACTTAGGGCAATCGATTATTTTACTTAAGAAATACTCGTTGGGAAACACTTTTAAAGCACTTTGGTGTTTTTTCTGGGGTTATTACCCACATGGCTTAAATTTATTCACTTAGAAGTGATTTTGGTATGCCTCATAGCTCCGGAGTGGAGTGGGAGGGGCCTAATTTCGCGCCTCAGATACGCAGTTAGAATTGAAAGACAAGTTCCTGCTGCTTCACATGGAGGGTCCTGCTGCTGTTTGAGTGCCTAAAAGAAGCTTCATTCCCCCAAAACTGATCTCTAAGGGCAGGTAGGGCCACAGCAGTAAGCTGTGGCAAGGTGCTGTAGTAATTTAACCGGTTATTGGCTTTAGGCTGCTCCGGTTTGGGCAGTAAGGGGTTAATCGTTTTGAAACTTGTGGTGCAAACTTATTAAGGCTTTAGGTACATACTGTGAAAATTTCTAAAGGATTGCTGCATTTTTCACTGTTTTGTAAAATTGTGTGCTCTTTTTATCTCTTAAAGGCACAGTAACGTTTTTTTCAAATTGTGTTTTTTATTTGTTTAAAGTGATTTCTAAGCCTGTTTGTACATATTGCTAGTCTGTTAAACATGTCTGAGACCAAGGAAAGTCCTTGTTCAATGTGTTTAGAAGCCATGGTGGAACCCCCTCTCAGAATGTGTCCCAATTGCACTAATGTGTCTATACACTTTAAAGATCATATTGTTGCACTTAAAAATGTGGCCCTAGATGATTTTCATACTGAAGGTAATGAAGATAGTCCGTCTACCTCTCCCCATGTGTCACAACCAGTTACGCCCGCTCAAGCGATGCCTAGTACCTCTAGTGCGTCTGCCCCTATTACATTGCAACAACTAGTGGCAGTCATGGATAACTCCCTTGCGGCCTTCCTATCTAAACTGCCAGTTTTTCCCGCAAAGCGTGATAGCTCTGTTTTAAGAACAGATTATGAGCAATCTGAAGCTTTGGTAGCCTTATCTGATGTACCCTCACAACGCTCTGACGTGGGAGTGAGGGACTTGATGTCTGAGGGAGAAATTTCCGATTCAGGAAAGGTTTCTCATCAGGCAGAGTCAGATTCATTAGCGTTTAAATTTAAATTGGAATACCTCCGCGTATTGCTCAGGGAGGTATTGGCTACTCTGGATGATTCTGACCCTATGGTGGTCCCAGAGAAATTGTGTAAAATGGACAAGTACCTAGAGGTCCCTGTATACACTGATGCGTTTCCGATCCCTAAGAGGGTTGCGGATATTGTTACTAGGGAGTGGGATAGACCAGGTGTCCCTTTTGTTCCCCCCCTATTTTTAAGAAAATGTTCCCCATAACTGACCCCAGGCGGGACTCGTGGCAGACGGTCCCTAAGTTTAGAGGGGGCTGTTTCTTCGCTTGCTAAGCGCACAACCATACCAATTGAAGACAGTTGTGCTTTTAAAGATCCTATGGATAAAAAGTTAGAAGGTTTACTTAAGAAAATTTTTGTTCAACAAGGTTTTCTTCTCCAACCTATTGCCTGCATTATTCCTGTAACTACTGCAGCTGCTTTCTGGTTTGAGGCGCTGGAGGATTCGCTCCAGACGGAGACCTCATAAGACGAAATTATGGATAGAATTAAGGCTCTAAAGCTGGCTAATTCTTTTATCACAGATGCCGCTTTGCAATTAGCTAAGTTAGCGGCAAAAAATTCAGGTTTTGCCATTATGGCGCGCAGAGCGCTTTGGCTCAAGTCATGGTCGGCCGATGTGTCGTCAAAATCCAAATGATTAAATATCCCTTTCTCCAACATAGGTGTGTCCGGTCCACGGCGTCATCCTTACTTGTGGGATATTCTCTTCCCCAACAGGAAATGGCAAAGAGCCCAGCAAAGCTGGTCACATGATCCCTCCTAGGCTCCGCCTTCCCCAGTCATTCTCTTTGCCGTTGCACAGGCAACATCTCCACGGAGATGGCTCAGAGTTTTTTGGTGTTTAAATGTAGTTTTTATTCTTCAATCAAGAGTTTGTTATTTTAAAATAGTGCTGGTATGTACTATTTACTCTGAAACAGAAAAGAGATGAAGATTTCTGTTTGTAAGAGGAAAATGATTTTAGCAACCGTTACTAAAATCGATGGCTGTTTCCACACAGGACTGTTGAGAGGAATTAACTTCAGTTGGGGGAAACAGTGAGCAGACTTTGGCTGCTTGAGGTATGACACATTTCTAACAAGACTTGGTAATGCTGGAAGCTGTCATTTTCCCTATGGGATCCGGTAAGCCATTTTCTGAATTTTCAATATAAGAATAAGGGCTTCACAAGGGCTTTAAAGACTGGTAGACATTTTTCTGGGCCAAAACGATTACTTTATAAGCATATTTAATGGTTTACAACTTTGGAGAGTTATTTTAATCTTGGGAATTCTGTTAAAAAAACGGCAGGCACTGTATTGGACACCTTTTTCACTGGGGGCCTTCTCTAGTCATAGGCAGAGCCTCATTTTCGCGCCACTAATGCGCAGTTGTTTTTGAGAAGCAAGGCATGCAGATGCATGTGTGAGGAGCTCAGATCCACTGAAAAAGCTTATTGAAGGCGTCATTTGGTATCGTATTCCCCTCTGGGCTTGGTTGGGTCTCAGCAAAGCAGATACCAGGGACTGTATAGGGGTTAAATGTAAAAACGGCTCCGGTTCCGTTATTTTAAGAGTTAAAGCTTTCAAATTTGGTGTGCAATACTTTTAAGGCTTTATGACACTGTGGTGAAATTTTGGTGAATTTTGAACAATTCCTTCATACTTTTGCGTATATTCAGTAAAAAAGTGTGTTCAGTTTAAAATTTAAAGAGACAGTAACGGTTTTATTTTAAAACGTTTTTTTGTGCTTTGTTATCAAGTTTATGCCTATTAACATGTCTGAACTATCAGATAGACGATGTTCTGTATGTTCGGAAGCCAAGGTTCCTCTCCATTTAAATATATGTGATGAATGTGACAGACAAAGTAGGGACAATGATGCCACTGATAATAATGTTGCCCAAAATGATTCCTTAAGTGAGGGGAGTAAGCATGGTACTGCATCATCTCCTTCTATGTCTACACCAGTCTTGCCCACTCAGGAGGTCCCTAGTGCATCTAGTGCGCCAATCCTCCTTACTATGCAACAATTAACGGCTGTAATGGATAATTCTATTAAAAACATTTTAGCCAAAATGCCCACTTATCAGCGAAAGCGCGACTGCTCTGTTTTAGATACTGAAGAGCATGAGGACGCTGATGATAATGGTTCTGACATGCCCTTACACCAGTCTGAAGGGGCTAGGGAGGTTTTGTCTGAGGGAGAAATTTCAGATTCAGGAAAAATTTCTCAACAAGCTGAACCTGACGTTATTACATTCAAATTTAAATTGGAACATCTCCGCGCTCTGCTTAAGGAGGTGTTATCTACTCTGGATGATTGTGACAATTTGGTCATTCCAGAGAAATTATGTAAGATGGACAGGTTCCTAGAGGTCCCGGTGCCCCCCAAAGCTTTTCCTATACCCAAGCGGGTGGCGGACATTGTAAATAAAGAATGGGAAAGGCCCGGCATACCTTTTGTCCCTCCCCCTATATTTAAGAAATTATTTCCTATGGTCGACCCCAGGAAGGACTTATGGCAGACAGTCCCCAAGGTCGAGGGGGCGGTTTCTACTCTAAACAAACGCACCACTATCCCTATAGAAGATAGTTGTGCTTTCAAAGATCCTATGGATAAAAAATTAGAGGGTTTGCTTAAAAAGATGTTTGTTCAGCAAGGTTACCTTCTACAACCAATTTCATGCATTGTTCCTGTCACTACAGCAGCGTGTTTCTGGTTCGAAGAACTAGAAAAGTCGCTCAATAAAGCATCTTCTTATGAGGAGGTTATGGACAGAGTTCAAGCACTTAAGTTGGCTAACTCTTTTTCCTTAGACGCCACTTTGCAATTAGCTAGATTAGCGGCGAAAAATTCAGGTTTTGCTATTGTGGCGCGCAGAGCGCTTTGGCTGAAGTCTTGGTCAGCGGATGTGTCCTCCAAGAACAGATTGCTTAACATCCCTTTCAAGGGGAAAACGCTGTTTGGCCCTGACTTGAAAGAGATTATTTCAGACATCACTGGGGGAAAGGGCCACGCCCTTCCTCAGGATAGGTCTTTTAAGGATAAAAATAAAACAAATTTTCGTCCCTTTCGCAGAAACGGACCAGCCTCAAATTCTACATCCTCTAAGCAAGAGGGTAATTCTTCTCAAACCAAGCCAGCCTGGAGACCGATGCAAGGCTGGAACAAAGGTAAGCAGGCCAAGAAGCCCGCTACCGCTACCAAGACAGCATGAGATGCTGGCCCCCGATCCGGGACCGGATCTGGTGGGGGGCAGACTCTCTCTCTTCGCTCAGGCTTGGGCAAGAGATGTTCAGGATCCTTGGGCGCTAGAAATAGTTTCTCAAGGTTATCTCCTGGAATTCAAGGAACTACCCCCAAGGGGAAGGTTCCACAGGTCTCAATTGTCTTCAGACCAAATAAAAAGACAGGCATTCTTACATTGTGTAGAAGACCTGTTAAAAATGGGAGTGATTCATCCTGTTCCATTAGGAGAACAAGGGATGGGGTTTTACTCCAATCTGTTCATAGTTCCCAAAAAAGAGGGAACATTCAGGCCAATTTTGGATCTCAAGATCCTAAACAAATTTCTCAAGGTTCCATCGTTCAAGATGGAAACCATTCGGACAATTCTTCCTACCATCCAGGAAGGTCAATTCATGACCACGGTGGATTTAAAGGATGCGTATCTACATATTCCTATCCACAAGGAACATCATCGGTTCCTAAGATTCGCCTTTCTGGACAAGCATTACCAGTTTGTGGCACTTCCATTCGGACTAGCCACTGCTCCAAGAATTTTCACAAAGGTACTAGGGTCCCTTCTAGCGGTGCTAAGGCCAAGGGGCATTGCAGTAGTACCCTACTTGGACGACATACTGATTCAAGCGTCGTCTCTGCCACAAGCAAAGGCTCATACGGACATTGTCCCAGCCTTTCTCAGATCTCACGGGTGGAAAGTGAACGTAGAAAAAAGTTCTCTATTCCCGTCAACAAGAGTTCCCTTCTTGGGAACAATAATAGACTCCTTAGAAATGAAGATTTTTCTGACAGAAGCCAGAAAATCAAAACTTCTAAGCTCTTGTCAAGTACTTCATTCTGTTCTTCTTCCTTCCATAGCGCAGTGCATGGAAGTAATAGGTTTGATGGTTGCGGCAATGGACATAGTTCCTTTTGCGCGAATTCATCTAAGACCATTACAACTGTGCATGCTCAGACAGTGGAATGGGGATTATACAGATTTGTCCCCGACGATCCAAGTAAATCAGAGGACCAGAGATTCACTCCGTTGGTGGCTGACCCTGGACAACCTGTCCCAAGGGATGAGCTTCAGAAGACCAGAGTGGGTCATTGTAACGACCGACGCCAGCCTGGTGGGCTGGGGCACGGTCTGGAAACACCTGAAAGCTCAGGGTCTATGGTCTCGGGAAGAATCTCTTCTCCCGATAAACATTCTGGAACTGAGAGCGATATTCAATGCTCTCAAGGCTTGGCCTCAACTAGCAAAGGCCAAATTCATAAGGTTTCAATCAGACAACATGACGACTGTTGCATATATCAACCATCAGGGGGGAACAAGGAGTTCCCTGGCGATGGAAGAAGTGACCAAAGTAATTCAATGGGCGGAGATTCACTCCTGCCACTTGTCTGCAATCCACATCCCAGGAGTGGAAAATTGGGAAGCGGATTTTCTGAGTCGTCAGACATTTCATCCGGGGGAGTGGGAACTCCATCCGGAAATCTTTGCCCAAATAACTCAATTATGGGGCATTCCAGACATGGATCTGATGGCGTCTCGTCAGATCTTCAAGGTTCCTTGCTACGGGTCCAGATCCAGGGATCCCAAGGCGACTCTAGTAGATGCACTAGTAGCGCCCTGGACCTTCAACCTAGCTTATGTGTTCCCGCCGTTTCCTCTCATTCCCAGGCTGGTAGCCAGGATCAATCAGGAGAGGGCTTCGGTGATCTTGATAGCTCCTGCGTGGCCACGCAGAACTTGGTATGCAGACCTGGTGAATATGTCATCGGCTCCACCATGGAAGCTACCTTTGAGATGGGACCTTCTTGTTCAAGGTCCGTTCGAACATCCGAATCTGGCATCACTCCAACTGACTGCTTGGAGATTGAACGCTTGATTTTATCAAAGCGTGGGTTCTCAGATTCTGTCATTGATACTCTTATTCAGGCTAGAAAGCCTGTAACTAGAAAAATTTACCATAAAGTATGGAAGAAATATATCTGTTGGTGCGAATCGAAAGGATTCCCATGGAACAGGGTAAAAATTCCTAAGATTCTATCCTTTCTACAAGAGGGTTTGGAGAAAGGATTATCTGCAAGTTCTTTGAAGGGACAGATTTCTGCTTTATCTGTTTTACTTCACAAGAAGCTGGCGGCTGTGCCAGATGTTCAGGCTTTTGTTCAGGCTCTGGTTAGAATCAAGCCTGTTTACAAACCTTTGACTCCTCCTTGGAGTCTCAATTTAGTTCTTTCAGTTCTTCAAGGGGTTCCGTTTGAACCCTTACATTCCGTAGATATTAAGTTATTATCTTGGAAAGTTTTGTTTTTGGTTGCAATTTCTTCTGCTAGAAGAGTTTCAGAGTTATCTGCTCTGCAGTGTTCTCCTCCTTATCTGGTGTTCCATGCAGATAAGGTGGTTTTGCGTACTAAACCTGGTTTTCTTCCGAAAGTTGTTTCTAACAAAAATATTAACCAGGAGATAGTTGTGCCTTCTTTGTGTCCGAATCCAGTTTCAAAGAAGGAACGTTTGTTGCACAATTTGGATGTAGTTCGTGCTCTAAAATTCTATTTAGAGGCTACAAAGGATTTCAGACAAACATCTTCCTTGTTTGTTGTTTATTCTGGTAAAAGGAGAGGTCAAAAAGCAACTTCTACCTCTCTCTCTTTTTGGCTTAAAAGCATCATCAGATTGGCTTATGAGACTGCCGGACGGCAGCCTCCTGAAATAATCACAGCTCATTCCACTAGGGCTGTGGCTTCCACATGGGCCTTCAAGAACGAGGCTTCTGTTGATCAGATATGTAAGGCAGCGACTTGGTCTTCACTGCACACTTTTACCAAATTTTACAAATTTGATACTTTTGCTTCTTCTGAGGCTATTTTTGGGAGAAAGGTTTTGCAAACCGTGGTGCCTTCCATCTAGGTGACCTGATTTGCTCCCTCCCATCATCCGTGTCCTAAAGCTTTGGTATTGGTTCCCACAAGTAAGGATGACGCCGTGGACCGGACACACCTATGTTGGAGAAAACAGAATTTATGTTTACCTGATAAATTACTTTCTCCAACGGTGTGTCCGGTCCACAGCCCGCCCTGGTTTTTTAATCAGGTCTGATGATTTATTTTCTCTAACTACAGTCACCACGGTATCATATGATTTCTCCTATGCAAATATTCCTCCTTTACGTCGGTCGAATGACTGGGGAAGGCGGAGCCTAGGAGGGATCATGTGACCAGCTTTGCTGGGCTCTTTGCCATTTCCTGTTGGGGAAGAGAATATCCCACAAGTAAGGATGACGTCGTGGACTGGACACACCGTTGGAGAAAGTAATTTATCAGGTAAACATAAATTCTGTTTTCAAAGGAAAGACCCTTTTCGGGCCAGAATTGAAAGAGATTATTTCAGAAATCACCGGGGGAAAGGGCCATGCTCTCCCTCAGGACAAGCCCTTTAAGGCTAAAAACAAAGCTAATTTTCGTTCCTTTCGTAATTTCAGGAGCGGTTCCGCTTCAGCCTCTACAGCTGCAAAGCAAGAGGGTAACGCTTCACAGCCCAAGGCAACCTGGAAGCCTTACCAGGGCTGGAACAAGGGTAAACAGGCCAAAAAGCCTGCAGCTGCTACCAAGACAGCGTGAAGGGGTAGCCCCCGATCCGGGACCGGATCTAGTAGGGGGCAGACTTTCACTCTTCGCTCAGGCCTGGGCAAGAGATGTTCACGATCCCTGGGCATTGGAGATTGTTTCCCAGGGATATCTTCTAGAATTCAAGGTCTCCCCTCCAAGGGGAAGGTTCCACATTTCTTGCCTGTCTACAGACCAGATAAAGAAAGAGGCGTTCTTACGCTGTGTAGAAGATCTACATACGATGGGAGTGATATACCCAGTTCCAATTGCAGAACAAGGACTGGGTTTTTACTCAAACCTGTTTGTGGTTCCCAAAAAAGAAGGAACTTTCAGACCAATCCTGGATCTAAAAATTCTAAACAGATTCCTCAGAGTCCCATCATTCAAGATGGAGACCATTCGGACAATATTACCTATGATCCAGGAAGGTCAATATATGACTACCGTGGATCTAAAGGATGCGTACCTGCATATTCCTATCCACAAAGATCATCATCAGTTCCTCAGGTTCGCTTTTCTAGACAAGCATTACCAGTTCGTGGCTCTTCCATTCGGTTTAGCCACTGCTCCCAGAATTTTCACAAAGGTGCTAGGGTCCCTTCTGGTGGTTCTAAGACCGCGGGGCATAGCAGTGGCGCCTTATTTGGACGACATCTTAATTCAGGCGTCGTCTTTTCACAGAGCCAAGGCTCACACGGAGATAGTATTGGCCTTTCTGAGGTCTCACGGGTGGAAGGTGAACATCAAAAACAGTTCTCTGTCCCCACTCACAAGGGTTCCCTTCCTAGGGACACTAATAGATTCGGTAGAAATGAAAATATTTCTGACGGAGGTCAGAAAATTGAAACTTTTAACTACTTGCCGAGTTCTTCATTCCGTTCCTCGGCCATCTGTAGCTCAGTGCATGGAGGCAATCGGATTAATGGTAGCGGCAATGGACATAGTCCCTTTCGCTCGGATACATCTCAGACCACTGCAACTATGCATGCTCAATCAGTGGAATGGGGATTATGCAGATTTGTCTCCTCAAATACAGTTGGACCAGGAAACCAGAGTTTCTCTTCTCTGGTGGTTGTCTCAGGATCACCTGTCTCAGGGAATATTTTTCCGCAGACCAGAGTGGATCATTGTAACGACCGACGCCAGTCTGTTAGGCTGGGGTGCAGTCTGGGACTCCCTAAAAGCTCAAGGCTTATGGTCTCGGGAAGAATCTCTTCTCCCGATAAACATTCTGGAGCTTAGGGAGATATTCAACGCGTTTCAGGCATGGCCTCAACTAGCTGCGGCCAAATTAATCAGATTTCAGTCGGACAACATCACGACTGTAGCTTACATTAATCATCAAGGGGGAACAAAGGAGTTCCCTAGCGATGAAGGAAGTAACCAAAATAATCAAGTGGGCGGAGGATCACTCCTGCCATCTCTCAGCAATTCACATCCCAGGTGTAGACAACTGGGAGGCGGATTTCCTGAGTCGTCAGACTTTTCATCCGGGGGAGTGGGAACTCCACCCGGAGGTATTTGCCCAGCTGACTCAGCTTTGGGGCACTCCAGAGTTGGATCTGATGGCGTCCCGTCAGAACACCAAGCTTCCTCTCTACGGGGCCAGGTCCCGGGACCCCAGGGCGGTATTGATAGATGCTCTAGCAGCGCCTTGGTCCTTCAATCTGGCTTATGTTTTCCCACCGTTTCCCCTTCTCCCTCGTCTGGTCGCCAGAATCAAGCAGGAGAAGGCCCCAGTGATTCTGATAGTGCCTGCGTGGCCATGCAGGACTTGGTATGCAGACCTAGTGGACATGTCATCTGTCCCACCATGGACACTACCAATGAGGCAGGATCTTCTAATTCAGGGTCCATTCAAGCATCCAAATCTAATTTCTCTATGTCTGACTGCTTGGAGATTGAACGCTTAAGTCTATCAAAGCGTGGTTTCTCTGATTCAGTTATAGATACCCTGATTCAGGCGAGAAAGCCTGTCACCAGGAAAATCTACTATAAGATATGGCGGAAATATCTTTGTTGGTGTGAATCCAAGGGTTACTCATGGAGTAAGATTAGGATTCCCAGGATATTGTCCTTTCTCCAAGAAGGTTTGGAGAAAGGATTGTCAGCTAGTTCCTTAAAAGGACAGATATCTGCTTGTCTATCCTTTTACACAAGCGTCTGGCAGAGGTTCCAGACGTTCAAGCGTTTGCACAGGCCTTAGTCAGAATCAAGCCTGTCTATAAACCTGTGGCTCCGCCATGGAGTCTAAATCTAGTTCTTTCAGTTCTTCAAGGGGTTCCGTTTGAACCTTTACATTCCATAGATATTAAGTTGTTATCTTGGAAAGTTTTGTTTTTGGTAGCTATCTCTTCTGCTCGAAGAGTCTCAGAATTATCGGCCTTACAGTGCGATTCGCCTTACCTGGTGTTCCACGCAGATAAGGTAGTTTTGCGTACCAAACCTGGTTTCCTTCCTAAAGTGGTTTCTAATAAGAATATTAACTAGGAAATAGTTGTTCCTTCTCTGTGTCCTAATCCTTCTTCGAAGAAGGAACGTCTGTTGCACAATCTTGATGTAGTTTGTGCTCTAAAGTTCTATTTGCAAGCAACTAAGGATTTCAGACAAACATCTTCCTTGTTTGTTATCTATTCTGGTAAGAGGAGAGGTCAGAAAGCGACTGCTACCTCTCTTTCCTTTTGGCTGAAAAGCATAATCCGTTTGGCTTATGAGACTGCTGGCCAGCAGCCTCCTGAAACTATTACTGCTCATTCTACCAGAGCAGTGGCTTCCACATGGGCTTTTAAAAACGAGGCTTCTGTTGAACAGATTTGTAAGGCAGCGACTTGGTCTTCACTGCATACTTTTTCAAAATTTTACAAATTCGATACTTTTGCTTCTTCGGAGGCTATTTTTGGGAGAAAGGTTTTGCAAGCAGTGGTGCCTTCCGTTTAAGGTACCTGTCTTGTTCCCTCCCTTCATCCGTGTCCTAATGCTTTGGTATTGGTATCCCACAAGTAAAGGATGAATCCGTGGATTGGATACACCTTGCAAGAGAAAACAGAATTTATGCTTACCTGATAAATTACTTTCTCTTGCGGTGTATCCAGTCCACGGCCCGCCCTGGCAATTAAGTCAGGTACATTTTTTTTGTTTAAACTACAGTCACCACTGCACCCTATGGTTTCTCCTTTTTCTTCCTAACCTTTGGTCGAATGACTGGGGGGTGGAGCTAGAGGGGGAGCTATATGGACAGCTCTGCTGTGTGCTCTCTTTGCCACTTCCTGTAGGGAATGAGAATATCCCCACAAGTAAAGGATGAATCCGTGGACTGGATACACCGCAAGAGAAAGTAATTTATCAGGTAAGCATAAATTCTGTTTTTCAACATTATCACAGATATCTGCACCTTATATTTTGCACTTTAACATTATGCATGCAATATTAAGCACTTGACATTTTTTAGATTTTGTTGGTTTTATTTAGCTATATATTGATATCTTTTTCGATTTTTTTTTTTGGGGGAGACGTCCCCATTTTATAAGGTTTCTATCTGGTGCCTCTTAATATTTATTTTTGTATGTGAAGTTTTATACATGGATTTTATTGCTGAATAAATTTTCCTTTAAATGTAATCATTCAGTACTCTATTGCTCTTGTTGAGCGCTTCTTATCATATAATTTTTTTATTTGATTCACAAAAAAATGGCCAAATTACCTGATGTTCAAACTTTTGTCTAAGCCTTGGTGAGAATTCGCATTTTAATTAGACCCATTTCTCCCCCTTGGTTCTTTCTGTTCTGCAAGGTCACCCTTTGAACATATGCACTTCTTGGATCTAAAGTTATTGTCATGGAGGGTTTTCTTTCTTCTAGCCATTTCTTCCACTAGAAGAATTTCTGAATTATCTGCCCTCTCTTCTGTTCACCCCTTCATTTTTCAACAAGATAAAGCGGTCCTCTGGACTAAATATGATTTTCTGCCGAAGGTATTGTCTTCAGAAAATATTAACCAGGATATTGTTGTTACTTGTCTGTGCTCAAATTCTTCTAACTCTAAGGAATGCCTACTTCACAATTTGGATGTAGTCAGAGCCTTAAAATCCTATTTTCAGACTACTAAAGACTTTAGACAGACTTCTATTTTGTCCTCTTTTCAGGTCCCAGAAAGGGGCAAAAGTCTAAAGCGATGGCCTTGGCATCATGGCTTAATCAGACTATTTGTAAGGCTTTCTTAGTTGCTGGAAAACCGCCTCCAAAAAGAGTAACTGCTCATTTTACTAGATCTGTATCTACTACTTGGGCCTTAAAAAATTCTGCCTCCTTGAACCAGATTTACAAGGCGGCAACTTGCTCTTTTTTTTATACCTTTTCTAAATGTATTAGTTGATATTTATGCTTCTTCCAAAGCTGGTTTTGGCAGGAAAGTCCTACAGGTTGAATTGTCTGTCAAATAGGAACTGCCATCATTTTGTTCTTAACATGGACTCTCAGTTTGGGTATTGTATGCCACATGTTATGGACACCTATAGCCTCTCATCTTATGAAAGAAAACAAAATTTATACTTACTGATACATTTCTTTCTTTTGGGATGAGGGGAGTCCATAGGACCCACCCACATTTTTACTAGATGGTCGATAGTTCTTATTTGAAGCTCTTAACCCTGCTGTCTGTCTTTCCTACCTTTTCCTATATCTTTCCTCTGCTTGGCTATGAGTTAGAGGAGGTGGTAGGAATTAAAGCTTTTGTGAGGGTTCTTGACCTCCTCCTAGAGGCAGGGAATATATCCTACATGTAGAGGACACCTATGGACTCTCCTTATTGGTAAGTATAAATTCTGTTTTTCTGAAAAAGTTATGCATTTCTACTCCCCCTGTATCATGTGACAGCCATTAGCCAAGCACAAATGCATATACATATATTCTGAGGATTTTTGCAGATGCTCAGTAGGAGCTGGTGACTCAAATTGTAAATATAAAAAGACTGCACATTGTGTTAATGGAGGTAAATTTTAAAGTTTCATCGTATGCTCAATCGGAATCAGGACAGTTTAATTTTCACTTAAGTGTCCCTTTCAATTTAATCAGCTTTGCCTTAACATTTTTTTGGCTAAAACACCTACGTCATCTGAGACTCGTCCTAAATTACATCTCAGACCCCTTAGGGATAGACCTTGCAAATTTACAGAGCAGGGCTATTGGGTGCTTCACTCAGTACAGATTTCAAAGTTGCCTCTGGAAGCAACATCAGCACAAGGACTATGCATTGGGAGCTTTGTGAAATGGTTTTCCATGGCCGATCAGCTGTATACAAGCCTCACATCAGCATTCACAATTGTGACGATTAAGCCTCCCTCAACAGTCACAAATGGGGAGGGGGGTGGGCATGAAAGGGTTAATAGCATGCAGCTCTGGTTCCCTTTACTTTTAACTCTACAAAGGACCTTAAAGGGACCCCAATAATAACTCACACAAAATTAACAATTGGATAACGTGCCTTTAACCTTGTCTCTTCAGAGTGTGTAATAACAAAAATATCAATACAGGTTACACAGTGCCAAATTATGAAAACATTCAAAATAACATACAGGTGCAAAGATTTAGTTCTTTAAAATAAAATAGGGACATAATATAAACACAATATTTAACTTATTACAAAGTTCCTGTAGATATGTGGAGAACCTCCTTCCATAATGTTACTGCTTGTCCCCAGGGTAGTTCTAACTTGTTCCTGTTATATGCAATTAAACTCAGCTTTCTTTGACTTGTCAAAGTCTCCGCCCTTGTTATAATCCCCAAGGCAGAACATGCTGTGATTTGAAATGTCATCGCAGAAAATACAGCATGTCTGCAAAAAGAATGGGACACATGCAGGAACTGTTAGTACTTTCCCTTTGCAGCACAGCTACACATTAGTCTGTTCTCTTCAAACAGAGCTTTGCTCTGGCTGCATTGTGTAAATTTTCTTAAAACGATGCATCCAGAGCAAGGTGCTGTTTGAAGAGAACAGTCAAATATGGAGCAACTCAGCAAAGCAGCAGTGACTGGCTCTCAGGGATTTTTGCAATCCCGCCCCCTAAACTTTCCCAGTCTGCAAAGCTGTGACTTTTTGAATGTAAGATGTTCTTGTGAGTAATGCACCTTTTGTTATTACTACATTTCTGCCTTGTTATTTTAGACTTAGATAAAAGGAAACAAAGACATTTCAGACATTTTAAAAACGTTTTTTTTTGTCTGTAGCTAATTTGCAAAGCAATTTTCAACTGCTGCCCTTTATTATAAAAGTTAAGAAATTGCTTTACTCTCCAGTTAATCAACACATAGCAATTGAGCTGGTGCTTAGTGAAACTGCCACATGAGTGTATCATGACAGCAATGCCAAGCGTTGGCTGGAGTGGTGTAAAGCACAATGCGCTGACTCTGGAGCAGTGGAAACATGTTCCGGCAGCCTGGTGGAAGAATCTGCGTGTGGCAGATTCCAGAAGAACGCTACCAGAATGCCAAGGTAAAGTTTGGTGCAGGAGGGTTAATGGTCTCTGGCTTTTCAGGGTTTGGGCTAGGCCCTTTAGTTCCAGTGAAGGGTCATCTTAATGCTACAGGATACATAGACTTTTTAAACCTTTGGGTGCTTCCAACTTTGTGGCAACAGTTTGGAGGAGGCCTTTTCCTGTTTCATGGTGACTGTTACCCTGTGCACAAAGCAAGGTCAATGAAGATGTGGTTTGACAAATTTTGTGTAGAGGAACTTAAGGGTTCTGCACAGAACCCTGACCTCAAATAACTTAACACACAGCCATTAATGTCTAAACCGTTGGCAACAAAAGTGAGTACACCCCTAAGTGGAAATGTCCAAATTAGGCCCAAAGTGTCTATTTTGTGTGGCCGCCATTATTTTCCAGCACTGCCTTAACCCTCTTGGGCATGGAGTTCACCAGAGCGTCACAGGTTGCTACTGGAGTCCTCTTCCATTCAACATCACGGAGCTGGTGGATGTTAGAGATCTTGCGCTCCCCCACCTTCCGTTTGAGGATGCCCCACAGATGCTCAATAGGGTTTAGTTCTGGAAACATGCTTGGTCAGTCCACCACCTTTACCCTCAGCTTCTTTAGCAAGGCAGTGGTCATCTTGGAGGTGTGTTTGGTGTTGTTATCATGTTGGAATACTGCCCTGCGGCCCAGTCTCCGGCCACACATGATCTCCAGCTGTGTGATACATTGTAGTTTTTAAGATCATTGTGTGTTAATAGTAAATAGACATGTGCAAAAATTAGTTTTTGTTATTATTTTGCAAAATGAATGATGAATTTGAACAAATTTTGTTTAATTAACTAATACAAACATAACAATTTAAATTATATTTTTTATATTCTTTGTATCCCTTGCCCCTTTTTATCTTCCTGGTCTGTATCACTGTGGCGCAGAAGGCGGTTTCTAAAAAATCGCTTCAAAATTTCCAGACATTTTACATCTCTAGGTTTGTTCTTGGTTATGTATGCGTGGACTGCAGTTGGAGGGGAATAAATAGAGGTGGGAATCCATCCCTCTGATTTTTGGCAGGCATTTTTAACTACTTCACTAATCGGAGGCCATTTACCACATGTGCATCTGGTTATATAGACTGTAATGTCTCTTTAAAATGAAAATGTACTATGAGCCCCCCCCCCAACCTTTAATTCTGTTAATGACACTTTTTACCTGCTGGTAAATTGTTTACAAATAGTTTATTTTCCTTTATTTTGTTATTTGAAATAACTGATTTTGCCTGTATGTGTTCCCACCCATACTGAAAATTTGAATATTTAAGTAATGGTTGTAGAATAGCTATGTAAACAAGAAAGTTTAAAAATAAAAAATCTTCCAAAAGGGGGTTGGACAGAGAGATAATAAAATGTTAATTTTCCATTGTTCCCTTTTAAAGTATTGTCTCACTGTATA
Source organism: Bombina bombina (assembly GCF_027579735.1). NCBI lineage: Eukaryota > Metazoa > Chordata > Amphibia > Anura > Bombinatoridae > Bombina > Bombina bombina. The sequence goes on from NC_069502.1 coordinate 459,131,442, forward strand.
CAGTATATTGACATAATATAAGGAGGATTTTGTGTAAATGTAGAGAGATGAGCTATCCCTGGAAGCTTGGTTCATTTCATTGGGGTGTGGTTTCAAGTAACAGAAGAGGCTATTTCATATAAAAATTAAACATAAAGGAACAATGTACAATTTGTACAACAAGTAACTGAAAACACATTAACGGGAAACCAATTTTACAGTACACTGCCCCTTTAACTGCAGTCTTCTGTAAATGACCCAAACATATTTTCTACCAGGAAGTTCTCTGTACATTCAAAACCTTTTTGACCTGAAGTGGCTTTAACTAGGAAGATTAACTTTGAGATTGTAATCTCATTTTTTGTCCTAGATTGTTGCTGTACAAACTAGTTCTAGGCAGAACAATTTTAGACATTTAATCTTTTAAATCCTTTTTTTATTTTTATTTATTAAATGGTTTGTTTGCCCTTCTCTTAGGATTGGGTAATGAAGAAAGAAAAACCCAAGGCTAAAAATGTCTGTGCTATGGTATCAGTTTCTGACATTTTAAAGTGATTATCAGGTGTGTATTGTTTTTAACCAATAGATGAGCTTGAATGCCTTTTTAAACCTTGCATTAGGTATGTGTAATTAGTCTATGATTATGGTCTGTTGACCGAAACCGGGCAGGCTTTTTCTAACACACTGTTTTACCCCATGATGGACTGTTTGGATTTTGCTCCATTTTAATTGTATACTTCAATAAACGTTTTGGCTTTTACCAGTTGGACACTTTTGAACTTTTTTTCATTTAAAGTGATTGTAAAGTTTAAGGAATTAAAGCCCAATATCTAAAAATATTCTAAAAAATATGGGCACTTTAATTCATGAAACTTTACAAACACGTCTTAAAAAAAATAAATAATACCTTTTCGTTACGGTAAACAGACTGCCCATTCTCCCCCCTCATCTCTCCATCTGTATTTTGCAGATCGATGACAAATCCGGCTTCATCAAATAGTTGCGTGTCCCCATTGGCGTCCAGCTTATGGGGCACGCAACGATTGGAGGAAGCCGGATTCTTTGTCGATATGCAAAATACAGTCTGAGATGCATGTTTTTAAAGTTTAATTAATTAAAGGACCAGTCAACACTGCCAGAAATCAACATACACGTGTGCACAAAACGTTTGAAAGGTATGGGTAGACTTGATGGGCCTTTTTGGTTCTTATCTACCGTCAAATTCTATGTTTCTATATACTGATGTATAATCTACAATAAAAAATTAAAACAATCGTTCTCTAAGATTATTATGTAGATTCTACATAATAATCTTAGAGAACGATTGTTTTAATTTTTAACTTTTTTTTTTTTTCTTGTCCTCTTTGGTCACGTGGATGATGTTTGCAAATGAAAACTGTATATACGTATATGCCATTTTCCTCCAGTACGCATGCCCAAGCGCTTCTGTGGTGGAGCAGTGCACATAAAAAGATTGTGCACTGCCTACATAGTCAGAAAAGCGCCTGCGTGTCTGAATACTGACTGACCGCTCTGGGTCATGCTGCTGGTGAAGCTAGAGTGTGATCGATACTATAATAAATACAAAAAGTGTGCATAAAAAACAAAATTGATATTATATGTAAAATATATATATATACACTGATAACATGTATAATAAAATATATCAAGCAAGACTGACTTGCAAGCATTCCAAAAAAATAATCGCAATACAACAAACGTTCCTACATAGGGGCCCATTTATCAAAGGGCTTGCTGACCTGATCCGACACTGCGGATCAGGTCCGCAAGACCTCGCTAAATGCGGAGAGCAATACGCTCTCCACATTTAACATTGCACCAGCAGCTCACAAGAGCTGCTGGTGCAACGCCGCCCCCTGCTGACTCGCGGCCAATCGGCCGCCAGCAGGGAGCTGTCAATCAACCCGATCGTATTCGATCGGGTTGATTTCCGGCGGTTCCTGTCCGCCTGCTCAGAGCAGGCGGACAGGGTTATGAAGCAGCGGTCTTTAGACCGCTGCTTCATAACTTGTGTTTCTGGCGAGTCTGAAGACTCGCCAGAAACACGGCCCTTCAAGCTCCATACGGAGCTTGATAAATGGGCCTGAATGTGTCATAGTTACTGCTAATGGAGTGACTAAATATCATGAAAGGGAACAGCTCTGGCTTTAATGCCTGTACAGTGGAGCTGTTTCCTTTTATGCAGAACTGGTTGCCGTTATTAAGCTTGTGGGATATTATCCTTCCTAACATGAAGTGGCAAAGAGAGCACCACAGCAGAGCTGTCTATATAGCTCCCCCCTTAACTCTACCCCCCAGTCATTCTCTTTGCCGGCTCTAAGCAGGAAGGGTAAAGTGAAAGAGGTGTTAAGCTGTTAGTTTTATTTTATCTTCAATCAAGAGTTTGTTATTTTTAAATGGTACCGGTGTTGTACTATTTACTCTCAGGCAGGACATAGATGAAGATTTCTGCCTGGAGGATTATGATCTTAGCATTTGTAACTAAGGTCCACTGCTGTTCGAACAGAAGCTGAGGAGTACAGGAAAACTTCAGTGTGAGGAACGGTTTCTTGCTATACAGCAATGAGGTATGTTCAGTCATATTTTCTGCAGAGACTGTGTTAACTCAGAAAGGCTGACAGTATCCCCATTAGGGGAAGGGTAAGCAGTAATCCTAGTGTTATAAGAGGCTTTACTAGCTTGCATAAAGGGCTGATTTTTTTGGGGGCACTCTGTTTGTATATGAGAGATTGGTACAAACGTTTGTGTGTTCTGGGAGTAACATTTTTTATTTGATGGGACATTTGCTTGAGGGTTAATTTGGCTTATTTGGGGTTGTTATAACCCACATGGCTTTCAGACAAGGTTTGTTAGATTTGTGTAGGCCCCAGCAACATCGAGTGAGGTGGACGGGGCCTATTTTCGCGCCTCAATTGCTTATTTAGTTATACAGACAAGCAGCAAGCAACTTCTCCAGAGGTCCTGATAGTTTTCTGAGGGCCTAAACGAAGTTTTAACCCCATATTATCGTTCCCTAAGGGCAGGTAGGGCCACAGCAGAGCTGTGGCAAGGTGCTAATAGGGGTTTTAACCGGTTTTAGACAATTATCAATCCGGTTTTTGCATTTGGGGGTTTATTGCTTATTTACTTGTGGTGCAATCCTTCTAAAGCTTAGTGGGTACACTGTTAAAATTTCGGAAAATTTGAAGTAATTTTAACCTGTTTTGCAGTTTGTGTATGCCTTTTTTTCTCTTAAAGGCACAGTACCGTTTTTGCAAATTGTGTTTTTTTCCTTAAATAAATTGTTTTCCAAGCTTGCTTGCCTCATTTCTAGCCTGTTAAACATGTCTGACACTGAGGAAACTGATTGCTCAATTTGTTTAGAAGCCATTGTGGAACCCCCTCTTAGAATGTGTCCCACTTGTACTGATATGTCTATAAATTGCAAACAGCATATTTTGACTTATAAAAATTTGGCATTAGATGATTCTCAGACAGAAGGAAATCAGGTTTTGCCATCTAGTTCTCCCCAAGTGTCACAACCAGTAACGCCCGCACAAGCGACGCCAAGTACTTCTAGTGCGTCTAATTCTTTCACCTTGCAAGATATGGCTTCAGTTATGAATAATACCCTCATAGAGGTTTTATCTAAACTGCCAGGGTTGCAAGGGAAGCGCAGTAGCTCTGGGTTAAGAACAAATGCTGAGCCTTCTGACGCTTTAGTAGCCGTATCCGATATTCCCTCACAATGTTCTGAGGTAGGGATGAGGGATTTGCTGTCTGAGGGAGAGATTTCTGATTCAGGAAAGATGTTCCCTCAGACAGATTCAGATATGACGGCATTTAAATTTAAGCTAGAGCACCTCTGCTTATTGCTCAGGGAGGTTTTAGCTACTCTGGATGATTGTGACCCTATTGTAGTTCCAGAGAAATTGTGTAAAATGGACAAGTATTTAGAGGTTCCTGTTTACACTGATGTTTTTCCGGTCCCTAAGAGGATTTCGGACATTGTTACTAAGGAGTGGGATAGACCAGGTATTCCGTTCGCTCCCCCTCGTGTTTTTAATTTTTTTTCCCATTTCTGACACCATAAAGGACTCATGGCAGACGGTCCCTAAGGTGGAGGGAGCTATTTCTCTTGTTAAGTGTATTCAGTCCACGGGTCATCCATTACTTATGGGATATATTCCCTCACCAACAGGAAGTTGCAAGAGGATCACCCAAGCAGAGCTGCTATATAGCTCCTCCCCTCACATGTCATACCCAGTCATTCTCTTGCAACTCAACTAGATAGGACGTTGTGAGAGGTCTGTGGTGTTTTTTATACTTAGTTTATTTCTTCAATCAAAAGTTTGTTATTTTAAATGGCACCGGAGTGTGCTGTTTGTTCTCTGGCAGTATTTGGAAGAAGAATCTGCCTGCGTTTTCTATGATCTTAGCAGAAGTAACTAAGATCCACTGGCTGTTCTCGCACATTCTGAGGAGTGGGGTAACTTTCAGAAAAGGAATAGCGTGTGGGGAATCCTGCAAACAAGGTATGTGCAGTAAATTATTTTTCTAAGGAATGGAATTGACTCAGAAAATACTGCTGATACCGATGTAATGTAAGTACAGCCTTAAATGCAGTAGCAACTGGTATCAGGCTGATGAATGTATGTACAATAAGTAATTTTCTAAGGAATGGAATTTGACTAAGAAAATACTGTTAATACTGAAGTAATGTATGAGCCTTAACTGCAGTAGAAGCGACTGGTAGCAGGCTTATTAATAACACTACCTAACTTTTAAAGTGCATAAAACGTTTACTGGCATGTTATTCGTTTGTTTGTGAGGTACTTTGTTGATAAATCTTTTGGGGCATGATTTTCCACATGGCTGTCGTTTATTTCTATATAGAAACGGTTAACGGAGGGGCCTATTTTAGCGCTTTTTTGCTCAGTAAAAATTCAGTTTGTCTTCCTGTTTCTTCCTCCTTGATCCAGGACGTCTCTAGAGAGCTCAGGGGTCTTCAAAATTCATTTTGAGGGAGGTAATCAGTCACAGCAGACCTGTGACAGTGTGTTTGACTGTGATAAAAACGTTAATTGTTAAATTGATTATCCGTTTTTGGGTTAATCATCCAATTGCTAATGGGTGCAATGCTTTGCTAACTTAATACATTTACTGTGAAAATTTGGTTGCTATAACTGATTTGGTTCATTGTTATTTCAACTGTGAAGATTTTTTTTGTGCTTCTTAAAGGCGCAGTAGTGTTTTTTATATTGCTTGTGAATTTATTTGAAAGGATTTTCCAAGCTTGCTAGTCTCATTGCGAGTCTGTTTAAACATGTCTGACACAGATGAATCTGCTTGTTCACTATGTTTGAAGGCCAATGTGGAGCCCCACAGAAATATGTGTACTAAATGTATTGATGTCACTTTGAATAAAAGTCAATTTATATCTGTAAAGAAATTATCACCAGACAACGAGGGGGAAGTTATGCCGACTAACTCTCCTCACGTGTCAGTACCTTCGCCTCCCGCTCAGGAGGCGCGTGATATTGTGGCGCCAAGTACATCAGAGAGGCCCATACAAATCACTTTGCAAGACATGGCTGCTGTTATGACAGAGGTATTATCTAAATTGCCTGAATTAAGAGGCAAGCGCGATAGCTCTGGGTTAAGGACAGAGCGCGCTGATGATGTGAGAGCCATGTCTGATACTGCGTCACAATTTGCAGAACATGAGGACGGAGAGCTTCATTCTGTGGGTGACGGATCGGATCCAGGGAGACCGGATTCAGAGATTTCTAATTTTAAATTTAAGCTTGAGAACCTCCGTGTATTGCTAGGGGAGGTATTAGCGGCTCTGAATGATTGTAACACGGTTGCAATTCCAGAGAAAATATGTAGGTTGGATAGATACTTTGCGGTACCGGTGTATACTGACGTTTTTCCTATACCTAAAAGGCTTACAGAAATTATTAGCAAGGAGTGGGATAGACCCGGTGTGCCTTTTTCCCCTCCTCCTATATTTAGAAAAATGTTTCCAATAGACGCCACCACACGAGACTTATGGCAGACGGTCCCTAAGGTGGAGGGAGCAGTTTCTACTTTAGCTAAACGTACCACTATCCCGGTGGAGGATAGTTGTGCTTTTTCGGATCCAATGGATAAAAAATTAGAAGGTTACCTTAAGAAAATGATTGTTCAACAAGGTTTTATCTTACAGCCCCTTGCATGCATTGCGCCTGTCACTGCTGCTGCGGCATTCTGGTTTGAGTCTCTGGAAGAGGCCATTCGCACAGCTCCATTGGATGAGATTATGGCCAAGCTTAAAGCACTTAAGCTAGCTAATGCATTTGTTTCTGATGCCATTGTACATTTAACCAAACTGACGGCTAAGAACTCCGGATTCGCCATCCAGGAGCGCAGAGCGCTATGGCTTAAATCCTGGTCAGCTGACTTCTAAATCTAAATTGCTAAATATTCCTTTCAAAGGGCAGACCTTATTCGGGCCCGGCTTGAAAGAAATTATTGCTGACATTACTGGAGGTAAGGGTCATACTCTTCCTCAGGACAGGGCCAAATCAAAGGCCAAACAGTCTAATTTTCGTGCCTTTCGTAACTTCAAGGCAGGAGCAGCATCAACTTCCTCCGCTCCAAAACAGGAAGGACCTGTTGCTCGTTACAGACAGGGCTGGAAAGCTAACCAGCCCTGGAACAAGGGCAAGGAGGCCAGAAAGCCTACTTCTGCCCCTAAGACAGCATGAAGAGAGGGCCTCCTATCCGGAAACGGATTTAGTGGGGGGCAGACTATCTCTCTTCGCCCAGGCTTGGGCAAGAGATGTCCAGGATCCCTGGGCGTTGGAGATCATATCTCAGGGATATCTTCTGGACTTCAAAGCTTCTCCTCCACAAGGGAGATTTCATCTTTCAAGGTTATCAGCAAACCAAATAAAGAAAGAGGCATTTCTACGCTGTGTGCAAGACCTCTTAGTAATGGGAGTGATCCACCCAGTTCCACGGACGGAACAAGGGCAAGGGTTTTACTCAAATCTGTTTGTGGTTCCCAAGAAAGAGGGAACCTTCAGACCAATCTTGGACCTAAAAATTTTAAGCAAATTCCTAAGAGTTCCATCGTTCAAAATGGAAACTATTCGAACCATCCTACCCATGATCCAAGAGGGTCAATACATGACCACAGTAGACTTAAAGGATGCCTACCTTCATATACCGATTCACAAAGATCATTATCGGTACCTAAGATTTGCCTTTCTAGACAGGCATTACCAGTTTGTAGCTCTTCTCTTCGGTTGGCTACGGCCCCGAGAATCTTTACAAAGGTTCTGGGCTCACTTCTGGCGGTTCTAAGACCGCGAGGCATAGCGGTGGCTCCGTATCTAGACGACATCCTGATACAGGCGTCAAGCTTTCAAACTGCCAAGTCTCATACAGAGATAGTTCTGGCATTTCTGAGGTCGCATGGGTGGAAAGTGAACGTGGAAAAGAGTTCTCTATCACCACTCACAAGAGTTTCCTTTCTAGGGACTCTTATAGATTCTGTAAAGATGAAAATTTACCTGACGGAGTCCAGGTTATCAAAACTTCTAAATGCTTGCCATGTCCTGCATTCCATTCCACGCCAGTCAGTGGCTCAGTGCATGGAAGTAATCGGCTTAATGGTAGCGGCAATGGACATAGTGCGATTTGCGCGCCTGCATCTCAGACCGCTGCAATTATGCATGCTAAGTCAGTGGAATGGGGATTACTCAGATTTGTCCCCTCTGCTAAATCTGGACCAAGAGACCAGAGATTCTCTTCTCTGGTGGCTTTCGCGGGTCCATCTGTCCAAGGGTATGACCTTTCGCAGGCCAGATTGGACGATTGTAACAACAGATGCCAGCCTTCTAGGTTGGGGCGCAGTCTGGAATTCCCTGAAGGCTCAGGGATTATGGACTCAGGAGGAGAAACTCCTCACAATAAATATTCTGGAGTTGAGAGCAATATTCAATGCTCTTCTAGCTTGGCCTCAGTTAGCAACACTGAGGTTCATCAGATTTCAGTCGGACAACATCACGACTGTGGCTTACATCAACCATCAAGGGGGAACCAGGAGTTCCCTAGCGATGTTGGAAGTCTCAAAGATAATTCGCTGGGCAGAGTCTCACTCTTGCCACCTGTCAGCGATCTACATTCCAGGCGTGGAGAACTGGGAGGCGGATTTTCTAAGTCGCCAGACTTTTCATCCGGGGGAGTGGGAACTTCATCCGGAGGTCTTTGCTCAACTGATTCTTCGTTGGGGCAAACCAGATCTGGATCTCATGGCGTCTCGCCAGAACGCCAAGCTTCCTTGTTACGGATCCAGGTCCAGGGACCCGGGAGCGGCGCTGATAGATGCTCTGACAGCCCCTTGGGTCTTCAACATGGCTTATGTGTTTCCACCATTTCCGATGCTTCCTCGACTGATTGCCAAGATCAAACAGGAGAGAGCATCGGTGATTCTGATAGCGCCTGCGTGGCCATGCAGGACCTGGTATGCAGACCTAGTGGACATGTCGTCCTGTCCACCATGGTCTCTACCTCTGAGGCAGGACCTTCTAATACAAGGTCCTTTCAAACATCCAAATCTAATTTTTCTGAGGCTGACTGCATCTAAATTGAACGCTTGATTCTATCAAAGCGTGGCTTCTCGGAGTCAGTTATTGATACCTTAATACAGGCACGGAAGCCTGTTACCAGAAAAATTTACCATAAGATATGGCGTAAATATTTATATTGGTGCGAATCCAAGAGTTACTCATGGAGTAAGGTTAGGATTCCTAGGATATTGTCTTTTCTACAAGAGGGTTTAGAAAAGGGCTTATCTGCTAGTTCGTTAAAGGGACAGATTTCTGCTCTGTCTATTCTCTTACACAAACGTCTGGCAGAAGTTCCAGACGTCCAGGCTTTTTGTCAGGCTTTGGCTAGGATTAAGCCTGTATTTAAGACTGTTGCTCCTCCGTGGAGCTTAAACTTGGTTCTTAAAGTTCTTCAAGGGATTCCGTTTGAACCCCTTCATTCCATTGATATTAAGCTTTTATCTTGGAAAGTTCTGTTTTTGATGGCTATTTCCTCGGCTCGAAGAGTCTCTGAGTTATCAGCCTTACATTGTGATTCTCCTTATCTGATTTTCCATTCAGACAAGGTAGTTCTGCGTAATAAACCTGGGTTTTTACCTAAGGTAGTTTCTAACAGGAATATCAGGAGATTGTTGTTCCATCATTATGTCCTAATCCTTCTTCAAAGAAGGAACGACTTTTGCATAATCTGGACGTAGTCCGTGCCCTGAAGTTCTATCTACAGGCAACTAAAGATTTTCGTCAAACTTTTTCCCTGTTTGTCGTGTACTCTGGTCAGAGGAGAGGTCAAAAAGCTTCGGCAACCTCTCTCTCCTTTTGGCTTCGTAGCATAATACGTTTAGCCTATGAGACTGCTGGACAGCAGCCCCCTGAAAGAATTACAGCTCATTCCACTAGAGCTGTGGCTTCCACCTGGGCCTTCAAGAATGAGGCCTCTGTTGAACAGATTTGCAAGGCTGCAACTTGGTCTTCGCTTCACACTTTTTCAAAGTTTTACAAATTTGACACTTTTGCTTCTTCGGAGGCTGTTTTTGGGAGAAAGGTTCTACAGGCAGTGGTTCCTTCCGTTTAAGTTCCTGCCTTGTCCCTCCCATCATCCGTGTACTTTGGCTTTGGTATTGGTATCCCATAAGTAATGGATGACCCGTGGACTGAATACACTTAACAAGAGAAAACATAATTTATGCTTACCTGATAAATTTATTTCTCTTGTAGTGTATTCAGTCCACGGCCCGCCCTGTCTTTTTAAGGCAGATCTAAATTTTAATTAAACTCCAGTCACCACTGCACCCTATGGTTTCTCCTTTCTTGTCTTGTTTCGGTCGAATGACTGGATATGACATGTGAGGGGAGGAGCTATATAGCAGCTCTGTTTGGGTGATCCTCTTGCAACTTCCTGTTGGTGAGGGAATATATCCCATAAGTAATGGATGACCCGTGGACTGAATACACTACAAGAGAAATAAATTTATCAGGTAAGCATAAATTATGTTTTCTACTCTGGCTAAGCGTACAACTATACCTATTGAAGACAGTTGTGCTTTCATTGATCCTATGGATAAAAAGTTAGAGGGTCTCCTAAAGAAAATTTTTGTTCATCAAGGTTTTCTTCTTCAACCTATAGCATGCATTGTTCCTGTAACCACTGCGGCTGCCTTTTGGTTTGAGGCTCTAGAAGAGGCTCTTCAAATGAAGACCCCACTAGATGATATTCTGGGAATTAAGGCTCTTAAGTTAGCTAATTCTTTTATTACAGACGCCGCTTTTCATCTTGCTAAGTTAGCGGCAAAGAATTCAGGTTTTGCAATTTTAGCGCGTAGAGCGTTATGGCTTAAGTCCTGGTCAGCTGATGTGTCATCTAAATCTAAGCTTTTGTCCATCCCTTTCAAAGGTAAGACCCTATTCGGGCCTGCACTGAAAGAGATCATTTCAGACATTACTGGAGGGAAGGGTCATACCCTCCCTCAAGATAAGTCAAATAAGACAAGGACCAAACAAAATAATTTTCGTTCCTTTCAAAACTTCAAGAGTGGTCCCACTTCCTCTTCCTCTGCTGCAAAGCAAGAGGGGAACTTTGCTCAATCCAAGCCAACCTGGAGACCTAATCAGGCTTGGAACAAGGGTAAACAGGCCAAAAAGCCTGCTGCTGCCACTAGATCAGCATGAAAGGGTAGCCCCCGATCCGGGACCGGATCTAGTAGGGGGCAGACTCTCTCTTTTTGCTCAGGCCTGGGCAAGAGACATTCAGGATTCCTGGGCAGTAGAAATTGTAACCCAGGGATACCTTCTGGATTTCAAGGATTCTCCTCCAAGGGGGAGGTTCCATCTTTCTCAATTGTCTGTAAACCCGACAAAAAGAGAGGCGTTCTTTCGCTGTGTAGAAGACCTTTTTACCATGGGAGTGATGTGCCCAGTTCCAAAAGCAGAGCAGGGGTTCTACTCCAATCTGTTTGTGGTTCCCAAAAAAGAGGGAACTTTCAGACCAATTCTGGATCTCAAGATCCTAAACCTATTCCTAAGAGTCCCATCTTTCAAGATGGAGACCATTCGGACTATCCTACCATTCATCCAGGAGGGTCAATATATGACCACCGTGGACTTAAATGATGTGTATCTACACATTCCTATCCACAAAGATCATCACCAGTTCCTCAGGTTCGCCTTTCTGGACAAGCATTATCAGTTTGTGGCTCTTCCTTTCGGGTTGGCAACGGAGCCACGAATCTTCACAAAGGTGCTAGGGTCCCTTCTGGCGGTTCTAAGGCCGCGGGGCAATGCAGTGGCGCCTTATCTAATTCAAGCGTCGACTTTCCAACTAGCCAAGTCTCACACAAACTTAGTGCTGGCCTTTCTAAGATCTCACGGGTGGAAGGTGAACGTAAAAAAGTGTTCTCTTTCCCCCCTCACAAGAGTTTCCTTTCTAGGGACTCTCATAGACTCAGTGGACATGAAAATATTTCTGACGGAGGTCAGGAAATCAAAGATTTTGTCCACCTCCCGAGCTCTTCAGTCCATTCCTCGGCTGTTAGTGGCTCAGTGTATGGAGGTAATTGGTCTAATGGTAGCGGCAATGGACATAGTTCCATTTGCTCTCTTGAATCTCAGACCACTGCAACTATGCATGCTCAATCAGTGGAATGGGGATTTTGCGGATTTATCTCCTCAGATAAATCTGGATCAAGAGACCAGAGAGACTCTTCTTTGGTAGTTGTCACAGGATCATCTGTCCCATGGAATGTGTTTCCACAAGCCAGATTGGGTCATAGTGACGACAGACGCCAGCCTTCTGGGCTGGGGTGCAGTCTGGAATTCCCTAAAAGCACAGGGTTTGTGGACTCGGGAGGAGTCTCTCCTACCGATAAATATTCTGGAATTAAGAGCAATATTCAATGCTCTCCAGGCATGGCCTCAGCAGGCTTCGGCCAGATACATCAGGTTTCAGTCGGACAACATCAAGACTGTGGCTTATATCAATCATCAGGGCGGAACAAGGAGTTCCTTAGCGATGATAGAGGTCTCAAGGATAATCCGATGGGCAGAGGCTCACTCTTGCCATCTGTCAGCGATCTATATCTCAGGAGTAGAGAACTGGGAGGCGGATTTTCTAAGTCGTCAGACTTTCCATCCGGGGGAGTGGGAACTCCATCCGGAGGTGTTTGCTCAACTGGTTCAACTATGGGGCACACCAGAATTGGATCTGATGGCTTCACGTCAGAACGCCAAACTTCCTCGTTACGGATCCAGGTCAAGGGATCCTCAGGCAGTACTGATAGATGCTCTAGCAGTACCCTGGTCGTTCAACCTGGCTTATGTGTTTCTTCCATTTCCTCTCCTTCCTCGTTTGATTGCCAGAATCAAACAGGAGAGAGCTTCGGTGATCTTGATAGCTCCTGCGTGGCCACGCAGGACTTGGTATGCAGACCTGGTGGACATGTCATCTCTGCCACCATGGACTCTGCCACTGAGACGGGACCTTCTCATTCAAGGTCCGTTCAAGCATCCAAATCTAAATTCTCTGCAACTGACTGCTTGGAGATTGAACGCTTGATTCTATCAAAGCGGGGTTTCTCTGAGTCGGTCATAGATACCTGGATTCAGGCTCGAAAGCCTGTTACCAGGAAAATCTATCATAAGATATGGCGTAAATATCTTTTTTGGTGCGAATCCAAAGGCTACTCCTGGAGTAAAATCAGGATTCCTAGTATTTTGTCTTTTCTCCAAGAGGGTTTGGAGAAAGGATTGTCAGCTAGTTCCCTAAAAGGACAGATATCTGCTCTGTCTATTTTGTTGCACAAGCGTCTGGCAGATGTTCCAGACGTTTGAGCTTTTTGCCAGGCTTTAGCTAGAATTAAGCCTGTGTTTAAACCTGTTGCTCCGCCATGGAGTCTAAATTTAGTTCTTATCTTGGAAAGTTTTGTTCCTAGTTGCTATCTCTTCAGCTCGAAGAGTTTCTGAACTATCTGCGTTACAATGTGATTCGCCTTATCTTGTTTTCCATGCTGATAAGGTGGTTTTGCGTACCAAGCCTGGGTTCCTACCTAAGGTTGTTACTAACAGGAATATCAATCAGGAAATTGTTGTTCCTTCTCTGTGTCCTAATCTTTCTTCTAAGACGGAATGTCTGTTGCGCAACTTGGATGTGGTTCTTGCTTTGAAATTTTATTTGCAAGCAACCAAAGATTTTCGTCAAACATCTTCTTTGTTTGTTGTCTATTCTGGAAAGCGTAGGGGTCAAAAGGCTACGGCGACTTCTATTTCCTTTTGGCTGAAAAGCATCATACGTTTGGCTTATGAGACTGCTGGACAGCAGCCTCCTGAAAAGATTACAGCTCATTCTACTAGAGCGGTAGCTTCCACATGGGCTTTTAAAAATGATGCTTCTGTTGAACAGATTTGTAAGGCTGCGACTTGGTCTTCGCTCCATACCTTTTCAAAATTTTACAAAATTGATACTTTTGCTTCTTCGCAGGCTATTTTTGGGAGAAAGGTTTTGCAAGCAGTGGTGCCTTCCGTTTAGGTTCCTGTCTTGTCCCTCCCTTCATCCGTGTCCTAAAGCTTTGGTATTGGTATCCCACAAGTTAGGATGAATCTGTGGACTCGGTACATCATGCAAAAGAAAACAAAATTTATGCTTACATGATAAATTTCTTTCTTTTGCGATTTACCGAGTCCACGGCCCGCCCTGTCTATTCAAGACAGATAGTATTTTTTATTGAAAACTTCAGTCACCTCTGCACCATATAGTTTCTCCTTTTTCTTCCTTGACCTTCGGTCGAATGACTGGGGGGTGGAGTTAAGGGGGGAGCTTTATAGACAGCTCCGCTGTGGTGCTCTCTTTGCCACTTCCTGTTAGGAAGGATAGTATCCCACAAGTAAGGATGAATCCGTGGACTCGGTACATTGCAAAAGAAAGAAATTTATCAGGTAAGCATAAATTTTGTTATATATATATATATATATATATATATATAATACATATCTGTGCGAGGCAGCCATAAGAATCCACCTGGACGCAGCGAGGGCAAACAAAGCCACAAAAAACAAACACAACCGCCCGCACAAAAAAACAAAAAACACATAACCGTCCGCAAGAAATTGCCCACACGAAGTATAACAAAAAAAAAGCTAACCTTCCGCACAAAGTTTTAAACACAGAATCCGCCATTATCGCAAAATAATAAAGTAATTAACCCCTAATCCACAAATAATTAAAATATTAACCCCTTAACCGCCAACCAACCACATCACAATAAACCTTATTTACCTATTAACTGCTAAACTGACAAACCCCCACATCGCAATAAACCTAATTAACCCCTAAACAGCCAAATTCCCACATCGCAATAAAAATAATTAGCCTATTAACTCCTAAACCGCCAACACCCCACAATGCAAATAACTAATTTATTTACTAAGCCCCCTAACCTAACACCCCTAAATTAACCCCAATATAAAGTTACACTTAAATAAAACCTAACATTAAATTACAAAAAATAAAAAACTCTAAAATTACAGAAAAAAATAAACAAAAATTAAATAATTAAACCTTATTCCTATTCAAATAAAAACACCCCCTAAACTAAACTAATAATTGCCCCTAAAAGGGCCTTTTGTAGGGCATTGCCCTAAGTTAAACATCTCTTTTACATTTAAAAATTACTAAATCCCCCCTAACAGTAAAAACCTCCCACCCACCAAACCCCCCAAAATAAAGAAACCTAACTACCCATTATTTTTATAGGCATTGCCCTTAAAAGAGAAATCAGCTCTTTTACTGCCCTTAAAGGGCAATCTGCTCTTTTACAGCCCATTAAATCCCTAATCTTAAAAATAAATAAAATAAAAAATAAAAAAAAATCCTTACACTTAGCCTCAAATAGGTACTCACCGTTCCTGAAGTCCGGCAGAAAAGGCCGTCTTTCAGGCGGCTCCATCATCTTCAATCTTCATTCAGAGCGGAGGTGCAGAGCTGGCTTCCCCGATGCACGGATCCTCAGCGGAGGTTCTCAGCGGCTGTCTTCAACGACGGTGGTCCTCAGCGGCGTGGAGGCTCCTCTTCATGCAATCGTCCGTCGTACACTGAAGATTGAATGCAAGGTACCCCATACTTATTGGGTACCTTGCATTCCTGTTGGCTGAAATTTTGAAATCAGCCAATAGGATGAGAGCTGCTGAAATCTTATTGGCTGATTTAAACAGCCAATAGGATTTCAATAGCTCTAATTCTATTGGCTGATTTTAACATTTTAGCCAATAGGAATGCAAGGTACCCCAAATTGATTGTGGTACCTTGCATTCAATCTTCAGTGTATGTCAGACATCGGATTAAGAGGAGCCTCCACGTCGTAGAGGACCCCGCTGCGTATCCACACATCAGGGAAGACAGCTCCGCACTTCCGCTTTGCGCCGCCTTCATTCCAGATGAAGATAGAATATGATGGAGCTGCCTGAAAGAAGACCTCCGCCGGACTTCAGGAATGATGAGTACCCATTTGGGGCTTAGTCTTAGGCTTTTTTTTTATTTTTTTGGGGTGGATTTTTTTTTTAGATTAGAGTTTTTGGGCCGGAAAAGATCTGATTGCCCTTTTAAGGGCAGTAAAACAGCTGAATGCCCTTTTAAGTGCAATGCCCATACAAATGGGTAGTTTAGTTTTTTTAGTGTTTTTTAATTTTGGGGGGTTTTACTGTTAGGGGGTAATTGGTCATTTGTTTAGGTAAAAGAGCTATTTAACTTAGGGCAATGCCCTACAAAAGCCCTTTTAAGGGGGGATTTTTTATAGGGAGATTAGTGTTGGTTTAATTTTTTTATTTTGGATAGCTTTGTTTATTTTTCTTCTTTAAGCTCTGGTGTGCCTTCTCCTGGTGGGCAGGTGATGTAATTCCCAAGTGTAAGGTCTCATGGACTCTCACAACCAAGAAAGAAATTAATTTATCAGGTAAGAAAAAAATGTTTTTCTGCTATCCAAAGCACAAATTAATTGCATACCTTAAAATAAATGTATTTAATGATAATTTGTGCAATAAACATTGACGACTATTAATATTAGCTTATTTTAGCTTAATATTGGATAACATTTTAGCCGGGTGGTCAGTATAATCAGCCGGGGGGTGCACTCACTGAGCTGATTTAATTTTTTTTTATTTTTTTAATGAGATAAATTTAAAGGGACAGTCAATTCCAAAAAAAAACTTTCATTATTCAAATAGGGCATGTAATTTTAAACAACTTTCCAATTTACTTTTATCACCAATTTTGCTTTGTTCTCTTGGTATTCTTAGTTGAAAGCTAAACCTAGGAGGTTCATATGCTAATTTCTTAGACTTTGAAGGCTGCTTCTAATCTAAATGCATTTTTACAGTTTTTCACCACTATAAGGCATTAGTTCATGTGTTTCATATAGATAACATTGAGCTCATGCACGTGAATTTACTGAGGAGTGAGCACTGATTGGCTAAAATGCAAGTCTGTCAAAAGAACTGAAATAAGGGGCAATCTGCAGAGGCTTAGCTACAAGGTAATTACAGAGGTAAAACGTGTAATATTATAACTGTGCTGTTTATGCAAAACTGGGGAATGGGTAATTAAGGGATTATCTATCTTTTAAAAATACAAAAATTCTGGTGTTCACTGTCCCTTTAAGCTAAACTGGAGCTTAATTTGTATAGGTCGAATTCTATGGACTTCTGTCTGTTTTCATCCGCATCTACTAAGTTATACCATGTTATATATGTGTTTGTGTCTGTATATATGTGTATATATACACACACATATATCCTATAATATAAAAGGCCTAGTGTGTTTGTCCGAAGCTGTTATGCATAGTAGAGACTGCGCGTGGGCAAAGACAGCTGGCCTTCAGTCTAGACTGACCTGGCATCGACTGGGTGTGGGGGGGCGTGACGGGGGCGGATGTGACGTGGGGCCGGGCGCGTCGCAGACAGGCCGGGCGTGACACAGGTGGGGCTGGGCGGGACCGACTGGGCAGACGTGAGAGAGTTCAAAAGAGGGGGGATAGACAGAGCAAAAGAGATGGAGAGACAGCAAAAGAAAGGGGGAGAGAGAGAGCGCAAATGAGAGGGAGAAATACAGCAAAAGAGAGGGGGGGGAGAGAGCAAAAGAGAGGGGGGGGAGAGAGCAAAAGAGAGGGGGGGGAGAGAGCAAAAGAGAGGGGGGAGAGAGCAAAAGAGAGGGAGGAGAGAGTAAAAGAGTGGAGTGAGAGACAGAGAGAGAGAACACAAAAGAGACGGGGAAAGAGGGGGGAGAAAGAGAGAGAGCAAAAGAGGGGAGTGAGAGACAGAGAGAGAGAACATAAAAGAGAGAGGGGAAAGAGGGGGGAGAAAGAGAAGGAGAGCAAAAGAGAGGGGGGAGAGAGAGCAAAAGAGAGGGGAGAGAGAGAGCAAAAGAGAGGGGAGAGAGAGAGAGCAAAAGAGAGGGGAGAGAGAGAGCAAAAGAGAGGGGAGAGAGAGAGCAAAAGAGAGGGGAGAGAGAGAGCAAAAGAGAGGGGAGAGAGAGCAAAAGAGAGGGGAGAGAGAGAGCAAAAGAGAGGGGAGAGAGAGCAAAAGAGAGGGGGGAGAGAGCAAAAGAGAGGGGGGAGAGAGCAAAAGAGAGGGGTGAGAGAGAGAGCAAAAGAGAGGGGTGAGAGAGAGAGCAAAAGAGGGGAGAGAGAGAGAGCAAAAGAGGGGAGAGAGAGCAAAAGAGGGGAGAGAGAGAGAAAAAGAGAGGGGGAGAGAGAGCAAAAGAGGGGAGCGAGAGACAGAGAGAGAGAACACAAAAGAGAGGGGGGAAAGACGGGGGAGAAAGATAGAACACAAAAGAGAGGGGAGAGAGAGAACACAAAAGAGAGGGGGAGAGAGATAGCAAAAGAGCGGAGGGGGGAGAGAGCAAAAGAGAGGGGGAGAGAGCAAAAGAGAGGGGAGAGAGAGCAAAAGAGAGGGGAGAGAGAGCAAAAGAGAGGGGGGAGAGAGCAAAAGAGCAGGGGGGAGAGAGCAAAAGAGCAGGGGGGAGAGAGCAAAAGAGCAGGGGGGAGAGAGCAAAAGAGCAGGGGAGAGAGAGCAAAAGAGCAGGGGAGAGAGAGCAAAAGAGCAGGGGAGAGAGAGCAAAAGAGCAGGGGAGAGGGGGAGAGCGCGAAAGAGCGGGGGGAGAGTGCAAAAGAGAGGGGGGGAAGAGCGGGGGAGAGAGAGAGAGCAAAATAGAGGGGAGAGAGAGCATAAGAGAGGGAGGAAGAGAGAGCAAAAGAAAGGGGGAGAGACAGCAAAAGAGGGGGGAAAGAGAGCAAAAGAAAGGGGAGCGAGAGCAAAAGAGGAGTGTAGAGAGAGCAAAAGAGAGGGGGAGAGAGCAAAAGAGAGGGGGGAGAGAGCAAAAGAGAGGGGGGAGAGAGCAAAAGAGAAGGGGGAGAGAGCAAAAGAGAGGGGGGAGAGAGCAAAAGAGAGGGGGGAGAGAGAGCAAAAGAGAGGGAGGAGAGAGAGCAAAAGAGAGGGGGGAGAGAGAGCAAAAGAGAGGGGGGAGAGAGAGCAAAAGAGAGGGGGGAGAGAGAGAGCAAAAGAGAGGGGGCAGAGAGAGAGCAAAAGAGAGGGGGGGAGAAAAGAGGGGGAGAGAGAGAGCAAAAGAGAGGGGGGAAAGAGAGAGCAAAAGAGAGGGGGGGGGGGAGAGAGAGCAAAAGGGGGGGGGGGGAGACCCAGCAAAAGAGAGGGAGAGAGAGGAAAAAAGAGAGGGATAGAGCCAGCAAAAGAGAAGAATAGAGCCAGCAAAAGAGAGGGGGAGAGCACAAAAGAGCGGGGGGAGAGTGCAAAAGAGAGG
Organism: Bombina bombina; assembly: GCF_027579735.1. Lineage (NCBI taxonomy): Eukaryota > Metazoa > Chordata > Amphibia > Anura > Bombinatoridae > Bombina > Bombina bombina. The sequence goes on from NC_069502.1 coordinate 459,150,318, forward strand.
GGGGGAAGAGCGGGGGAGAGAGAGAGCGAAATAGAGGGGAGAGAGAGAGCATAAGAGAGGGAGGAAGAGAGAGCAAAATAAAGGGGGAGAGACAGCAAAAGAGGGGGGAAAGAGAGCAAAAGAAAGGGGAGCGAGAGCAAAAGAGGGGTGTAGAGAGCGAGAGGGGTGTAGAGAGAGCAAAAGAGAGGGGAGAGAGAGCAAAAGAGAGGGGGGAAAAGAGAGAGCAAAAGAGAGGGGGGGAAGAGAGCAAAAGAGAGGGGGGGAAAGAGAGAGCAAAAGAGAGGTGGGGAAAGAGAGCAAAAAAAAGGGGGGGGAAAGAGAGAGCAAAAGAGAGGGGGGGGGGGGGAAAGAGAGAGCAAAAGAGAGGGGGGAGAGAGAGAGCAAAAGAGGGGGGGGGGGGAGACCCAGCAAACGAGAGGGAGATAAGAGAGGGATAGAGCCAGCAAAAGAGAAGGATAGAGCAAGCAAAAGAGAGGGGGGAGAGAGAGCAAAAGAGAGGGGGGAGAGAGAGCAAAAGAGAGGGGGGAGAGAGAGCAAAAGAGAGGGGGGAGAGAGAGCAAAAGAGAGGGGGGAGAGAGAGCAAAAGAGAGGGGGGAGAGAGAGCAAAAGAGGGGGGGAGAGAGAGCAAAAGAGGGGGAGAGAGAGCAAAAGAGGGGGAGAGAGAGCAAAAGAGAGGGGGAGAGAGGGCAAAAGAGAGGGGGAGAGAGAGCAAAAGAGAGGGGGAGAGAGAGCAAAAGAGAGGGGGAGAGAGAGCGCAAAAGAGAGGGGGAGAGAGAGCGCAAAAGAGAGGGGGAGAGAGAGCGCAAAAGAAAGGGGAGAGAGAGCGCAAAAGAGAGGGGGAGAGAGAGAGAGCAAAAGAGAGGGGGGGAGAGAGACAGCAAAAGAGAGGGGGGATAGAGACAGCAAAAGAGAGGGGGGATAGAGACAGCAAAAGAGGGGGGGGATAGAGACAGCAAAAGAGGGGGGGATAGAGACAGCAAAAGAGGGGGATAGAGACAGCAAAAGAGGGGGGATAGAGACAGCAAAAGAGGGGGGGATAGAGACAGCAAAAGAGGGGGGGATAGAGACAGCAAAAGAGGGGGAGAGAGAGGGAGCATAAGAGGGGGGGGGAGAGGGAGCAAAAGGGGGGAGGGAGAGAGAGAGGAAAAAAGAGAGGGATAGAGCCAGCAAAAGAGAAGAATAGAGCCAGCAAAAGAGAAGAATAGAGCCAGCAAAAGAGCGGGAGGAGAGTGCAAAAGAGAGGGGGGGGAAGAGCGGGGGAGAGAGAGAGCGAAATAGAGGGGAGAGAGAGAGAGCATAAGAGAGGGAGGAAGAGAGAGCAAAAGAAAGGGGGAGAGACAGCAAAAGAGGGGGGAAAGAGAGCAAAAGAAAGGGGAGCGAGAGCAAAAGAGGGGTGTAGAGAGCGAGAGGGGTGTAGAGAGAGCAAAAGAGAGGGGGGAGAGAGAGAGCAAAAGAGAGGGGGGAGAGAGAGAGCAAAAGAGAGGGGGGAGAGAGAGAGCAAAAGAGAGGGGGAAAAGAGAGAGCAAAAGAGATGGGGGGAAGAGAGCAAAAGAGAGGGGGGGAAAGAGAGAGCAAAAGAGAGGTGGGGAAAGAGAGCAAAAGAGAGGGGGGGAAAGAGAGAGCAAAAGAGAGGGGGGGGAGAGAGAGAGCAAAAGAGATGGGGGGGAGACCCAGCAAACGAGAGGGAGATAGAGGAAAAAAGAGAGGGATAGAGCCAGCAAAAGAGAAGGATAGAGCAAGCAAAAGAGAGGGGGGAGAGAGAGCAAAAGAGAGGGGGGAGAGAGAGCAAAAGAAAGGGGAGCGAGAGCAAAAGAGGGGTGTAGAGAGCGAGAGGGGTGTAGAGAGAGCAAAAGAGAGGGGGGAGAGAGAGAGCAAAAGAGAGGGGGGAGAGAGAGAGCAAAAGAGAGGGGGGAGAGAGAGAGCAAAAGAGAGGGGGAAAAGAGAGAGCAAAAGAGATGGGGGGAAGAGAGCAAAAGAGAGGGGGGGAAAGAGAGAGCAAAAGAGAGGTGGGGAAAGAGAGCAAAAGAGAGGGGGGGAAAGAGAGAGCAAAAGAGAGGGGGGGGAGAGAGAGAGCAAAAGAGATGGGGGGGAGACCCAGCAAACGAGAGGGAGATAGAGGAAAAAAGAGAGGGATAGAGCCAGCAAAAGAGAAGGATAGAGCAAGCAAAAGAGAGGGGGGAGAGAGAGCAAAAGAGAGGGGGGAGAGAGAGCAAAAGAGAGGGGGGAGAGAGAGCAAAAGAGAGGGGGGAGAGAGAGCGCAAAAGAGAGGGGGGAGAGAGAGCGCAAAAGAGAGGGGGGGGAGAGAGAGCGCAAAAGAGAGGGGGGGGAGAGAGAGCGCAAAAGAGAGGGGGAGAGAGAGCGCAAAAGAGAGGGGGAGAGAGAGCGCAAAAGAGAGGGGGAGAGAGAGCGCAAAAGAGACATTAAATTACAAAAAATAAAAAACTCTAAAATTACAGAAAAAAATAAACAAAAATTAAATAATTAAACCTTATTCCTATTCAAATAAAAACACCCCCTAAACTAAACTAATAATTGCCCCTAAAAGGGCCTTTTGTAGGGCATTGCCCTAAGTTAAACATCTCTTTTACATTTAAAAATTACTAAATCCCCCCTAACAGTAAAAACCTCCCACCCACCAAACCCCCCAAAATAAAGAAACCTAACTACCCATTATTTTTATAGGCATTGCCCTTAAAAGAGAAATCAGCTCTTTTACTGCCCTTAAAGGGCAATCTGCTCTTTTACAGCCCATTAAATCCCTAATCTTAAAAATAAATAAAATAAAAAATAAAAAAAAATCCTTACACTTAGCCTCAAATAGGTACTCACCGTTCCTGAAGTCCGGCAGAAAAGGCCGTCTTTCAGGCGGCTCCATCATCTTCAATCTTCATTCAGAGCGGAGGTGCAGAGCTGGCTTCCCCGATGCACGGATCCTCAGCGGAGGTTCTCAGCGGCTGTCTTCAACGACGGTGGTCCTCAGCGGCGTGGAGGCTCCTCTTCATGCAATCGTCCGTCGTACACTGAAGATTGAATGCAAGGTACCCCATACTTATTGGGTACCTTGCATTCCTGTTGGCTGAAATTTTGAAATCAGCCAATAGGATGAGAGCTGCTGAAATCTTATTGGCTGATTTAAACAGCCAATAGGATTTCAATAGCTCTAATTCTATTGGCTGATTTTAACATTTTAGCCAATAGGAATGCAAGGTACCCCAAATTGATTGTGGTACCTTGCATTCAATCTTCAGTGTATGTCAGACATCGGATTAAGAGGAGCCTCCACGTCGTAGAGGACCCCGCTGCGTATCCACACATCAGGGAAGACAGCTCCGCACTTCCGCTTTGCGCCGCCTTCATTCCAGATGAAGATAGAATATGATGGAGCTGCCTGAAAGAAGACCTCCGCCGGACTTCAGGAATGATGAGTACCCATTTGGGGCTTAGTCTTAGGCTTTTTTTTTATTTTTTTGGGGTGGATTTTTTTTTTAGATTAGAGTTTTTGGGCCGGAAAAGATCTGATTGCCCTTTTAAGGGCAGTAAAACAGCTGAATGCCCTTTTAAGTGCAATGCCCATACAAATGGGTAGTTTAGTTTTTTTAGTGTTTTTTAATTTTGGGGGGTTTTACTGTTAGGGGGTAATTGGTCATTTGTTTAGGTAAAAGAGCTATTTAACTTAGGGCAATGCCCTACAAAAGCCCTTTTAAGGGGGGATTTTTTATAGGGAGATTAGTGTTGGTTTAATTTTTTTATTTTGGATAGCTTTGTTTATTTTTCTTCTTTAAGCTCTGGTGTGCCTTCTCCTGGTGGGCAGGTGATGTAATTCCCAAGTGTAAGGTCTCATGGACTCTCACAACCAAGAAAGAAATTAATTTATCAGGTAAGAAAAAAATGTTTTTCTGCTATCCAAAGCACAAATTAATTGCATACCTTAAAATAAATGTATTTAATGATAATTTGTGCAATAAACATTGACGACTATTAATATTAGCTTATTTTAGCTTAATATTGGATAACATTTTAGCCGGGTGGTCAGTATAATCAGCCGGGGGGTGCACTCACTGAGCTGATTTAATTTTTTTTTATTTTTTTAATGAGATAAATTTAAAGGGACAGTCAATTCCAAAAAAAAACTTTCATTATTCAAATAGGGCATGTAATTTTAAACAACTTTCCAATTTACTTTTATCACCAATTTTGCTTTGTTCTCTTGGTATTCTTAGTTGAAAGCTAAACCTAGGAGGTTCATATGCTAATTTCTTAGACTTTGAAGGCTGCTTCTAATCTAAATGCATTTTTACAGTTTTTCACCACTATAAGGCATTAGTTCATGTGTTTCATATAGATAACATTGAGCTCATGCACGTGAATTTACTGAGGAGTGAGCACTGATTGGCTAAAATGCAAGTCTGTCAAAAGAACTGAAATAAGGGGCAATCTGCAGAGGCTTAGCTACAAGGTAATTACAGAGGTAAAACGTGTAATATTATAACTGTGCTGTTTATGCAAAACTGGGGAATGGGTAATTAAGGGATTATCTATCTTTTAAAAATACAAAAATTCTGGTGTTCACTGTCCCTTTAAGCTAAACTGGAGCTTAATTTGTATAGGTCGAATTCTATGGACTTCTGTCTGTTTTCATCCGCATCTACTAAGTTATACCATGTTATATATGTGTTTGTGTCTGTATATATGTGTATATATACACACACATATATCCTATAATATAAAAGGCCTAGTGTGTTTGTCCGAAGCTGTTATGCATAGTAGAGACTGCGCGTGGGCAAAGACAGCTGGCCTTCAGTCTAGACTGACCTGGCATCGACTGGGTGTGGGGGGGCGTGACGGGGGCGGATGTGACGTGGGGCCGGGCGCGTCGCAGACAGGCCGGGCGTGACACAGGTGGGGCTGGGCGGGACCGACTGGGCAGACGTGAGAGAGTTCAAAAGAGGGGGGATAGACAGAGCAAAAGAGATGGAGAGACAGCAAAAGAAAGGGGGAGAGAGAGAGCGCAAATGAGAGGGAGAAATACAGCAAAAGAGAGGGGGGGAGAGAGCAAAAGAGAGGGGGGGAGAGAGCAAAAGAGAGGGGGGGAGAGAGCAAAAGAGAGGGGGGAGAGAGCAAAAGAGAGGGAGGAGAGAGTAAAAGAGTGGAGTGAGAGACAGAGAGAGAGAACACAAAAGAGACGGGGAAAGAGGGGGGAGAAAGAGAGAGAGCAAAAGAGGGGAGTGAGAGACAGAGAGAGAGAACATAAAAGAGAGAGGGGAAAGAGGGGGGAGAAAGAGAAGGAGAGCAAAAGAGAGGGGGGAGAGAGAGCAAAAGAGAGGGGAGAGAGAGAGCAAAAGAGAGGGGAGAGAGAGAGAGCAAAAGAGAGGGGAGAGAGAGAGCAAAAGAGAGGGGAGAGAGAGAGCAAAAGAGAGGGGAGAGAGAGAGCAAAAGAGAGGGGAGAGAGAGCAAAAGAGAGGGGAGAGAGAGAGCAAAAGAGAGGGGAGAGAGAGCAAAAGAGAGGGGGGAGAGAGCAAAAGAGAGGGGGGAGAGAGCAAAAGAGAGGGGTGAGAGAGAGAGCAAAAGAGAGGGGTGAGAGAGAGAGCAAAAGAGGGGAGAGAGAGAGAGCAAAAGAGGGGAGAGAGAGCAAAAGAGGGGAGAGAGAGAGAAAAAGAGAGGGGGAGAGAGAGCAAAAGAGGGGAGCGAGAGACAGAGAGAGAGAACACAAAAGAGAGGGGGGAAAGACGGGGGAGAAAGATAGAACACAAAAGAGAGGGGAGAGAGAGAACACAAAAGAGAGGGGGAGAGAGATAGCAAAAGAGCGGAGGGGGGAGAGAGCAAAAGAGAGGGGGAGAGAGCAAAAGAGAGGGGAGAGAGAGCAAAAGAGAGGGGAGAGAGAGCAAAAGAGAGGGGGGAGAGAGCAAAAGAGCAGGGGGGAGAGAGCAAAAGAGCAGGGGGGAGAGAGCAAAAGAGCAGGGGGGAGAGAGCAAAAGAGCAGGGGAGAGAGAGCAAAAGAGCAGGGGAGAGAGAGCAAAAGAGCAGGGGAGAGAGAGCAAAAGAGCAGGGGAGAGGGGGAGAGCGCGAAAGAGCGGGGGGGAGAGTGCAAAAGAGAGGGGGGGAAGAGCGGGGGAGAGAGAGAGAGCAAAATAGAGGGGAGAGAGAGCATAAGAGAGGGAGGAAGAGAGAGCAAAAGAAAGGGGGAGAGACAGCAAAAGAGGGGGGAAAGAGAGCAAAAGAAAGGGGAGCGAGAGCAAAAGAGGAGTGTAGAGAGAGCAAAAGAGAGGGGGAGAGAGCAAAAGAGAGGGGGGAGAGAGCAAAAGAGAGGGGGGAGAGAGCAAAAGAGAAGGGGGAGAGAGCAAAAGAGAGGGGGGAGAGAGCAAAGAGAGGGGGGAGAGAGCAAAAGAGAGGGGGGAGAGAGAGCAAAAGAGAGGGAGGAGAGAGAGCAAAAGAGAGGGGGGAGAGAGAGCAAAAGAGAGGGGGGAGAGAGAGCAAAAGAGAGGGGGGAGAGAGAGAGCAAAAGAGAGGGGGCAGAGAGAGAGCAAAAGAGAGGGGGGGAGAAAAGAGGGGGAGAGAGAGAGCAAAAGAGAGGGGGGAAAGAGAGAGCAAAAGAGAGGGGGGGGGGAGAGAGAGCAAAAGGGGGGGGGGGGAGACCCAGCAAAAGAGAGGGAGAGAGAGGAAAAAAGAGAGGGATAGAGCCAGCAAAAGAGAAGAATAGAGCCAGCAAAAGAGCGGGAGGAGAGTGCAAAAGAGCGGGGGGAGAGAGCAAAAGAGAGGGGGGGAAGAGCGGGGGAGAGAGAGAGCGAAATAGAGGGGAGAGAGAGAGCATAAGAGAGGGAGGAAGAGAGAGCAAAATAAAGGGGGAGAGACAGCAAAAGAGGGGGGAAAGAGAGCAAAAGAAAGGGGAGCGAGAGCAAAAGAGGGGTGTAGAGAGCGAGAGGGGTGTAGAGAGAGCAAAAGAGAGGGGAGAGAGAGCAAAAGAGAGGGGGGAAAAGAGAGAGCAAAAGAGAGGGGGGGAAGAGAGCAAAAGAGAGGGGGGGAAAGAGAGAGCAAAAGAGAGGTGGGGAAAGAGAGCAAAAAAAAGGGGGGGGGGAAAGAGAGAGCAAAAGAGAGGGGGGGGGGGGAAAGAGAGAGCAAAAGAGAGGGGGGAGAGAGAGAGCAAAAGAGGGGGGGGGGGAGACCCAGCAAACGAGAGGGAGATAAGAGAGGGATAGAGCCAGCAAAAGAGAAGGATAGAGCAAGCAAAAGAGAGGGGGGAGAGAGAGCAAAAGAGAGGGGGGAGAGAGAGCAAAAGAGAGGGGGGAGAGAGAGCAAAAGAGAGGGGGGAGAGAGAGCAAAAGAGAGGGGGGGAGAGAGAGCAAAAGAGGGGGGAGAGAGAGCAAAAGAGGGGGAGAGAGAGCAAAAGAGGGGGAGAGAGAGCAAAAGAGAGGGGGAGAGAGGGCAAAAGAGAGGGGGAGAGAGAGCAAAAGAGAGGGGGAGAGAGAGCAAAAGAGAGGGGGAGAGAGAGCGCAAAAGAGAGGGGGAGAGAGAGCGCAAAAGAGAGGGGGAGAGAGAGCGCAAAAGAAAGGGGAGAGAGAGCGCAAAAGAGAGGGGGAGAGAGAGAGAGCAAAAGAGAGGGGGGGAGAGAGACAGCAAAAGAGAGGGGGGATAGAGACAGCAAAAGAGAGGGGGGATAGAGACAGCAAAAGAGGGGGGGGGATAGAGACAGCAAAAGAGGGGGGGATAGAGACAGCAAAAGAGGGGGATAGAGACAGCAAAAGAGGGGGGATAGAGACAGCAAAAGAGGGGGGGATAGAGACAGCAAAAGAGGGGGGGATAGAGACAGCAAAAGAGGGGGGGATAGAGACAGCAAAAGAGGGGGAGAGAGAGGGAGCATAAGAGGGGGGGGAGAGGGAGCAAAAGGGGGGAGGGAGAGAGAGAGGAAAAAAGAGAGGGATAGAGCCAGCAAAAGAGAAGAATAGAGCCAGCAAAAGAGAAGAATAGAGCCAGCAAAAGAGCGGGAGGAGAGTGCAAAAGAGAGGGGGGGGAAGAGCGGGGGAGAGAGAGAGCGAAATAGAGGGGAGAGAGAGAGAGCATAAGAGAGGGAGGAAGAGAGAGCAAAAGAAAGGGGGAGAGACAGCAAAAGAGGGGGGAAAGAGAGCAAAAGAAAGGGGAGCGAGAGCAAAAGAGGGGTTGTAGAGAGCGAGAGGGGTGTAGAGAGAGCAAAAGAGAGGGGGGAGAGAGAGAGCAAAAGAGAGGGGGGAGAGAGAGAGCAAAAGAGAGGGGGGAGAGAGAGAGCAAAAGAGAGGGGGAAAAGAGAGAGCAAAAGAGATGGGGGGAAGAGAGCAAAAGAGAGGGGGGGAAAGAGAGAGCAAAAGAGAGGTGGGGAAAGAGAGCAAAAGAGAGGGGGGGAAAGAGAGAGCAAAAGAGAGGGGGGGGAGAGAGAGAGCAAAAGAGATGGGGGGGAGACCCAGCAAACGAGAGGGAGATAGAGGAAAAAAGAGAGGGATAGAGCCAGCAAAAGAGAAGGATAGAGCAAGCAAAAGAGAGGGGGGAGAGAGAGCAAAAGAGAGGGGGGAGAGAGAGCAAAAGAAAGGGGAGCGAGAGCAAAAGAGGGGTGTAGAGAGCGAGAGGGGTGTAGAGAGAGCAAAAGAGAGGGGGGAGAGAGAGAGCAAAAGAGAGGGGGGAGAGAGAGAGCAAAAGAGAGGGGGGGAGAGAGAGAGCAAAAGAGAGGGGGAAAAGAGAGAGCAAAAGAGATGGGGGGAAGAGAGCAAAAGAGAGGGGGGGAAAGAGAGAGCAAAAGAGAGGTGGGGAAAGAGAGCAAAAGAGAGGGGGGGAAAGAGAGAGCAAAAGAGAGGGGGGGGAGAGAGAGAGCAAAAGAGATGGGGGGGAGACCCAGCAAACGAGAGGGAGATAGAGGAAAAAAGAGAGGGATAGAGCCAGCAAAAGAGAAGGATAGAGCAAGCAAAAGAGAGGGGGGAGAGAGAGCAAAAGAGAGGGGGGAGAGAGAGCAAAAGAGAGGGGGGAGAGAGAGCAAAAGAGAGGGGGGAGAGAGAGCGCAAAAGAGAGGGGGGAGAGAGAGCGCAAAAGAGAGGGGGGGAGAGAGAGCGCAAAAGAGAGGGGGGGAGAGAGAGCGCAAAAGAGAGGGGGAGAGAGAGCGCAAAAGAGAGGGGGAGAGAGAGCGCAAAAGAGAGGGGGAGAGAGAGCGCAAAAGAGAGGGGGAGAGAGAGCGCAAAAGAGAGGGGGAGAGAGAGCGCAAAAGAGAGGGGGAGAGAGAGCGCAAAAGAGAGGGGGAGAGAGAGCGCAAAAGAGAGGGGGAGAGAGAGCGCAAAAGAGGGGGGGAGAGAGACAGCAAAAGAGGGGGGGATAGAGACAGCAAAAGAGGGGGGGATAGAGACAGCAAAAGAGGGGGGGATAGAGACAGCAAAAGAGGGGGAGAGAGAGGGAGCAAAAGAGGGGGAGAGAGAGGGAGCAAAAGAGGGGGAGAGAGAGGGAGCAAAAGAGGGGGAGAGAGAGGGAGCAAAAGAGGGGGAGAGAGAGGGAGCAAAAGAGGGGGAGAGAGAGGGAGCAAAAGAGGGGGAGAGAGAGGGAGCATAAGAGGGGGAGAGAGAGGGAGCATAAGAGGGGGAGAGAGAGGGAGCATAAGAGAGGGAGAGAGAGGGAGCATAAGAGAGGAGGGGAGGGAGAGAGCATAAGAGAGAGCAAAAGAGAGGGGGGAGAGAGCGCAAAAGAGAGAGGTAAAGAGCAAAAGAGAGGGGGGATAAAAAGAGCAAGGGGTGGAACTGCTGTACACAGGCTTTAGGACTAGTGTGTGTGTATATGTGTGTGTATATAGATATAGATAGATAATTTAAATTTTTATGTATTTTCTTAGCAGAAGAAACTTTCCTCTTGACTTCAAAAGCTTGTAACTTTGAATAGTAATTGGAAAATAGCAATGGGGAAAAAGAGAGAACCCCAATTGAGATAAATGTGTAAGTGCATACTGTGTTATAATCACTGCTATAGTTTTAATCTAAATTAGAATTCTTATTTTGAACTCCTATTATTATTCACATCACAGCCTTTTGAAGCTTTATGAACACAGATTTGTTTTGGTCTGTTTTTGATAATGCAAGATGTGCTTTAAAATAAAAGAAAGGATAAATAAACCTGAATAAAAGTAGCCTACAATAGCTCAGGGGTTTAATTTGAACTTGTAATCGAAATCAACATGTTTGCAAATTACTGATTACATATACTGTGCATATTAGATGCATGTCATTTTAACATTTGCAGGAAATATCAACATAATCATATTTATTTTACCCTAGGGGGGATTTTTTCCTATTTTGTTTTTAATTATTTGGGACTTCCACAAAGCAAACAAACTGGAAATTTAAAAAAACATGGTTATCTTATTGCTAATTTTATACACTGGATGTTCTGTGATTCTAGACATGATTGAGCAGCACTGGTAGGGTTAAAGGTCCCCAGATCTCATTTGCAGCTGATTATTTATTCATTGCAAGTAATTTTTTCCACCAGCTGCTGATATTACTGCTTCGAATGGTAGAGCATGTAAACTTCAGAGTTTCAGGAATAACCCCAGGTGTGTGCTCTCTTGCATGGAGTGCCATTCCTAGCTTGTGCCCAGTACATACACGCTAGATCCCACCATACTGTATCCTTCTTTCTAAAATATGCTTGCATCTGTTTTCCCTTCTTTAATAAACATTTTATTGCATATTTGTTAGCAAGATCCGGCTGGAGGAGTTTTTAATTCGTTATTTTGCTTGGCTTATGTTGGAAAAAGTGAAGACTTCACGATATTTACCACCAAAAACAGATAATTGTTGTAGTAAATAGTAAGATTTTAATTGCTGCTTCACCTAAATCTAAAAACTTAATTTTGCTTTGTTCAGAACTGGGTTCAAAACATTTTGGGGTTGCTAATATATGTATGAATGATTCTTCAGATTAATTCAATGTACTAACAACAAAGTTTTTCAGAAATATGAAAGGGTATATAGCTGATCACTGAGCAGTGCCTGCGTCTGCTTGTGTTTAGTGGTTTATTCCAGTGATACAACAGTAAATATTACAAAGGGTAGGGGCTTGTATGCTCCACCCTGTTAGTCTGGCCCTGAATCCCAGATCATCACTTCACTGACAGCTGCTCCATCCCAGGGGATGAGAGAAGTGGAGTGACACTTCTGTATTGATAGTTAACCCCTCACTGTCACTGGGGGAGGGGAGAGATTGGCAGTCCTCAAAAGCAGCTGTAGCAAAGGTTTCTGACTCCCATTTCATCTTTGTCCATAAAGATAACATGATGTATAGGGCCTGATATTTGTTTGTGGTCAAATTATATTGAGTACCTTATTGTATTTTTTTTTGTGTGTAAATAATTTTTATTAACAGTTTTTTCATATACTATATCAACAAGATTAAGCACACAAGCAAATAAAAGTTCACGGAAATTGCAGTACACTGTATGCCTACAATATATAGCACAATATAGGTATAAAGGGAGAAAATAAAAACAAAAAAAATCTCAATCAATTAAATGGAGTGAATGTTGACCCATACTACCTTAATATATAGACAAAGAAAGGAAAGAAAAGGAGGGCAAGGTAGGGAAGGGCAGTGTAGTAAAACCTTTTTCTCCTGTTAAGTGTAGTCAGTCCACGGGTCATCATTACTTCTGGGATATTAACTCCTCCCCAACAGGAAGTGCAAGAGGATCACCCAAGCAGAGCTGCTATATAGCTCCTCCCCTCTACGTCACACCCAGTCATTCTCTTGCACCCAACTAATAGATAGGATGTGTGAGAGGACTGTGGTGATTATACTTAGTTTTTATATCTTCAATCAAGAGTTTGTTATTTTAAAACAGCACCGGAGTGTGTTGTTCCTTCTCAGGTAGAATTTGAAGAAGAATCTACCTGAGTTTGTGGATGATTTTAGCCGGCGTAGCTAAGATTCATTTTGCTGTTCTCGGCCATTCTGAGGAGTGAGGTAAACTTCAGATCAGGGGACAGCGGGCAGGTTCACCTGCAAAGAGGTATGTTGCAGTATATTATTTTCTGAGGAATGGAATTGACTGAGAAAATACTGCCAATACCGTTATAATGTAAGTTCAGCCTTAAATGCAGTAGTAGCAACTGGTATCAGGCAGTTATGTATATATGTTTACACTTCAGTATTCTGGGGAATGGCACTTCACTGGGATAATACTATATGCATATAACTTTTAGCCTAACTTGCAGTGGGAACGTCTAGCAGCAGGCTGTTTAATGACATTTCATATTATTTGATTTTAAACATTTTGCTGGCATGTTAAATCGTTTAATTATCTGAGGTACTGGGTGAAAAATTGTTTTGGGCACTGTTTTTCCACTTGGCTGTCGTTTATTTTAATTTAAGACAGTTTACTGAACTTCCCTCACTGCTGTGTGTGAGGGGGAGGGGCCTATTTTGGCGCTTTTGCTACGCATCAGAAATTCAGTCACAAGTCTGTTTCTCTCCCTGCATGATCCGGATCGTCTCTACAGAGCTCAAGGGTCTTCAAAAATTATTTTGAGGGAGGTAATCACTCACAGCAGACCTGTGAGATTGTGCTTTGACTGTGATAAAAAACGTTTATATTTTGTACATTTTTTTTCTGCTATTAAGGGTTAGTTATCCATTGCTAATGGGGGCAATCCTTTGCTAAATTTATGCCTTTACCGGGAAAAATTTGGTTTTTATAATTTCTCCGGTTCATTGTTATTCAACTGTCATAGTTTTTTTCTGTGCTTCTTAAAGGCACAGTGCGTTTTTCATATTACTTGTAAATTGAGTTGAAAAGTATTTCCAAGCTTGCTAGTTTAATTGCTAGTTTGTTAAACATGTCTGACTCAGAGGAATATCTCTGTGCTATATGTGCAAAAGCCAAGGTGGAGCCCAATAGAAATTTATGTACTAATTGCATTGATGCTACTTTAAATAAAAGTCAATCTGTACAAATTGAACATCATTCACCAAACAACGAGGGGGAAGTTATGCCGACTAACTTGCCTCACGTGTCAGTACCTGCATCTCCCGCTCGGGAGGTGCGTGATATTGTAACGCCGAGTACTTCAGGGCGGCCATTACAAATCACACTACAGGACATGGCTAATGTTATGACTGAAGTTTTGTCTAAATTACCAGAACTTAGAGGTAAGCGAGATCACTCTGGGGTGAGAACAGAGTGCGCTGATAATAATAGGGCCATGTCAGATACTGCGTCACAATTTGCAGAACATGAGGACGGAGAGCTTCAATCTGCAGGTGACGGATCTGATCCAAATAGAGTGGATTCAGACATTTCAAATTTTAAGTTTAAACTAGAAAACCTCCGTGTACTGCTAGGGGAGGTATTAGCGGCTCTGAATGATTGTAACACCGTTGCAATCCCAGAGAAATTATGTAGGCTGGATAGATACTATGCAGTACCAGCGAGTACTGATGTATTTCCTATACCTAAGAGGCTTACAGAGATAATTACTAAGGAGTGGGATAGGCCCGGTGTACCCTTTTCCCCCCCTCCTGTATTTAGAAAAATGTTTCCAATAGACGCCACCACACGGGACTTATGGCAGATGGTCCCTAAGGTGGAGGGAGCGGTTTCTACTCTGGCTAAGCGTACCACTATCCCGGTGGAGGATAGCTGTGCCTTTTCAGATCCAATGGATAAAAAATTAGAGGGTTACCTTAAGAAAATGTTTGTTCAACAAGGTTTTATATTGCAACCCCTTGCATGTATTGCGTCTGTCACGGCTGCGGCCGCATTTTGGTCCGAGTCTCTGGAAGAGACTCTTGACTCAATAACTATAGATGAGATTTCAAATAAGCTTAAAACCCTTAAGCTAGCTAATTCATTTATTTCAGATGCCGTAGTACATTTAACTAAACTTACGGCTAAGAATTCCGGATTCGCCATTCAGGCACGTAGAGCACTGTGGCTAAAATCCTGGTCAGCTGATGTTACTTCTAAATCTAAATTACTTAACATACCTTTCAAAGGGCAGACCTTATTCGGGCCCGGTTTGAAAGAAATTATCGCTGACATTACAGGAGGTAAAGGCCATGCCCTGCCTCAAGACAGAGCCAAACCTAGGGCTAGACAGTCTAATTTTCGTGCCTTTCGTAACTTCAAGGCAGGAGCAGCATCAACTTCCTCTGCACCAAAACAGGAAGGAGCTGTTGCTCGCTACAGACAAGGCTGGAAACCTAACCAGTCCTGGAACAAGGGCAAGCAGGCCAGAAAACCTGCTGCTGCCCCTAAGACAGCATGAATTGAGGGCCCCCGATCCGGGAACGGATATAGTGGGGGCAGACTTTCTCTCTTCGCCCAGGCTTGGGCAAGAGATGTCCAGGATCCCTGGGCGTTAGAGATCATATCTCAGGGATATCTTCTGGACTTCAAAATCTCTCCCCCAAAAGGGAGATTTCATCTTTCAAGGTTGTCAACAAACCAAATAAAGAAAGAGGCGTTTCTACGCTGTGTACAAGATCTTTTGCTAATGGGAGTGATCCACCCGGTTCCGCGGTCGGAGCACGGACAGGGGTTTTACTCAAATCTGTTTGTGGTTCCCAAGAAAGAAGGAACCTTCAGACCAATCTTGGATTTAAAGATCTTAAACAAATTCCTAAGAGTTCCATCGTTCAAAATGGAAACTATTCGGACAATCTTACCCATGATCCAAAAGGGTCAGTACATGACCACAGTGGATTTAAAGGACGCTTACCTTCACATACCGATTCACAAAGATCATTACCGGTATCTAAGGTTTGCCTTCCTAAACAGGCATTACCAGTTTGTAGCTCTTCCATTCGGATTGGCTACGGCTCCAAGAATCTTCACAAAGGTTCTGGGCGCTCTTCTGGCGGTACTAAGACCGCGAGGAATTTCGGTGGCTCCGTACCTAGACGACATTCTGATACAAGCGTCAAGCTTTCAAACTGCCAAGTCTCATACAGAGTTAGTACTGGCATTTCTAAGGTCGCATGGGTGGAAGGTGAACGAAGAGAAAAGTTCTCTCTTTCCACTCACAAGAGTTCCCTTCTTGGGGACTCTTATAGATTCTGTAGAAATGAAGATCTACCTGACAGAAGACAGGTTAACAAAGCTTCAAAATGCTTGCCGTGTCCTTCATTCCATTCAACACCCGTCAGTGGCTCAATGCATGGAGGTAATCGGCTTAATGGTAGCGGCAATGGACATAGTACCTTTTGCACGCCTACATCTCAGACCGCTGCAATTGTGCATGCTAAGTCAGTGGAATGGGGATTACTCAGATTTGTCCCCTACTCTGAATCTGGATCAAGAGACCAGAAATTCTCTTCTATGGTGGCTTTCTCGGCCACATCTGTCCAGGGGGATGCCATTCAGCAGACCAGATTGGACAATTGTAACAACAGACGCCAGCCTACTAGGTTGGGGCGCTGTCTGGAATTTCCTGAAGGCTCAGGGATCATGGACTCAGGAGGAGAGTCTCCTTCCAATAAACATTCTGGAATTGAGAGCAGTTCTCAATGCCCTTCTGGCTTGGCCTCAGTTAACAATTCGGGGGTTCATCAGGTTTCAGTCGGACAACATCACGACTGTAGCTTACATCAACCATCAAGGAGGGACAAGAAGCTCCCTAGCGATGATGGAAGTATCAAAGATAATTCGCTGGGCAGAGTCTCACTCTTGCCACCTGTCAGCGATCCACATTCCTGGAGTGGAGAACTGGGAGGCGGATTTCCTAAGTCGTCAGACTTTTCATCCGGGGGAGTGGGAACTTCATCCGGAGGTCTTTGCCCAAATACTTCGACTTTGGGGCAAACCAGAGATAGATCTCATGACGTCTCGCCAGAACGCCAAGCTTCCTTGTTACGGGTCCAGGTCCAGGGACCCGGGAGCGGTCCTGGTAGATGCTTTGACAGCACCTTGGACCTTCGGGATGGCCTATGTGTTTCCACCCTTCCCGATGCTTCCTCGATTGATTGCCAGGATCAAACAGGAGAGAGCATCGGTAATTCTAATAGTGCCTGCGTGGCCACGCAGGACCTGGTATGCAGATCTAGTGGACATGTCATCCTGTCCACCTTGGTCTCTGCCTCTGAGACAGGACCTTCTAATTCAGGGTCCTTTCAAACATCAAAATCTAATTTCTCTGAAGCTGACTGCTTGGAAATTGAACGCTTGATTTTATCAAAGCGTGGATTTTCGGAGTCAGTAATTGATACCTTAATACAGGCTAGGAAACCTGTTACCAGAAAGATTTACCATAAAATATGGCGTAAATACTTACATTGGTGCGAATCCAAGAGTTACTCATGGAGTAAGGTTAGGATTCCTAGGATATTGTCTTTTCTACAAGAGGGTTTAGAAAAGGGTTTATCTGCTAGTTCCTTAAAGGGACAGATCTCAGCTCTGTCCATTCTTTTACACAAACGTCTGTCAGAAGTTTCAGACGTTCAGGCTTTTTGCCAGGCTTTGGCCAGGATTAAGCCTGTGTTTAAAACTGTTGCTCCACCATGGAGCTTAAATTTAGTTCTTAACGTTTTACAGGGTGTTCCGTTTGAACCCCTTCATTCCATTGATATTAAATTGTTATCTTGGAAAGTTCTGTTTTTAATGGTTATTTCCTCGGCTCGAAGAGTCTCTGAGTTATCGGCCTTACATTGTGATTCTCCTTATCTGATTTTTCATTCAGACAAGGTAGTTCTGCGTACTAAACCTGGGTTCTTACCTAAGGTAGTCACTAATAGGAAT
Source organism: Bombina bombina (assembly GCF_027579735.1). Lineage (NCBI taxonomy): Eukaryota > Metazoa > Chordata > Amphibia > Anura > Bombinatoridae > Bombina > Bombina bombina. The sequence goes on from NC_069502.1 coordinate 459,167,047, forward strand.
ATCAATCAGGAGATTGTTTTCCCATCATTGTGTCCTAACCCTTCTTCAAAGAAGGAACGACTTCTACACAATCTGGATGTAGTTCGTGCCCTGAAATTTTATTTACAGGCAACTAAAGATTTTCGCCAAACTTCTTCCCTGTTTGTCGTTTATTCTGGACAGAGGAGAGGTCAAAAAGCTTCTGCTACCTCTCTCTCTTTTTGGCTTCGTAGCATAATACGTTTAGCCTATGAGACTGCTGGACAGCAGCCTCCTGAAAGAATTACAGCTCATTCTACTAGAGCTGTGGCTTCCACTTGGGCCTTTAAGAATGAGGCATCTGTTGAACAGATTTGCAAGGCTGCAACTTGGTCTTCTCTTCATACTTTTTCCAAATTTTCCAAATTTGACACTTTTGCTTCTTCGGAGGCTGTTTTTGGGAGAAAGGTTCTTCAGGCAGTGGTCCCTTCCGTATAAAGATCCTGCCTGTCCCTCCCGTCATCCGTGTACTTTTGCTTTGGTATTGGTATCCCAGAAGTAATGATGACCCGTGGACTGACTACACTTAACAGGAGAAAACATAATTTATGCTTACCTGATAAATTCCTTTCTCCTGTAGTGTAGTCAGTCCACGGCCCGCCCTGTTTTTTATGGCAGGTCTAAATTTTTAAATATACTCCAGTCACCACTGCACCCTATAGTTTCTCCTTTCTCGTTTGGTTCTCGGTCGAATGACTGGGTGTGACGTAGAGGGGAGGAGCTATATAGCAGCTCTGCTTGGGTGATCCTCTTGCACTTCCTTTTGGGGAGGAGTTAATATCCCAGAAGTAATGATGACCCGTGGACTGACTACACTACAGGAGAAAGGAATTTATCAGGTAAGCATAAATTATGTTTTGCACATTATTCACTTATTACTATGGAAATATATCCTGCTCGGGCTACGCATCGGTATAATCATCCGCGATAGTAGCACCAACGCTACTAAACACCTTATTGTATTTTATCACAGAGCTTCATACATTTGTTATAGATATAACTGCTAAACCCAAAAAATGTAAAAGCTAAAAATGTATTTCCTTTCACGTAATTGTAGAATGCACACACAGCTGGAAATTGTCACTAGACCCGCTCCCAGGCCAGTAGCAAGTTATGTTATATATGTAACATTAAGTGGTCTTTTTCACTCCTGCGTATTAGCATTGACTCTTGCACAAGCTTGTTACTAGGTCTGGGTAATTTTTATTGTGTAAAGGCTATATGCATCTTTAGGATTCCATTAAAGGTCTGTGTATTTTTCAAGTTAATACAGATTCGTCCATTCATTTTTCAAATGTCTGCACTTGTGATTTCCTGATATTTTTTTATAGAATTTATTTAGTTTTCAAGCTTCCCTTTCCACCTTGGGATGTGAATTTGATTTTTTAAATCTTAAAGGGATAGAAAGGTCAAAATTGACATGAGCATCAGTGCATTTAAATAGATTTTATTTTCAGTAGCAAAAAATGCTTCTAGTAAAAATTATTACTGTATTTCAGTGGCATTCACAAAAATGGTGTGAGGGCTCGTGCACCAGTATTTATAGACCACACCTTCTCAGAGAGACAGCAGTGACTTCAATGAAACCAATGACGCTATATAAACAGCCGCCAGCTATCTGAGCAGGCATAGTATTTCATTCCTGATCCTCTGGTCACACACAGCATTTGTGACCTTCATCTCAAGCAAATAAAAGATAATTCACTTTGTCTACTTAAAGTGATATTAAATCCCAAATAACTATTTCTTTGGTAAAATAATGTTGGTCCATGGAACTCCCATAACATATGGGATATATTTCTCGACACTAGGAGGAGGTCAAGAACGAACTTAAAATCCCTCCCACCTCTAACCAGTTCTATTCTTGGCCTCTTTGGAGTTGGTTGAGCATAGAGGTGTTTCCAGCGACTTGTTTATGGATTTAAATTTGGGAGTTCAGACCAATGTGAGACCAATAGTCCCTAGGAATTATTTTTCACAAAGAAGACAGAAGAGAAACTTCACAGCATCTGAATGATACAGAGACATAGGAGAATACCCTGTTATGTGCACAGTATTTCCCTATGGGACTTTAGCCATAACTACCCTCAGGTATCAGGTGGACTTGTCCCATAATCTCCCTCTGAGAGATACAGATATTTCCTACAGATATCCTCTGCGGTACACGTACCAGCACTGGGTGGTCTCTCTACTGGCTACATGCCTGGTAAGCCGATGGATGGGTGCTACTTCAGGTAAGTGACTTACCGCAGCTCATACACAGCCCAGAGGCTATTTGTAGGTACTCTGACACAGGTACAGGAAAGCCAGTGGACTTAGTCTGCTCTACTCATGACACACTTTTTTTTTCTTTCTTTTTCGTTCATGTAATTGGCAAGAGTCCATGAGCTAGTGACGTATGGGATATACATTCCTACCAGGAGGGGCAAAGTTTCCCAAACCTCAAAATGCCTACAAATACACGCCCCATCACACCCACAATTCAGTTTTACAAACTTTGCCTCCTATGGAGGTGGTGAAGTAAGTTTGTGCTAGATTTCTACGTTGATATGCGCTTCTCAGCATCCTGAAGCCCGGTTCCTCTCAGAGTGCAGTGAATGACAGAGGGATGTGAAAGGAGTATTACCTATTGAATGCAATAGTCATCCTAACGGGGATCTATTTCATAGGTTCTCTGTTATCGGTCGTAGAGATTCATCTCCTACCTCCCTTTTCAGATCAACGATATACTCTTATATACCATTACCTCTACTGATTCTCGTTTCAGTACTGGTTTGGCTATCTACTTTATGTAGATTAGTGTCTTTTGGTAAGTATGTTTTCTTTTATTTGAGACACTCTCAGCTATGGTTTGGCGCTTTATATGTAAAGTTCAAAATATATGTTTTGTACTTATATTTGCATGATTCAGGTTAATCAGTATATTTCCTTCTTACAGACTGTCAGTTTAATTTTTGGGAAATGCATATGAAAAAAATATTTCTTACCTGAAATTTTCCAAATTGACTTTCTTTTCTAAATTGTGGGCTGTTAGGCTTGCGGGAGCGCATAATGCTATAATTTATTGCGTCATTTTTGGCACGAGACTTACGTTTGTTGAAGTTAAGACGTCATTTCCGGCGACTTAGTTGGCGCCGAGAGTTTTCACATAGTTACGTCATCTATGACGCTTGTGTTTGTTGCAGACATTTTTGGCGCCAAAAAATATTTGTCAGTTGTGGGCGTCATACTTGGCGCCAGATTTTTGACATTATTTCTTTTTGCTTCTGGTTTCCAGAGGCTTATTCTGTTTGCATTTTTTCCAATTCCTGAAACTGTCATATAAGGAAATTGATAATTTTGCTTTATATGTTGTTTTTTCTATTACATATTGCAAGATGTCTCAATCTGACCCTGTCTCAGAATCTACTTTTGGAATGCTGCTGCCTGATGTCGGTTCTACCAAAGCTAACTGCAACTTGTGGTAACTGTTCCTCCGGCTGTAGTTTGTTAGTTGTCATGATAAACTTTCAAAAGCAGACAATATTTCCATTAGTAGTAATCCATTACCTGTTGTTGTTCCTTGAACATCTAATGTTCAGGATATTCCTGTTAATGTGAGAGAATTTGTTTCTAATTTTATTCAGAAGGCCCTGTCTGTTATACCACCTTCTAATAAACGTAAAAGGTCTTTTAAAACTTCTCATAAATTCGATGAATTTTTAAATGACCGACAACATTCTGATTTATCTATCGCTGATGAGGATCTATCTGGTTCAGAAGATTCTGCCTCAGATATTGACACTGACAAAACTTCATATTTATTTAAAATGGAGTATATTCATTCTTTATTAAAAGAGGTGTTGATTGCATTGGATATGGAGGAGACTAGTCCTCTTGATATTAAAACGTTTAAATTCGTTTTTTTTAAACCTCATGTAGTTATTCCAGAGGTTTTTTCATGTAGTTATTCCAGAGGTTTTTCCAGTTCCTGATGCTATTTCAGATGTAATTTCTAGGGAATAGAATAGTCTGGGTACTTCATTTACTCCTTCAAGGTTTAAGAAACTGTACCCTTTGCCGACTGATAGATTGGAGTTTTGGGAAAAGATCCCCAAAGTTGATGGGGCTATCTCTACTCTTGCAAAGCGTACTACTATTCCTACGGCAGATAGTACTTCTTTTAAAGATCCTTTAGATAGGAAGCTTGAATCTTATCTAATGAAGGCTTATTTATGTTCAGGTCATCTTCTTAGGCCTGCTATTTCTTTGGCTGATGTTGCTGCGGCTTCAGCTTTTTGGTTGGAAACTTTAGCGCAACAAGTACCAGATCCTAATGTGTATAGTATTGTTAAGCTAATTCAACATGCTAACAATTTCATTTGTGATGCCCTTTTTGATATCATTAGAATTGATGTCAGGTATATGTCTTTAGCTATTTTAGATAGAAGAGCTTTATGGCTTAAAACTTGGAATGCGGATATGACTTCTAAGTCAACGTTGCTATCTCTTTCTTTCCAAGGTAATAAATTATTTGGTTCTCAGTTGGATTTTTTTATTTCAACTGTCACTGGGGGGAAGGGAGCCTTTTTGCTTCAGGATAAAAAATCTAAGGGTAAATTTAGGGCTGCTAACCGTTTTCGTTCCTTTCGTCAGAAAAAGGAACAGAAACCTGACCCTTCCCCTAAAGGAACGGTTTCCAATTGGAAGCCTTCTCCAGTCTGGAATAAATCCAAGCCTTTTAGAAAATCAAAATCAGCCCCCAAGTCTGCATGAAGGTGCGGCCCTCATTCCAGCGCAGCTGGTAGGGGCAGACTAAGATTTTTCAAAAATGTTTGGATCAATTCAATCCAAAATCATTGGATCCAGAACATTGTTTCTCAAGGGTACAGAATAGGTTTCAAGTTAAGACCGCCTGTGAGAAGTTTCTTTCTCTCACGCATTCCAGTGATCCAGTAAAGGCTCAGGCTTTCCTGAAGTGTGTTTCAGACCTGGAGTTATCCGGGGTAATTGTGCCAGTTCCCTTTCCGGAACGGGGTCTGGGTTTTTATTCAAATCTGTTCATTGTTCCAAAGAAAGAGAATTCTTTCAGACCAGTTGTGGATCTAAAATTTTTGAATCGTTATGTAAGAATACCAACATTCAAAATGGTGACTATAAGGACTATTCTGCCTTTTGTTCAGCAAGGGCATTATATGTCCACAATAGACTTACAGGATGCATATCTTCATATTCCGAATCATCCAGATCACTATCAGTTCCTGAGATTCTCTTTTCTTCACAAGCATTACCAATTTGTTGCTCTTCCTTTTGGCCTAGCAACAGCTCCAAGGATCTTTTCAAAGGTTCTCGGTGCCCTACTCTCTGTAATCAGAGATCGGGGTATTGCGGTGTTTCCTTATTTGGACGATATCTTGGTACTTGCTCAGTCTTTACATTCTGCAGAATCTCACACAAATCAACTAGTGTTGTTTCTTCAAAGACATGGTTGGAGGAAATAGATTCAGTATCCATGACTTTGTCTCTAACAGAAAAAAGACATCTGAAATTGGTTTCAGCTTGTCGGAACCTTCAGTCTCAGTCATTCCCTTTAGTAGCTATGTGCATGGAGGTTTTAGGTCTCATGACTGCAGCATCGGACGCGATCCCTTTTGCTCGTTTTCACATGAGACCTCTTCAGCTTTGTATGCTGAGCCAGTGGTGCAGGGATTATACAAAGATATCACAATTAATATCCTTAAATCCCAATATTCGACTATCTCTGACTTGGTGGCTAGATCACCATCGTTTAGTTCAGGGGGCCTCTTTTGTTCGTCCAACCTGGACTGTGATTACAACAGATGCAAGTCTTTCAGGTTGGGGAGCTCTCTGGGGATCTCTGACAGCGCAGGGGGTTTGGAAATCTCAAGAGGCGAGATTACCAATCAATATTTTGGAACTCCTTGCGATTCTCAGAGCTCTTCAGTTTTGGCCTCTTCTGAAGAGAGAACCGTTGATTTGTTTTCAGACAGACAATGTCACAACCCTGGCGTATGTCAGTCATCAAGGTGGGACTCACAGTCCTCAAGCTATGAAAGAAGTATCTCGGATACTTGCATGGGCAGAATCCAGGCCCTGTCTAATTTCTGCGGTCCATATCCCAGGTACAGACAATTGGGAAGCGGATTATCTCAGTCGCCAGACTTTACATCCAGGAGAATGGTCTCTTCACCCAGATGTGTTTCTTCAGATTGTTCAGATGTTGGGGCTTCCAGAAATAGATCTGATGGCTTCTCATCTAAACAGGAAACTTCCCAGGTATCTGTCCAGGTCCAGGGATCCTCAGGCGGAAGCAGTGGATGCGTTGTCACTTCCTTGGAATTATCAACCTGCTTATGTCTTTCCGCCTCTAGTTCTTCTTCCAAGAGTGATTTCAAAAATCATAATGGAACGTTAATTTGTACTGCTGGTGGCTCCAGCATGGCCACACAGGTTTTGGTATGCGGATCTTGTTCGGATGTCCAGTTCCCAACCTTGGCCACTTCCGTTAAGGCCAGATATTCTATCTCAAGGTCCATTTTTCCATCAGGATCTCAAATCATTAAATTTGAAGGTATGTAGATTGAACGCCTAGTGCTTAGTCATAGAGGTTTCTCTGACTCAGTGATTAATACTATGTTGCAGGCTCGTAAATCTTTGTCTAGAAAGATTTATTACCGAGTTTGGAAGACTTACATTTCATGGTGTTCTTCTCATAAATTCTCTTGGCATTCTTTTAGAATTCCTAGAATTTTACAGTTTCTTCAGGATGGTTTGGATAAGGGTTTGTCTGCAAGTTCCTTGAAAGGACAAATCTCTGCTCTTTCTGTTCTGTTTCACAGAAAAATTGCTAATCTTCCTGATATTCATTGTTTTGTACAGGCTTTGGTTCGTATCAAGCCTGCCATTAAGCCAATTTCTCCTCCTTGGGGTCTTAATTTGGTTTTGAGGGCTTTACAGGCTCCTCCGTTTGAGCCTATGCATTCTCTGGACATTAAATTACTTTCTTGGAAAGTATTGTTCCTTTTGGCCATCTCTTCTGCTAGAAGAGTTTCTGAATTATCTGCTCTTTCTTGTGAGTCTCCTTTTCTGATTTTTCATCAGGATAAGGCGGTTTTGCGGACTTCATTTAAATTTTTACCTAAAGTTGTGAATTCCAACAACATTAGTAGAGAAATTGTTGTCCCTTCATTGTGTCATAATCCTAAGAATTCTTTGGAAAGATCTTTACATTCTTTGGATGTGGTAAGAGCTTTGAAATATTATGTTGAAGCTACTAAAGATTTCAGAAAGACTTCTAGTCTATTTGTTATCTTTTCTGGTTCTAGGAAAGGTCAGAAGGCTTCTGCCATTTCTTTGGGGTCTTGGTTAAAGCTTTTGATTCATCATGCTTATTTGGAGTCGGGTAAATCCCCGCCTCAGAGGATTACAGATCATTCTACTAGGTCAGTCTCTACTTCCTGGGCTTTTAAGAATGAAGCTTCTGTTGATCAGATTTGCAAAGCAGCAACTTGGTCTTCTTTGCATACTTTTACTAAATTCTACCATTTTGATGTTTTCTCTTCTTCAGAAGCAGTTTTTGGTAGAAAAGTACTTCAGGCAGCTGTTTCAGTTTGATTCTTCTGCTTATAATTTCAGTTTTTTCATTATAGAGATTAAAACTTTTGATTTGGGTTGTGGATTCTTTTTTCAGCGGAATTGGCTGTCTTTATTTTTATCCTTCCCTCTCTAGTGACTCTTGCGTGGAGTTCCACATCTTGGGTATTTGCTATCCCATACGTCACTAGCTCATGCCAATTACATGACAGAAAACATAATTTATGTAAGAATTTACCTGATAAATTCATTTCTTTCGTATTGGCAAGAGTCCATGAGGCCCACCCTTTTTGTGGTGGTTATGATTTTTTTGTATAAAGCGCAATTATTCCAATTCCTTGTTGATGCTTTCGCTCCTTTCTTATCACCCCACTTCTTGGCTATTCGTTAAACTGAATTGTGGGTGTGGTGGGGGGTGTATTTGTAGGCATTTTGAGGTTTGGGAAACTTTGTCCCTCCTGGTAGGAATGTATATCCCATACGTCACTAACTCATGGACTCTTGCCAATATGAAAGAAATGAATTTATCAGGTAAATTATTACATACATTATGTTTTTCAGGTTTCTGTCTGCTCTATTATTATCAGGGACCCAGCCAGGTAAGACTGATGCCATTGACATCTCTCTGGCAGCCCTGGGGAATCATTTTGGGCCATTAATTGTAAATAGGAACCTGGTCCTTTAAGAAAACTGCTAACTGCTTTATGCAGTTAGCGGTTCTGTTGAGATTGGTGAAACAGGGGGTGTTTTTATCCAGGGTTTTATGGTACATATAGTGCTTGGTGCATACTTTTTTTTTTTTAACTTTACACTGTAAGCCTCTCTGAGGCACCGGCAATACACCAGGCAGTAGCTCCGTCCCCTCAGCTTCCCGGGCTATCCTCTTCCCTCCAAAGCTGCTACAAAGCAGAAAAGCAGCGGCAATTAGCCAGCAATTTGCACAACTTTTATCAACAATCCTTAGTCCTGTTACAGGAAGGGGTGAGTAAACCCATGCAGGAGCTGCCAAGGGGTCTATTAGGCGTCCAGAGTGTAGGGGACTCTCTACCTGTTTTATGTCTTTGTGTTTGTTTGGTATCATTGTATACTCTACCTTTACACATATTATGGAACAAACTGACTCTGTCCCCACTGATATCACTATTAACACTGTGGAGCAATCAGTTACTGATAACCCTCTCCCTACATTATTGTGTGTATTTTTCAAATCTGTTTCTGTATGTCAGGTCAATTAACTCTGGTAGAGCTTTGTACTTCAAATTTAGTCATTTTATTAAGTCCTATTAAGGCTCTCTTTGACACTACAGACATTGTGTATATATTCAACCAGTGTGTACCACCTGTCCTCAGGCCTCCCTAACATGCTAGATTTTCAGGATTACCTTGGGTGAGATCAGGTAACATAACAATGTTTACTAATCAGCTGATTATTTCACCTGTGCTCTTTTTCAGATATGCTCAAAATTTGACCTGTTGGGGAGTTCTGAGGACAGGTTTCAAAACTAGTGACCTAGATTATAAGGCCTGTTTTTAATTGCTACCTCTTTTCTTTACCATAAAGAGTTAACAGTATCTTAATATTTACTGTGTAAAGGTCCTCTTATGATTACCTTATATTACAGTCTATAAGTATTTAATATATATTTTATTACATTTACACCTATCTGCAATAGTAATGCTTATAAATAAGTAAATAAAACATACTGCTTATATTTAAGTGATTAAAGAGAAATGCTTATACATAGAGGTGATATAGCATTTCACTTATAGTGTGTCCAAGCAGATATGTTTGTATTGTACACTGTAGTACATTTTATGCACTTAGAAATGTCATTTTCAGTAATATACTTGATGTATTGTTGGATATACACTTTTATGGGTATATGTTAATATAATAGACTGTATATGCACAATGCATTTATTTTTCACATGCATTCCTGTATATATGTGTGTGTGTGTGTGTGTGTGTGTATGTGTATATATATATATATATATATATATATATATATATGTATATATATATATATATATATATATATATATATATATTTCTTTTTTATGACACGATGAGTCCATGGATCATCTTAATTACTAATGGGATATTCACCTCCTGGTCAGCAGGAGGCGGCAAAGCGCACCCCAGCATAGCTGTTAAATAGCTCCTCCCTTCCCTCCCACCCCAGTCATTCTCTTTGCCTAAGTTAGTGATAGGAAGTGGTAAAGTGAGGTGTTACAAAAGATTCTTCAATTGAGAGTTTATTATTTTAAAGTAGTGCAAGATTGTGCTGCTTTGTCCTAGGGTGTAGCCGTAGTCCATATCAGTCTCTTCAGTAGAGCTTTGGTGGCTTTAGAGTAATGGGAACATGTGGGACATAATTCTCACTGCGCCTCCCATGTATTTTTGCTGTCCTGTATGCCTTAGTCTGAGGAAAAAGATTACTCAGCATGCCTTTTTTACACAGGTCAATGGGAGGGAGAGGACCTCTTAAGCCTGTGAGCTGCCTAGCTGTCAGGCAGAAGTTAAGGAAAGTGCTTCTTTATATATTTTCTGGGGAGACCCAGGAAAGAGTAAGCACACCATTATTGTTAAGTGCAATAGGAAAGGCACTTATGTTGGGACACTAAAGACCCTCCTAGTCTGGAGGGGTATTGGGACAGCATTTATGTGCAGGCACTGGGGCTGGGGATCAATGCTCTGGTGGTTCACACTTTATTCAAGTATCTTTTGCTCAGATATAGTAAGAGATGTGCTACGCCCACGATGGGTGGGGCTTCCAAGTTTGCTCCGATTCACTTGCGCCTCAGTCAGGAAGTCATTAACATCACAATTTCTGAGGTGCTGTCTAGAAACGCATGGTCCTTGTAGAGCATGTGTTTCTAGCACCGGTTGGGAAATTTGTTCTGTAGCGCTCCGGATTGAAGGTTCCTGCTGCAGCGCAATGGATTGAGAATTTGCTACTGCAGCGCTGAGCGGATACACAGACACCCGTTTTTTCCTGTCCGGTAGGAGCACCTCAGCACGGTTGCTGTGGTGCAGAGGTGTTTTTTCTTTTTTTGGCCTTAGATTGGTAATGTAAAACTTTGCAGGCCTTATGGTAAAAAAGTTGTCACTTTGAAGACAGTAACGTCTTTTGGGTTTAAATTTTTTATCAGATAAAAGATCAATTGTGAACAAGTATGGACCAAGGGGCCTTACAAAATGTTTCTTGCTCCTTGTGTTTTGAAGCTAATGTGGAACCACCAATCCCTTTCTGTCCCACATGTATTGAGAGGACTTTAAATTACAGGGAAAAGATTTTTTCTGAGCAAAACTTTTCAAAAGCGGATGCTGTTTAAGAGTCTAATGGCGAGGGTCAAAGTATGACCCTGCACTTCTGCTCTTGCGCCCGCTGGAATTACTTTAAAAGACATAGCTTCTCTCATGTCTTCTACAATTTCTGATGCATTGTCTGCCTTCCCAATGTTGCAGGGCAAATGTAAGAGGAAAACCAGACATTCAGTAAGTTCTGACGCCATTGTGGCAATTTCGGAGGTACCCTCCCATGGTCAAGAAGAGGAGGGTACCGCTGTGACATCTGATGGTGAAATCTCAGATTCAGAAAGTGTATTGCCTTTGACGGACTCGGAGGTGGTATCTTTTAGATTTAAACTAGAACACCTCTGCCTGTTGCTTAGGGAGGTTTTGGTTACTTTGGACGATCGTGACTCCACGGTTGTGGTTGTCCCTATGAAGTCTAGTAAATTGGACAAATATTTTGAGGTTCCTTCTTACTCAGACGTATATCCAATCCCAAAGCGAGCTTTGGAAATCATTACTAAGGAGTGGGAGAGGCCAGGTATACCCTTTTCTCCCTCTCCTATTTTTAAGAAAATGTTTCCCATATCTGACTCTTTCAAGGAGGCTTGGCAAACAGTTCCTAAGGTGGAAGGGGCAGTATCCACCCTAGCCAAGAGAACTACTATTCCCATAGAGGATAGTTGTGCTTTCAAAGATCCTATGGATAATAAGTTAGAGGGTCTACTTAAGATTTATGTTCACCAGGGTCTGCAATGGCAGCCAGCTGCGTGCATTGCTACTGTCACGAGTGCGGCAGCATATTGGTTTAAAGCTCTGTCTGAGTCGCTCAGGACTGAGACTTCCTTGGAGGAGATCCAGGACAGGATAAAGGCTCTGAAGCTAGCTAATGCCTTTATTATGGACACTTCCCTTCCAATTTTTAAGCTGGGAGCTAAGATTTCGGGTTTCTCTATTCTAGCCTGCAGAGCTTTATGGTTAAAGCCTTGGTCTGCGGATGTTTCCTCTAAGTCTAAGCTTCTGGCTATTCCTTACAAGGGCATGACCTTATTTGGACCTGGCCTATTGGAAATTATCTCTGATATCACGGGAGGTAAGGGTCATCTCTCCCTCAATATAAGAGAAACAAGCACAAAGGACGACAGAGTATTTTTCGTTCCTTTCGAAATTTCAAACTAAATTCATCATCTTCCTCCTCCAAGCAGGAACAATCCAAACCTGCATGGAGACCTAACCAGTCTTGGACTAAGGGAAAGCAATCCAAGAAGCCTGCTATTGAATCCAAGACAGCATGAAGGGCTGATCCGGGACCAGATCTTGTAGGGGGCAGACTTTCCTTCTTCACTCAGGTTTTGGGTTCAAGATGTTCAGGATCCCTGGGCAATAGAGATTGTGTCTCAGGGATACAAACTAGAGTTCAAAAGTTTTCCTCCCAGAGGCAGGTTTCTTCTTTCAAGATTATCTGCAAACCAGACAAAAAGAGAGGCGTTCTTACATTGCGTAAGAGACCTCTCCGCCCTTGGAGTGATTAATCCTCTTCCATTACTGGAGCAGGGTCAGGGTTTTTATTCCAATCTGTTTGTGGTTCCCAAAAAGGAGGGAACCTTCAAACCAATTTTAGATCTCAAGAGTCTAAACAAACTTTTAAGGGTTCCGTCCTTCAAGATGGAAACTATTCGTTCCATTCTTCCCTTAATCCAGGAGGGTCAATTTATGACAACAGTAGATTTAAAGGACGCGTACCTACATATCCCTATTCACAAGGATCATCATAAGTTCCTAAGGTTTGCCCTTCAGGACAAGCACTTCCACTTCGTGGCTCTTCCTTTCGGCTTGGCCACTACTCCCAGAATTTTCATGAAGGTTCTGGAGTCTCTGTTGGCGGTACTTCGGTCACAAGGAATTGGGGTGGCGCCTTATCTGGACGACATTCTAGTCCAGGCGCCATCCTTTCAACAAGCAAGATCCCACACCGACATAGTGTTATCTTTCCTGAGAACTCACGGGTGGAAGGTAAATGTGGAAAAGAGTTTCCTAGTTCCAGACACAAGAGTCACCTTCTTGGGAACCATAATAGACTCCCTGTCTATGAAGATTTTTCTGACAGAATTCAGGAAATTAAAGATTATAGATACTTGTCTAGTCCTTCAGTCCACTGCTCGACCGTCAGTGGCTAAGTGCATGGAGTTAATCGGACTGATGGTGGTGGCAATGGACATCATTCCGTTTGCTCACTTCCATCTCAGACCTTTGCAGTTAAGCATGCTCAGGCAATGGCATTAAGATTATGCAGACTTCTCTCCTCGAATAACTCTGGAGCAGGAGACAAGGGACTCTCTTCAATGGTGGTTGTCTCGGGATCATCTCTCCCAGGGAACCTGTTTTCGCAGACCATCTTGGGTGATTGTGACAACAGATGCCAGCCTTCGGGGGTGGGGAGCAGTCTGGGGCTCCCTAAAGGCTCAGTCAGAGTCTGTTCTTCCTATAAAGATTCTAGAACTGAGAGCAATCTTCAATGCTCTTCTGGCCTGGCCCCAGTTAGCCTCTCTAAGGTTTCAGTTGGACAACATAACTTCAGTGGCTTACATCAATCATCAGGGAGGAACGAGGAGTTCCTTAGCGATGACAGAGGTAACCAAAATAATTCAGTGGGCGGAAGCCCACTCTTGTTTCCTATCGGCGATCCATATCCCAGGGGTGGACAACTGGTAGGCGGATTTCCTGAGCAGGCAGACCTTTCATCTGGGGGAGTGGGAACTCCATCCGGAAGTGTTCTACAATCTGATTCTCAAGTGGGGTCTGCTGGAATTGGATCTCATGGCATCCCATCAGAATGCCAAGCTCCCGAGATACGGGTCGAGGTACAGGGACCCCCAGGCGGAACTTATAGATGCTCTAGCGGTCCCTTGGACCTTCAGTCTAGCATACCTATTTCCTCCGTTTTCTCTTCTTCCTCGGGTAATTGCTCGAGTCAAACAGTAGAGGGCTTTGGTGATCCTCATAGCTCCGGCCTGGCCTCGCAGGATTTGGTATGCGGATCTGGTGGAGATGACATCTCTGCCTCCTTGGAGACTCCCGTTGAGGAAGTACCTTCTGATTCAGGGGCCCTTCCTTCTCCCAAACCTAGTTTCTCTGAAGCTGACTGCTTGGTGATTGAACGCTTAATTTTATCCAAGTGTGGATTTTCTGATTCGGTCATAGAGACCATGATTCAGGCTTGTGAGCCTGTAACTAGAAGGATTTACCATAAGATTTGGCGTAAATATCTCTATTGGTGCGAATCCAAGGGCTACTCATAGAGTAGAGTTAGGATTCCTAGACTTTTGTCTTTTCTCCAAGAGGGTTTGGAGAAAGGTTTATCGACGAGCTCTTTAAAGGGTCAAATCTCGGCCTTATTTATTTTGTTACATAAACGTCTGGCGGATGTCCCAGATGTACAATCCTTTTGTCAGGCCTTGGTCAGGATCAGGCCTGTGTTCAAACCAGTTACTTCTCCATGGAGTCTTAATTTAGTTCTAAGAGTTCTTCACGGGGCTCCGTTTGAGCCTATGCATTCCTTATAGCTATTAAGTTGTTATCTTGGAAAGTTTTATTTCTTGTTGCTATTTCTTCTGCTCGTAGAGTGTCAGAGCTCTCGGCATTGCAGTACGACTCTCCTTATCTTATTTTCCATTCAGATAAGGTAGTTCTACGTACTAAATTAGGTTTTCTTCCTAAGGTTGTTTCTGATCGGAACATTAATCAGGAGATTGTTGTTCCGTCCTTGTGTCCTAATCCTTCTTCTCAAAAGGAACGACTTCTGCATAATTTGTACGTAGTCTGTGCTTTAAAGTTTTAGCTGCAGTCGACTAAGGACTTTCGTCAGTCTTTTTCTTTGTTTGTGATTTTCTCAGGAAAACGTAAGGGACCGAAAGCTATGGCTACTTCCCTTTCTTTTTGGCTGAAAAGTATCATACATTTTGCATATGAGACTGCTGGACAGCAGCCTCCAGAGAGAGTTACGGCTCATTCCACGAGGGCGGTTGCTTCCGCATGGGTATTCAAAAATGAAGCTTCTGTGGAAGAGATTTGCAGGGCTGCAACTTGGTCCTCTCTTCACAGTTTTTCTAAATTTTACAAATTTTACACTTGCCTCGGCTGAGGCCGCTTTTGGGAGAAAGATTCTTTAAGCAGTGGTGCCTTCCATTTAGGTTCCCTGTCTTGTCCCTCCCGTATCATCTGTGTACTCTAGCTTGGGTATAGAATCCCATTAGTAATTAAGATGATCCGTGGACTCATCGTGTCATAAAAAAGAAAAGAAAATGTATTCTTACCTGATAAATTTATTTCTTTTTTGACACGATGTGTCCACGGCCCGCCCTGTTCTTGTAAGACAGGTTATGGGTTATTGTAAACTTCAGACACCTCTGCACCTTGGCTTTTCCTTTCTTTCCTTAACTTCGGTCGAATGACTGGAGTGGGAGGGAAGGGAGGAGCTATTTAACAGCTCTGCTGTGGTGCTCTTTGCCGCCTCCTGCTGACCAGGAGGTTAATATCCCATTAGTAATTAAGATGATCCGTGGACTCATCATGTGAAAAAAGAAATAAATTGATCAGGTAAGCATAAATTTTCTTATTTACATACATATACAATATATATATATATGTGTGTGTATGTGTATATATATATATATATATATATATATATATATATATAACCAAAGCAGTAACCAGAAATCTATCTGCTACTGACGAGTGCTAAAAAGAATGAAACAGTCTAGCAGTGGTTTCTGTATTGCTGCAATCACCCGAATAAGGGATTGCTGTGTCAAAACAGTATTTGAAGCAAAAAATCTGAAATTTTGCATATCTAATTTGCATATCTTACCCAGAATCCTCTTGTGAATTGGTAACAATGTACATGGAGTTTTACTGGGGAAAAGCAAGCGGGGAACTTGCCTGGATGTGCTAATTTCCTATGCAAAATTTTTTGCATTGATTTACTTTTGAGACATGGAGGATTTTAATCTCAGATTTTTATCTCCACCATAATTTTTATGGAATTCTGATTTAACCCTGAAATGAGCCTTAACGAAGCAGCAACCAGAAATCGATCTGCTACTGACGAGTTCTAAACAGAACTAAACAGTCTGTCTAGCAGTGGTTTCTGTATTTCTGCAATCACCCTATTAAGGGATTGCTGTGTTAAAACAATATTTGAAGCAAAAAATCTTAGAGCTTCCCTGGATGTGCATAGGAAATTTTTCCTATGCAAAAACTTTGTGCATTGATTTACTTTTGAGACATGGAGGATTTTAATCTCCACTATATATATATATATATATATATATATATATATATATATATATATATATATATATATATATATATATCCCCAGAGGCAGAACTTATTTTCACTTTCTTTGATGAGATTTTATTAGTATAAAATATTCTGCAGGTAATTTTTAAATAAAATTTTAAATTAGCCAGTTACACTAAATCCCCAGTTCAATTGCAATGTGTTGGTTAACTGGAGAATAAAGCAATTTTTAAAGTTTTATAATATACTGCAGTAGTTGAACATTGTATGGCATATTAGGTGAAGACAAAAAAGAAAGTGTAAAATGTCTCTTAAATTAATTTGTTTCCTTTTCTCTTGGTCTAATATAGAAATGTAGTAGTAAAAAAGGTGCATTGCTCATATGATTGTCATACATTCAGGAAATCTTTGCAGAATGGGAAAGGCTAGGGAGCCAGTCAACAATCGATGCACTGCTGCTTTGCAGCTCTATTGCATATTTGACTGTTCACTTCAAACAGCACTTTGCTCTAAATGCACTGAAACTAAGGAAACCGTACACAGTGCAGCCAGAGCACAGCTCTGTTTGAAGATAGCCTAATGACATCTCAAATCACTGCATGTTCTGCCTTGGGGTGTGTGTGTGTGTGTATGTGTATATATATATATATATATATATATATATATATATATACATACACACACACACACACACACACACACATCCCAACCTGCAAAAACTAATTTCATAGAGGTGGTATGTAAAAAATAAATAACTAGCCTCTGCATGTGCAAAATATGAGCACTGACCTCTCTGGCAATTTACAAAATGAGTCGTCAGCTCCCAGGTGTTTACAGGATGCCCACTGACTCAACGCACTGCCAAAGCCACATCAAAAAACAGGAGCGTTGTCATTATTATGTGAATCATGCATGTAAAACTATATATAAAACCATCTTATAGCTATAAAGTACGGGAGTCTGCACAACTCACCTTTATCAGGTCTGCCATGTCTCAAGGCAGCTCCGCAGCAACAACAGCACTACAGTGTAACTTACTGTTGCCTTTAACTTCCGCCTCTCTCTAGCACTGCTCTTAGTTCAGACTGTCCTCTGTACGCTTCCTCCTCCCTTTACCTTCCTGTGTGTGTCACTGCCCCACTCGCTCCTGGCTTACCTATAACTGACATTATGGGTGACATTCTCTTCCTATCCTGGCACAGTAGAGTTTCCGGGATATTGTGTTTTATTTGCGGGCGTCAGGAAGCTGATATATATATATATATATATATATATATATATATATATATATATATATATATATATATATATATATACATACATACATATATATACATACATATATACACAGTATTGTATATATATATATATATATATATATATATATATGTGTATATATTTAAAAATCATACATGTATACATATATGTGCAAGGCCAGTTTTATTAGCTAACAATATATTTTTTTAAATGTACTGCTTATGATTCTAATTTATGTTATACTTCAATCCCACGCATGCATACTTTATCTTTGACTTTCACCACCCTTTGGAAGTGTCTTTCCTCTGATTTGTTGTAATCCATTTGAAGTGAAACTTTTGATGTGTTGTGTCTGGCACCCACTTGTATTCTCTTTGATGGAAAAAATATACTATTGAAAGGAATCCCTGGACACAAGTTATTGCTTGCACACAGCACATCTTGTGTTACTGCTGCTGACATAGATTTGTTATTACTTAATTTTTGTTGTTGTTTTAAATATTGATCCAATATTTTGAAACGTAATGTTTGACTTATTGACAGTAAAGGTTGCCCTGAAAACAGAGTATTGTGCCTTATTTTGATGTCCAGCAGGCTAAAGGTGGATTTGAAGATGAATCTGCCTTTTTATTAACCTTAATGTTTCTCTTTTAGTGTTGTAAAAGAAGAAATTTCTGATGACAATGCCAAGCTCCCTTGTTTCAATGGAAGAGTGGTGTGTTGGGTGAGTTTTATTCTGTTTAAACACACAACATAAACCATATATAGTATGCATCTTTCTGTATGCGTGAAGACCGCACTCCCTTATAAAATAGTATGTTGTCCAATAGCTTTCCATCCATGTACTTTTAGCTTTTTCCCCCCAAATGTATTCGCTAGCCTTTTCTTTCTTACCATACCACTTTTACTATCTAGACCCTTGTTTGTTGTTTTTTTTCGTATACCTTTTCTCTTGTATAGAATCTATAGTAAATAGTATAGTAGAAATGTTGTACCTATATTTAGATAAGATAGATAGACACGTCTAGCCTTTAGTTCTTTTTACCTGTTTGCAGAATGGTATCTCTGTCTGTATCCCTACCACAGCCTTGATATGAAATGTAAATATGATAAAAATTGTGCTGCATCCTGTCATGTCCAGGAGCCTGAATGTATTTGTGGTAAGTGGAGATCTTAAAGGGATATGAAACACAACATTTTCTTTTGTGATTAAGACAGAGCATAACATTTAAAAAAAAAAGTTTGCAATTTACATCTATTATCAAATTTGCTTCGTTCTGATGATATTCTTAGTTGAATAGATACCTAGATAGGCATCTGGGGTACTACATGGCAGATAATAGTGCTGCCATCTACTGTAATTGCAAATGCATAACATTCTTCCAAAGCTGCTGATATATAGTGCTCCAGAATGGGCCGGCTCCTAAGCATACGTCCCTGATTTTCAACAAAAGTTATCAAGAGGGAGAAGAAAGTTTGATGGCAGGAGTAAATTAGAAACTTGTTTAAAATCACATGCTCTATCTGAATCATGAAATAAAAATTGTGGATTTCTTATGCCTTTAAAGGCATGTCCATATTGAAGCTGTTTTAGTGGGTAGAATGCTGGCTTAAAGATAGACGATAGAGGGTTTCAATTAATGGAATACATTCAAATGAGGCATCAGTTATTAGTGGTGTTCCCCAAGGGTCAGTTCTTGGTCCTGTTTTGTTTAACATGTTCATAAGTGATATTGGAAGTGAACTTATGGGGAAGGTTTGCTGATGATAAAAAAAATTGTAACAGGGTATATGTTCTAGGAGGGGTTGATCAAATGAACAGTGATATTCAAAAAACTAGAGGACTGGTCAAATAAATGGGATCTGAAATGTAATATTACCAAGAGCAAAATTATGTATATAGGATCCAAAAACCCAAAGGCCAATTATAGTCTCAATGGTACATTACTAATTGTAACTAAAGAAGAAAGGGACTTGGAAATTATTATTTCAGATGATTTAAAATTTGGTAAACAATGCAGCAGTGCAGCCAGTAAGGCCAGTCGAATACTTGGTTGCATTGGAAGAGGTATTAGTAGCAGAAATAGCAGGGTTCTTATGCCACTTTACAGATCATTAGTTAGACCAAATCTGGAATACTGTGTACAGTTCTGGAGACCATATCTTCAGAAAGATATAAATAAACTAAAAGCTGTCCAAAGGAGGGCTACTAAAATAGTACATGGTCTAAAATATAAAGCGTACAAAGAAAGACTCTATGTTCTAAATATGTATAGTTTAGAGGATAGAAGGGAAAGAGGTGACATGATAGAAATCTTCAAATATATGAAGGGACTTAATAAAATAGAAGCTGAAAGCATTTTTCACAAAAAGATTATTGCCAAAACAAGGGGTTACAATCTAAAGTTAGAGGGTAGCAGATTCAGGAGAAATTTGAGGAAGCATTTTCTCCAACATAGGTGTGTCCGGTCCACGGCGTCATCCTTACTTGTGGGATATTCTCTTCCCCAACAGGAAATGGCAAAGAGCCCAGCAAAGCTGGTCACATGATCCCTCCTAGGCTCCGCCTACCCCAGTCATTCTCTTTGCCGTTGTACAGGCAACATCTCCACGGAGATGGCTTAGAGTTTTTTAGTGTTTAACTGTAGTTTTTATTATTCAATCAAGAGTTTGTTATTTTAAAATAGTGCTGGTATGTACTATTTACTCAGAAACAGAAAAGAGATGAAGATTTCTGTTTGTATGAGGAAAATGATTTTAGCACCGTAACTAAAATCCATGGCTGTTCCACACAGGACTGTTGAGAGCAATTAACTTCAGTTGGGGGAACAGTGTGCAGTCTCTTACTGCTTGAGGTATGACACATTCTAACAAGACGATGTAATGCTGGAAGCTGTCATTTTCCCTATGGGATCCGGTAAGCCATGTTTATTAAGATAGTAAATAAGGGCTTCACAAGGGCTTATTAAGACTGTAGACTTTTTCTGGGCTAAATCGATTCATTATTAACACATATTTAGCCTTGAGGAATCATTTATTCTGGGTATTTTGATATGATTATATCGGCAGGCACTGTTTTAGACACCTTATTCTTTAGGGGCTTTCCCTAATCATAGTCAGAGCCTCATTTTCGCGCCGGTATGGCGCACTTGTTTTTGAGGACAGCATGGCATGCAGCTGCATGTGTGTGGAGCTCTGATACATAGAAAAGTCTTTCTGAAGGCATCATTTGGTATCGTATTCCCCTTTGGGCTTGGTTGGGTCTCAGCAAAGCAGATTCCAGGGACTGTAAAGGGGTTAAATATAAAAACGGCTCCGGTTCCGTTATTTTAAGGGTTAAAGCTTCCAAATTTGGTGTGCAATACTTTTAAAGCTTTAAGACACTGTGGTGAAATTTTGGTGAATTTTGAACAATTCCTTCATACTTTTTCGCAATTGCAGTAATAAAGTGTGTTTAGTTTAAAATTTAAAGTGACAGTAACGGTTTTATTTTAAAACGTTTTTTGTGCTTTGTTATCAAGTTTATGCCTGTTTAACATGTCTGAACTACCAGATAGATTGTGTTCTGACTGTGGGGAAACCAAGGTTCCTTCTCATTTAACTATATGTATTTTATGTCATAAAAAAATTTAGTAAAAATGATGCCCAAGATGATTCCTCAAGTGAGGGGAGTAAGCATGGTACTGCATCATCCCCTCCTTCGTCTACACCAGTCTTGCCCATACAGGAGGCCCCTAGTACATCTAGTGCGCCAATACTCCTTACTATGCAACATTTAACGGCTGTAATGGATAATTCTATCAAAAACATTTTAGCCAATATGCCCACTTATCAGCGAAAGCGCGACTGCTCTGTTTTAGAAAATTCTGTAGAGCATGAGAACGCTGATGATATGGTTTCTGAAGGGCCCCTACACCAGTCTGAGGGGGCCAGGGAGGTTTTGTCTGAAGGAGAAATTTCAGATTCAGGAAACATTTCTCAACAAGCTGAACCTGATGTGATTACTTTTAAATTTAAGTTGGAACATCTCCGCGCTCTGCTTAAGGAGGTGTTATCCAATTTGGATGATTGTGATTATCTGGTCATTCCAGAACCACTATGTAAAATGGAAAAGTTCTTAGAGGCCCCGGGGCCCCCCGAAGCTTTTCCTATATCCAAGCGGGTGGCGTACATTGTTAGTAAAGAATGGGACTGGCCCGGTATACCTTTAGTACCTCCCCCCATATTTATAAAATTGTTTTCCTATAGTCGACCCCAGAAAGGACTGATGGCAGACAGTCCCCAAGGTCGAGGGGGCGGTTTCTACTCTACACAAGCGCGCCACTATACCCATAGAAGATAGTTGTGCTTTCCAAGATCCTATGGATAAAAAATTAGAAGGTCTGCTAAAGATGTTTGTTCAGCAAGGTTCCCTTCTACAACCAATTGCATGCATTGTCCCTGTCACTGCAGCCGCGTGTTTCTAGTTTGATGAGCTAGGAAAGGCGATTATTAGTAATTCTTCTTCTTATGAGGAGATTATGGACAGAATTCGTGCTCTTAAATTGGCTAATTCTTTCACCCTAGACGCCACCTTGCAATTGGCTAGGTTAGCGGCGAAAAAATTCTGGGTTTGCTATTGTGGCGCAGAGCGCTTTGGTTAAAATCTTGGGCAGCGGATTATCTCTGATATCACTGGGGGCAAGGGCCACGCCCTTCCTCAGGATAGGTCTTTTCAAGACTAAAAATAAACCTAAGTTTCGTCCCTTTCGCAGAAACGGATCAGCCCCAAGGGCTACGTCCTCTAAGCAGGAAGGTAATACTTCTCAAGCCAATCCAGCCTGGAGACCTATGCAAGGCTGGAACAAAGGAAAGCAGGCCAGGAAACCTGCCACTGCTACCAAGACAGCATGAAATGCGGGCCCCCGATCCGGGACCGGATCTGGTGGGGGGCAGACTCTCTCTCTTCGCTCAGGCTTGGGCAAGAGATGTTCTGGATCCTTGGGCGCTAGAAATAGTCTCCCAAGGTTATTCTCTGGAGTTCAAGGGGCTTCCTCCAAGGGGGAGGTTCCACAGGTCTCAGTTGTCTTCAGACCACATAAGAAGACAGGCATTCTTACATTGGGTAGAAGACCTGCTAAAAATGGGAGTGATTCATCCTGTTCCATTAGGAGAACAAGGGATGGGGTTCTACTCCAATCTGTTCATAGTTCCCAAAAAAGAGGGAACGTTCAGACCAATCTTAGATCTCAAGATCTTGAACAAGTTTCTCAAGGTTCCATCGTTCAAGATGGAAACCATTCGAACACTTCTTCCTTCCATCCAGGAAGGTCAATTCATGACCAAGGTGGATTTCAAGGATGCGTATCTACATATTCCTATCCACAAGGAACATCATCGGTTCCTAAGGTTTGCATTCCTGGACAAGCATTTCCAGTTCGTGGCATTTTCTTTCGGATTAGCCACTGCTCCTAGGATTTTCTCATAGGTACTAGGGTCCCTTCTGGCGGTGCTAAGACCAAGGGGCATTGCTGTAGTACCTTACTTGGACGACATTCTGATTCGAGCGTCGTCCCTTCCTCAAGAAAGGCTCACACGGACATTGTCCTGGCCTTTCTCAGATCTCACGGATGGAAAGTGAACGTGGAAAAGAGTTCTCTATCTCCGTCAACGAGGGTTCCCTTCTTGGGAACTATAATAGACTCCTTAGAAATGAGGATTTTTCTGACAGAAGCCAGAAAAACAAAACTTCTAGACTCTTGTCGGATACTTCATTCCGTTCCTCTTCCTTCCATAGCGCAGTGCATGGAAGTGATAGGTTTGATGGTAGCGGCAATGGACATAGTTCCTTTTGTGCGCATTCATCTAAGACCATTACAACTGTTCATGCTCAGTCAGTGGAATGGGGACTATTCAGACTTGTCTCCGAAGATACAAGTAAATCAGAGGACCAGAGACTCATTCCGTTGGTGGCTGTCCCTGGACAACCTGTCACAAGGGATGACCTTCCGCAGACCAGAGTGGGTCATTGTCACGACCGACGCCAGTCTGATGGGCTGGGGCGCGGTCTGGGGATCCCTGAAAGCTCAGGGTCTTTGGTCTCGGGTAGAATCTCTTCTACCGATAAATATTCTGGAACTGAGAGCGATATTCAATGCTCTCAAAGCTTGGCCTCAGCTAGCGAGGGCCAAGTTCATACATCAACCATCAGGGGGAACAAGGAGTTCCCTAGCGATGGAAGAAGTGACCAAAATCATTCTATGGGCGGAGTCTCACTCCTGCCACCTGTCTGCTATCCACATCCCAGGAGTGGAAAATTGGGAAGCGGATTTTCTGAGTCGTCAGACATTGCATCCGGGGGAGTGGGAACTCCATCCGGAAATCTTTGCCCAAGTCACTCAACCGTGGGGCATTCCAGACATGGATCTGATGGCCTCTCGTCAGAACTTCAGAGTTCCTTACTACGGGTACAGATCCAGGGATCCCAAGGCGGCTCTAGTGGATGCACTAGTAGCACCTTGGACCTTCAAACTAGCTTATGTGTTCCCGCCGTTTCCTCTCATCCCCAGGCTGGTAGCCAGGATCAATCAGGAGAGGGCGTCGGTGATTTTGATAGCTCCTGCGTGGCCACGCAGGACTTGGTATGCAGATCTGGTGAATATGTCATCGGCTCCACCATGGAAGCTACCTTTGAGAGACCTTCTTGTTCTAGGTCCGTTCGACCCACTCCAGCTGACTGCTTGGAGATTGAACGCTTGATCTTATCAAAGCGAGGGTTCTCAGATTCTGTTATTAATACTCTTGTTCAGGCCTGAAAGCCTGTAACCAGAAAAATTACCACATAATTTGGTATATCTGTTGGTGTGAATCTGCAGGATTCCCTTGGGACAAGGTTAAGATTCCTAAGAGTCTATCCTTCCTTCGAGAAGGATTGGAAAAAGGATTATCTGCAAGTTCCTTGATGGGACAGATTTCTGCCTTGTCTGTGTTACTTCACAAAAAGCTGGCAGCTGTGCCAGATGTTCTAGCCTTTGTTCAGGCTCTGGTTAGAATCAAGCCTGTTTACAAAATTTTGACTCCTCCTTGGAGTCTCAACCTAGTTCTTTCAGTTCTTCAGGGGGTTCCGTTTGAACCCTTACATTCCGTTGATATTAAGTTATTATCTTGGAAAGTTTTGTTTTTGGTTGCAATTTCTTCTGCTAGAAGAGTTTCAGAATTATCTGCTCTGCAGTGTTCTTCTCCTTATCTGGTGTTCCATGCAGATAAGGTGGTTTTGCGTACTAAACCTGGTTTTCTTCCAAAAGTTGTTTCTAACAAAAACATTAACCAGGAGATAGTTGTGCCTTCTTTGTGTCCTAATCCAGTTTCAAAGAAGGAACGTTTGTTGCACAACTTGGATGTAGTTGGTGCTCTCAAATTTTACTTAGCAGCTACTAAGGATTTCAGACAAACTTTGTCTTTGTTTGTTGTTTATTCTGGTAAACGGAGAGGTCAAAAAGCAACTTCTACCTCTCTCTCCTTCTGGATTAAAAGCATTATCCGATTGGCTTATGAGACTGCCGGACGGCAGCCTCCTGAAAGAATCACAGCTCACTCCACTAGGGCTGTGGCTTCCACATGGGCCTTCAAGAACGAGGCTTCTGTTGATCAGATATGTAAGGCAGCGACTTGGTCTTCACTGCACACTTTTTCTAAATTTTACAAATTTGATACTTTTGCTTCTTCTGAGGCTATTTTTGGGAGAAAGGTTTTGCAAGCCGTGGTGCCTTCCATTTAGGTGACCTGATTTGCTCCCTCCCTTCATCCGTGTCCTAAAGCTTTGGTATTGGTTCCCACAAGTAAGGATGACGCCGTGGACCGGACACACCTATGTTGGAGAAAACAGAATTTATGTTTACCTGATAAATTACTTTCTCCAACGGTGTGTCCGGTCCACGGCCCGCCCTGGTTTTTTTAATCAGGTCTGATAATTTATTTTCTTTAACTACAGTCACCACGGTAACATATGGTTTCTCCTATGCAAATATTCCTCCTTAACGTCGGTCGAATGACTGGGGTAGGCGGAGCCTAGGAGGGATCATGTGACCAGCTTTGCTGGGCTCTTTGCCATTTCCTGTTGGGGAAGAGAATATCCCACAAGTAAGGATGACGCCGTGGACCGGACACACCGTTGGAGAAAGTAATTTATCAGGTAAACATAAATTCTGTTTTTTTACAGAAAGGTTGGTGGATTCATGGAATAAACTTCCATTTGAGGTAGTAAACAAAGACTGTAAAGGAATTAAAAAATGCCTTGGACATGCATAAAGGCTATCCTAAGGAAAAAGTAACGTAATATGGGTAGACTTGATGGGCCTTTTTGGTTCTTATCTACTGTCATTCTATGTTTCTATGAATATAGTAGGAATGTGCATTTGTAAGCAGCTGACCGTTCATATCTTTTCATAGATTAATTTTAATGAAAGATCCCCACACTATGATCTGGATTTGCACAGATCTTATTGTGGTGATCTTTCACTTGAATCAATCCGGTAACTAAAAGAGCCAAACGAGCGTTTATCTACTTCCGCATTCAGATCCTCACAAAAGATTTGAATGCACATCTCTAGAATAAAGGCATTGGCAAATTATATAAGAATTTATGATACCTAACAAACGGCTAGATTATGAGTCTTGCGCTATGAGTAAAAAAGCAGCGTTACGCCTCATATCGCTGCTTTTTTACTACCGCTGGTATTACAAATCTTGCAGATTTAGGGGCACCGCACACTTTTTTGGCCTTACCGCAAATAACTTACGCAAATTGCGTATAGTCTTTTTTTCAATGGGACTTTTAGCGCCGGTATTACAAGCTTGCCCTGGAGGCCAAAAAGTGAGCGGTACAGCCTATCCCGTCAAGATATCGTACCTAATTTTAAAGTCAGTAGTTATGAGTTTTACACTACAAAGCCGTAGCATAAAAATAATAAATAAGTGCTAAAAAGTACACTAACACCCATAAACTACCTATTAACCCCTAAACCGAGGCCCTCTCGCATCGCAAACACTAAAATAAAATTATTAACCCCTACTCTGCCGCTCCCGACATCGCCGCCACTAGAATATACATATTAACCCCTAAACCGCCACACTCCCGCCTCGCAAACACTAGTTAAATATTATTAACCCCTAATCTGCCGCCCCTAACATCGCCGCCACCTACCTACATTTATTAACCCCTATTCTGCCTCCCCAACGTCGCCGCCACTATACTAAATTTATTACATTTATTAACCCCTAAAGTCTAACCCTAACCCTAACACCCCCTAACTTAAATATATTTAAAATAAATATAAATAAAAATTCCTATCATTTACTAAATAATTCCTATTTAAAACTAAAAACTTGCCTATAAAATAAACCCTAAGCTAGCTACAATATAACTAATAGTTACATAGTTAGCTTAGGGTTTATTTTTATTTTACAGGCAAGTTTGTATTTATTTTAACTAGGTAGAATAGTTACTAAATAGTTATTAACTATTTAATAACTACCTAGCTAAAATAAATACAAATTGACCTGTAAAATAAATCCTAACCTGTCTTACACTAACACCTAACCTAACCCTACAATTAAATAAATTCCCTAAATGAAATACAATTAACTAAATTCAATACAATTAGCTAAATTACAAAAAAACAAACACTAAATTACAAAAAATAAAAAACAAATGACAAGATCTTTAAACTAATTACACCTAATCTAATAGCCTTATCAAACTAAAAAAAGCCCCCCCCCCCCCCAAATAAGAAAAACCCCTAGCCCAAACTAAACTACAAATAGCCCTTAAAAGGGCCTTTTGCGGGGCATTGCCCCAAAGAAATCAGCTCCTTTACCTGTAAAAAAAATATATAAACAACCCACCCAACAGTAAAACCAACCCCCCAAATAAAACCCTAACTAAAAAAAAACCTAAGCTTCTCATTGCCCTGAAAAGGGCATTTGGATGGGCATTGTCCTTAAAAGGGCATTTATCTCTATTGAAGCCCAAACCCCTAATCTAAAAATAAAACCCACCCAATACACCCTTAAAAAATCCTAACACTAAACCCCGAAGATCCACTTACAGTTTTGAAGAGCTGACATCCATCTTCAACGAAGCCGGGAGAAGTCTTCATCCAAGAGGCAAGATGTCCTCAACGAAGCCGGCAGAAGTGGTCCTCCAGACGGGCAGAAGTCTTCACTCAGATGGCTTCTTCTATCTTCATCCTTCTGACGCGGAGCTGCTCCATCTTCGAGACATCCGACGAGGAGCATCCTCATCAATCGACGTCTTCTTCTACAATGAAGGTTCCTTTAAATGACGTCATCCAAGATGGCGTCCCTTAGATTCCGATTGGCTGATAGAATTCTATCAGCCAATCGGAATTAAGGTTGAAAAAAATCCTATTGGCTGATGCAATCAGCCAATAGGATTGAGCTCACATTCTATTGGCTAATTGGAACAGCCAATAGAATGCAAGCTCAATCCTATTGGCTGATTGGATCAGCAAATAGGATTGAAGTTCAATCATATTGGCTGATTGCATCAGCCAATAGGATTTTTTAAACCTTAATTCCGATTGGTTGATAGAATTCTATCAGCCAATCGGAATCTAAGGTATGCCATCTTGGATGACGTCATTTAAAGGAACCTTAATTGTAGAAGAAGTTGTCGATTGAAGAGGATGCTCCGCACCGAATGTTTTGAAGATGGAGCCACTCCGCGTCGGAAGGATGAAGATAGAAGATGCCATCTTGGTGAAGACTTCTGCCTGTCTGGAGGACCACCACTTCTGCCGGCTTCGTTGAGGACATCTTGCCGCTTGGATGAAGACTTCTCCCGGGTTCGTTGAGGATGGAGAAAAATCTATCATAAGATATGGCGTAAATATCTTTATTGGTGTGAATCCAAGGGCTACTCATGGAGTAAAGTTAAGATTCCTAGAATTCTGTCTTTTCTCCAAGAAGATTTGGAGAAAGGGTTATCAGCAAGTTCCTTAAAGGGACAGATTTCTGCTTTGTCAATTTTGCTTCACAAACGTTTGGCAGATGTTCAGTCTTTTTGTCAAGCTCTAACCAGAATTAAGCCTGTATTTAGACCAATTACTCCTCCCTGGAGTTTGAATTTAGTTCTTAGAGTTCTTCAAGGGGTTCCGTTTGAACCCATGCATTCCATAGATATTAAATTACTATCTTGGAAAGTTTTGTTTTTGGTTGCTATTTCTTGTGCTCGTAGAGTTTCTGAGCTTTCAGCGTTACAATGTGATTCGCCTTATCTTATATTTCATTCTGATAAGGTGGTTTTGCGTATCAAACCTGGATTTCTTCCTAAGGTTGTTTCAAATAAGAATATTAATCAGGAAATTGGCTGAGGAGTATCATCCTCCTGGCATATGAGACTGCTGGACAGCAGCCTCCTGAAAGAATTACGGCTAATTCTACTAGGGCTTTGGCTTCCACATGGGCCCTTAAAAACGATGCTTCTGTTGAACAGATTTCTAAGGCTGCGACTTGGTCGTCTCTTCATACTTTTTCCAAATTTTACAAATTTCTGCTTCTTCTGAGGCTGTTTTTGGGAGAAAGGTTCTTCAAGCAGTGGTGCCTTCCGTTTAGGTCTCTGTCTTGTCCCTCCCGTTTCATCGGTGTCCTGTAGCTTTGGTATTGTATCCCACAAGTAAGGGTGAAATCCGTGGACTCGTCGTATCTTGTAGAAGAAAAGGAAATTTATGCTTACCTGATAAATTGATTTCTTCTACGATACGACGAGTCAACGTCCCTCCCTGTCATTTCCAAGACAGATTATATTTTATTTTTACAACTTCAGTCACCTCTGCACCTTTAGCTTTTCCTTTCTCTTCCTAAACCTTTGGTCGAATTACTGGGGGTGGAGAGAAGGGAGGAGCTATATATACAGCTCTGCTGTGGTGCTCTTTGCCACTTCCTGTTAGCTGGAGGTTAATATCCCACAAGTAAGGATGAAATCCGTGGACTCGTCGTATCGTAGAAGAAATCAATTTATCAGGTAAGCATAAATTTCCTTTTTTCTTATATTTTCCATGAGTCAGGTCTATGTATATTTCCTTTTGCAGACTGTCAGTTTCAGTTTGGGAAGCATGTTTCGGAAGTTATTTGTCTTACCTGGGGTATAGTCCTTTTTTTCAAATTGACTGTTTTTTCTTTTAATTTTGCTCGCAACAATTAGGCTCGTGAGGGTGCAAAATGCTGTTATTTATTGCGTCATTCTTGGCGTGAGAATTTTTGTGGCACGAAGGTACGTCTTTATTGACGCAAGTTCGTTATTTTCGCGTCATAGTTGACGCCAGGTTTCCTTGCACGAAGTTGCGTTGGTTATGACGCGAGTTGCGTCATTTCCTGATGTTGGCGCCAAAAAAAAATTTCAACTTTCTTTTGCGTTGTGCGTCATACTTGCCGCCAAAAAAAAATTGTTTATTTTTTACCCCCTTTCCTATATGCCTCTTGCCTTCTATATGCTCAGAGGGCTATACTGTTTGCATTTTTTTTCCATTTTCTGAAACTGCCATATAAAGAAATTGTAAACTTTGCTTTAATGTTGATTTTTTCTTTTACATTTTGCAAGATGTCTCAATCTGATCCTGTCTCAGAAGCAACTGTTGGAACCCTGCTGCATGATCACAGTGCTACCAAAGCTAAGTGTATCTGTTGTAAGTTAGCTGAGATTATATCTCCAGCTGTAGAATGTAACAGTTGTCATAATAAGCTTTTGCACGCAGAAAACGTTTCCATCAGTACTAGTACAGTTTCTGTTGTTCCTTCAACATCTAATGTACATGATATCCCTGTTGATATGAAAAATGATATTGCTGATGCGATACAGAAGGCTTTGTCTGCTATTCCGCCTTCTAATAAACGTAAAAGGTCTTTAAAAACTTCTCATAAATTTGATGAAATTTCTAATGACCAACAACATACTGAAATATCCTCCTCTGATGAGGATCTCTCTGATTCAGAAGAGCCTACCTCAGACGTTGATGCTGACAAATCTTCTTATCTTTTTAAGATTGACTATATTCGTTCCTTGTTGAAAGAAGTGTTGGTTACTTTGGATATTGAGGAGTCTAGTCCTCTTGATATTAAAACTAGTAAACGTTTAAATTCTGTTATAAACCTCCTGTGGTTACTCCTGAGGTTTTTCCAGTTCCTGATTCTATTTCTGATGTGATTGCTAAGGAATGGATTAAGCCTTGTACTTCTTTCATTCCTTCTTCTAGGTTTAAAAGGTTGTACCTTTTGGCAGCGGCTAGATTAGAGTTTTGGGAAAAAGTCCCCAAAGTTGATGGGGCTATTTCTACTCTTGCCAAACGTACTACTATTCCTATGGAAGACAGTACTTATTTTAAAGATCCTTTAGATAGGAAACTTGAATCTTATTTAAGGAAAGCTTATTTATTTTCTGGCTATCTACTCAGGCCTGCCATTGCTATGGCTGATGTTGCGGCTGCATCAACCTTTTTGTTGGATAGCTTAGCGCAACAGGAAACAGAACCTGATTTGTCTAGCATTGTTTGTTTGCTTCAACATGCTTATCATTTTATCTGTGATGCTATTTTTGATATCATCAAAATTGATGTTAAACCTATGTCTTTAGCTATTTTAGCTAGAAGAGCTTTTTGGCTTAAATCTTGGAATGCTGACATGGTATCTAAGTCTAGATTACTATCTCTTTCTTTCTAAGGTAACAATTTATTTGGTTCTCAGTTGGATTAAATTATTTCAACTGTTATTGGAGGGAAGGGAGTTTTTTTGCCTCAGGATAAAAGATCGAAGGGTATATCTAAAGCTTGAAAAGAGACAAGTGTATATACAAAGATATACAGTAAAGCGCTAAAAGGACACCCCAATGTGTATAATACAATAATTACAAATCATACAATGTATTAGTACAAAAACTCTTATAAGATAGTAGGTAAATCACATATAGTACACAGGTGGCTGATATATATGTTCAACCAAACACAGGTACTTACAAAGCCAAAGTCCATAAATATGGTTAGATAAATGCAGGATAATTTGATGCTCTCAAAGTTCACAGTGAAAAATACAGTCCCGCAGCTCCTCTAGGTAAACTTCCAAGGTTCCCACGTAACTGTGCAAAAAAGAAAAAGAGCGCCAACTCAAATGTAGGGTAAAACAGTTTATTTGTACAAAAACAATGACTCAAACACACTCACAAGATATACTGAGGTATAGTTCCTATCAAGGCCGACTGCCGTATATATCCCCCTGATATCAGTTCAGGATCTTTCCGATGTTGTAGGATGTGTTGTCAGGGTATCCGTCTCTCACGCTGTATAGTCCGTCCTTTCAATACCGCTCTGCAGTCGCGGGGAGTGACGTCATTAGAAAGTTCAGCGTGGAGTCTCGGCTGTTAGGAGTAGAATGATACGCTACGGATCCCTTGTGGGACAAAAAGGTAGCGAACTGGTGTATTACTTCAACGCGTTTTGTCCCGATCGACGGGACTTTATCAAGAATACTGAAGCTGCTCAACTTAGACCTTTTTATACCGGAAGTTTAACTGGTAATAGTCCGGTTCAAAATTAATATCAGTCCAAGTAAAGGATAAAAGTTTGCTAATTATTGCAATCCTCTTATTAAGATGCCACATTACTATCAATTAGGATATATGAGATAATAAAAACAACATATCAATGAAATAAAGAAAGACAAAATAAAAATAAAAATGAGAATACAAATGTAAGTACATATTATAAATGCCACCTAACAAAGGCTAATTCATGCAATATAAATATTAATAGATCCCATATATTATGTGCAAGTTAAAAACATATATAAAATCCATTGGATAATAAAACAATACATACCTATAGTTCCTATGTTATTCACTCATTAAATCAAAATTTATAATAATTCTCATAAATGTATAATTCATTATGATTTCTAAAAGCTCGCTGAAAGAAAAAAAATAATAATAATAAATGAAAATCAAAATAATGATACATGTCACTACATACAATAATTAAAATTATATATCTGGGGTCAGTAAAATATAAATACAGTCAACCAAATTGTAAAAAAATTAATAGTTTGAGGCTAAAACATGTATAAAAACTAATATTTCATAAAAAAGCTTGTATATCTAATTCAATGTTTAACCCTTTGGGTTCTAAACAATCTAAAGTTTTAATCCAATAGGTTTCCCTTTGTCTTAATTTTAACAACCTATTAGTGTCCCATTTATCTGGTGCTACCCATTCAATAACTTTTATACTAAAATCCTTAGGATTCTGATTGTGGCAAATCTTAAAATGGTACGAGACACTGTGATTATCAAAGCCTGATTCTATGTTTTTTACATGTTCTCTGAGTCTGTATTTGATTTTTCTTTTTGTCCTACCTATATAAATTTTTCCACATTTACAGCTCAATTGATAAACAACGTAAGTGGTATGGCAAGTGCATCTGAATTTACACTTGTATGTCCGTTTGCCATTATAGTTGGTAAATGTAGTATGGTTACTATCAATTAGAGGGCACATAATACATTCCGAGACTTTGCATGGATACAGGCCTACATTGCTACCACACCAACTAGTTAATGTACCATTTGATGTTTTGTGTCTAAGTTTAGTAGGTGCTATATAGTTTTTAAGATCTTTATTCTTCCTAAAGATAACTTCAGGTTTGTCACTTAATACCCTTTGTAACACAGGGTCACGTTTTAAAACATTCCAATGTTTATTAATAATCTTTTTAATCTGATAATGTTGATTATTATATCTTGTGATACATTTGACAGATCCCTCCTTAGTATTATTTCTAATAGTCTTTCTATCTTTATTCCCTTGTTGATTCGTAATAAGAGCTTTTCTGTCCATGTTAAGGGCCTTAGTTCTAGCAATTTCAAGTAATTCTCTATTATAGCCTTTCTCTAAAAATTTATCTGTTAGAAAATCTGCTTCTATTTTGTAGTCTTCTATATGCGTACAATTGCGTCTGATTCTCTCGTATTGCCCTAGTGGAATATTGTTTTTCCACTGTTTATAGTGGCCACTTTTGGCATTTAGCAGACCATTTCTATCTGTGGATTTGCGGTAATTTTTTACACGTACTTTATTAGTATGAGTGTCACAATATATCACCAAATCTAAAAATGATACATATTCTAATGAGCTTTCATATGTGAACTTTAAATTAAAAAGATTGCCATTAATATGAGAAATGAATTTTTCTATTTTATCTTTGGGGCCCTGCCATATTATTAAAATATCATCTATATATCTATAGTATTTAAAAATATTGTTTAAAAAGGAGTTATTGTTCCATATATAGCTATTTTCAAATAGGGACATATAGATATTAGCGTACGATGGGGCAAAAGTGGTCCCCATCGCCGTTCCCTGTATCTGATAAAAAATCCCCTCAAATAAAAATTAATTATGTGTTAAAACAAATTGAACGGCGTCCTCAATAAATTTTCGTTGCACTTCTGGTAGGTGGCTGTTACATAGTGTCTCTCTAATTGCTGCTATACCTTGTGAATGAGGAATACTAGTATATAATGCGGCAGCATCACAGGTAATCAATATATAATCTTCCTGCCATTCTATACCCTCCATTTTATTGATAACATCAATCGTGTCTCTGAGATAGGCTCTAGAGGATGTAACAATGGGTTGTAAAAAGGAATCCACATATTTGGATAAATTATCACATAAAGAGCCTATCCCAGAGACAATTGGTCTACCTGGAGGGTTGAGGGGATCCTTATGGATCTTGGGTAAGTAATAAAAACATGAAATTTTGGGGGCTACTTCATATAAAAATTGATATTCTTCTATATTTAAAACCTTCATTGACTTGGCTTCGTTTAAAAGTATAAATAATTCCTTCTTGAATTTCTCAGTTGGGTTAAAAGTTAAAGGCAAATAAGTGTCTCTGTCTGATAGTAGACGATGTGCTTCTGCTAAGTAGTCCCTACGGTTTTGCACCACTATACCGCCACCCTTATCGGCAGCTCTAAAAATAATATCATTGTTTAAACTCAATGTTTTGAGGGCCAACCTTTCTTCTTTAGAAAGATTATCGTTATCTGGTCTCTGAAAATCTAAAGCTTCTAATCGTTTTCGTTCATTTCGACAGAACAAGGAACAGAAAGCAAATCCATTCCCCTAAAGACTCTGGTTCCAATTGGAAACCTTCTTCAAGTTAGAATAAATCCAAGCCTTTTAAGAAACCAAAGCCAGCCCCCAAGTCTGCATGAAGGTGTGGCCCTCGATCCAGTTCAGCTGCTGGGGGGGCAGATTGAAATTATTCCAAGATATTTGGGCAGATTCGTTTCAAAATCAGTGGATTCAGAGTATTGTCTCTCAAGGGTATCTAATAGGATTCAGAGTAAGACCTCCTGTGAGAAAAATTTTTCTCTCTCACATTCCAGCAAATCCGGTGAAGGCTCAGGCTTTTCTGAAGTGTGTTTCAGATCTAGAGCTTTCAGGGGTAATAATACCAGTTCCGTTTCAGGAACAGGGTCTGGGGTTTTATTCAAATCTATTCATTGTCCCAAAGAAAGAAAATTCATTCAGGCCAGTTGTGGATCTGAAGTTTTTGAATCGTTTTGTAAGAGTCCCAACTTTCAAGATGGTGACTATAAGGACTATTTTGCCTTTTGTTCAGCAAGGTCATTATATGTCCACAATAGACTTACAGGATGCATATCTTCACATTCCGATTCATCCAGACCACTTTCGGTTTCTGAGATTCTCTTTTCTAGACAAGCATTACCAATTTGTCGCTCTTCCATTTGGCCTAGCAACACCTCCATGGATCTTTTTGAAGGTTTTTGGTGCAATTCTATTGTCACGCCGCGCCGCTCTAGCCATTACTAGGGGCGCAGCGCCTCCTTCCCTGCTCGTTGTCAGGGGCAGTGTCGGCTCCGGATGCGTGTGGAGCTGACATCATCGCCGCACACTCCGGATGCTGGTTGGAGCTCAGTGGCGCAAATCTGCGCCTATTTAAATGTTTGTAGAACGATCCATCACTGCCCAAGTATAGGTGTTACTTTGTGTGCTCCTGGGTGTGACAGATCGTTCTTTTTTGTGCCTAATTGCTGTTGCTGAACCTGCCTGTCTGACTACTCTACCTGCCTTAACCCTTGACTGCTGGATTGATTGCTGTTGCTGAGCCTGCCTGCCTGACCATTCTAGTGGTGTGCCCTTGGACTGCTTTACTGTTGCCAAACCCTGCCTGCCTGACTATTCTGGTGGTTTGTCCTTGGACTGCTTTGCTGTTGCCAAGCCCTGCCTACCTGACCATTCTAGTGGTTTGTCCTTGGACTGCTTTGCTGTTGCCAGACCCTGCCTGCCTGAACATTCTGGTGGTTCATCCTTGGGCTGCTCTGCTGTTGCCGCTGGGGAGTGTCCTGCCTGTGGTGAGTGCCGCCTTCCTCATCTCACTAACTTTCTTTGCTATGGGATATTCCCCATCATTCCGGCTCGACGCCGGAATAACAATACTACTGGCCGAGTTTAGTCTTGAGTATCCCACAAGCGTTACATCTATCTGTAATCAGGGGACAGGGTATTGCAGTGTTTCCTTATTTGGACGATATCTTGGTTCTAGCTCATTCTTTACATTTAGCCGAATCTCACACAAATCAACTAGTGTTGTTTCTTCAAAGACATGGTTGGAGGATCAATTTACCAAAAAGTTCTTTGATTCCTCAGACAAGGGTCACCTTTTTAGGTTTCCAGATAGATTGTGTCCATGACTTTGTCCTTAACAGACAAGAGACAAATGAAATTGGTTTCATCTTGTCGAAACCTTCAGTCTCAATCATTCCCTTCAGTGTCTATGTGCATGGAAGTTTTAGGTCTCATGACTGCAGCATCGGACGCGATCCCCTTTGCTCGTTTTCACATGAGACCTCTACAGCTTTGTATGCTGAATCAATGGTGCAGGGATTATGCTTGGATATCACAATTGTTATACTTAAATCCCAACATTCAACTCTCTCTGACTTGGTGGTTAGACCATCATCGTTTAATTCAGGGGGCCTCTTTTGTTCTTCCTACCTGGACTGTGATCACAACAGATGCAAGTCTTTCAGGTTGGGGAGCTGTCTGGGGATCTCTGACAGCACAAGGTGTTTGGAAACCTCAAGAGGCGAGATTACCAATCAATATTTTAGAACTCCGTGCTATTTTCAGGGCTCTTCAGATTTGGCCTCTGTTAAAGAGAGAACCATTAATTTGTTTTCAGACGGACAATATCACACGGTGGCATATGTCAATCATCAGGGTGGGACTCTTAGTCCCCTAGCTATGAAAGATGTATCTCAGATACTTTCTTGGGCAGAATCCAGCTCTTGTTTAATTTCTGCGGTGCATATCCCAGGTGTAGACAATTGGGAAGCGGATTATCTCAGCCGTCAGACCTTGCATCCGGGGGAGTGATCTCTCCATCCAGATGTATTTTGTCAGATTGTACAGATGTGGGGTCTTCCAGAAATAGATCTGATGGCTTCTCATCTAAGCAAGATACTTCCCAGGTACCTGTCCAGGTCCAGGGATCCTCAGGCGGAGATGGTGGATGCTTAAGCAGTTCCTTGGTTTTACCAACCTGCTTATATCTTTCCGCCTCTAGTTCTTCTTCCAAGAGTGATCTCCAAGATCATTATGGAACAATCGTATAAGTTTCTGATAGCACCAGCGTGGCCTCACAGGTTTTGGTATGCAGATCTCGTTCGGATGTCCAGTTGCCAGCCTTGGCCACTTCCTCTAAGACCAGCCCTTCTGTCTCAAGGGACGTTTTTTCCATCAGGATCTCAAATTGTTAAATTTGAAGGTATGGAAATTGAACGCTTAGTGCTTAGTCATAGAGGTTTCTCTGACTCTGTGATTAATGCTATGTTACAGGCTCGTAAGTCTGTTTCAAGGAAGATTTATTATTGAGTTTGGAAGACCTATATTTCATGGTGTTCTTCTCATAAATTCACCTGGCATTCTTTTAGAATTCCTAGAATTTTACAGTTTCTTCAGGATGGTTTGGATAAAGGTTTGTCTGCAAGTACTTTGAAGGGACAAGTCTCTGCTCTTTCTGTTTTATTTCATAGAAAGATTGCCAAGCTTCCTGATATTCACTGTTTTAGGCTTTGTTCGTATCAAGCCTGTTATTAAATCAATCTCTCCTCCTTGGAGTCTTAATTTGCTTTTGAAGACTTTGCAGGCTCCTGCTTTTGAGCCTATGCATTCTTTGGATATTAAACTACTTTCTTGGAAAGTGTTGTTTCTTTTGGCTATCTCTTCAGCTAGAAGAGTTTCCGAATTGTCTGCTCTGAGTCTCCTTTTCTGATTTTCCATCAGGATAAGGTGTCTTGCGGACTTCGTTTAAATTTCTTCCTAAGGTTGTGAATTCTAACAACATTAGTATGTAAATTGTTGTTTTTTCCTTGTGTCCTAATCCCAAGAATGCTCTTGAAAGATCTTTGCATTCTTTGGATGTTGTAAGAGCTTTGAAATATTATGTTGAAGCTACTAAAGATTTCAGGAAGACTTCTAGTCTATTTGTTGTCTTCTCTGGTTCTAGGAAAGGTCCGAAAGCGTCTGCCTTTTCTTTGGCATCTTGGTTAAAGCTTTTGATTTATAAAGCTTATTTGGAGGGGGGACAGTCCCCACCTCAGAGGATCACAGCTCATTCTACTAGAACAGTCTCAACTTCTTGGGCTTTTAAGAATGAAGCTTCAGTTGATCAGATTTGCAAAGCAGCAACTTGGTCTTCTTTGCATACATTTACTACATTTTACCATTTTGATGTATTTGCTTCTTCTGAAGCAGTCTTTGGTAGAAAAGTTTTTACAGTTTTAAACAACTTTGCAATTTATTTCTATTATTTAATTTGTTTCCTTCTCTTGTTATCATTTGATGAAAGGTTTATCTAAGCAAGCTCAGGAGCAACAGATAACCTAGGTTCTAGCTGTTGATTGGTGGCTGCATATGTATATTGATTGTGATTGGCTCACCCATGTGTTCAGTTAGAAACCATTAGTGCATTGCTGTTCCTTCAACTAATGATACCAAGAGAATGAAACAGATAAGATAAAAGAAGTAAATTAGAAAGTTGTTTAAAATTGTATTCTCTGTCTGAATCATGAAAGAATTTTTTTTGGTTTTATGTCCCTTTAACCCTTTGAGTGTTTACCTTTCCAACGGTGGGTCTTGGGGGTCTGTAGCTACTTAGATGCCTGAGATACAGGCTTCTAAGCAGCATGCCCCCTGCTCCTACATTTAACATTGTTAATGTTAAATAAAGTTGCGCAGTGACGTCACTGCGCATAACGTGAAGGGTTGGGAGCTCCAGATCTCCCTCAAGGTGGGAGAGTGCTAGTGACGGTTCTGAGCTGTCAATAGCACCAGAGTGGCAAACTCTGATGGCTCAGAGCCGTCATTAGCACTCAAGGGGTTAAGGACCGGGTATTTCAGACAAAAACTTCCCCAAAAGACCAGAGCATTTTTAGCATTTTTGCCATCACTACATTTAAACAGAAATAGAGGCTTTTTTTATAATTGCATATCAAAACTATATATATATATATATTTTAGCACATAACCCAAAGTATTGATCTTGGCCCATTTTGGTATATTTCATGCCACCATTTCACTGCCAAGTGCGATCAAATAAAAAAAAAAAAAACTTTAACTTTTTCACAATTTTAGGTTTCTCACTGAAATTATTTACCAACAGCTTGTGCAATCATGGCACAAATGGTTGTAAATGCTTCTCTGAGATCCCCTTTGTTCATAAATAGCAGACATATATGGCTTTGGCATTGCTTTTTGGTAATTAGGAGGCTGCTAAATGCTGCTGCGCACTACACTTGTATTATACCCAGCAGTGAAGGGGTTAATTAGGTAGCTTGCAGGGTTAATTTTAGCTTTAGTGTAGAGATTAGCCTCCCACCTGACATATCCCACCCCCTGATCACTCCCTGACCCCCCTCAAACAGCTCTCTTCTCTCCCCCACCTCACAATTGTCACCACAATCTTAAGTACTGGCAGTACTGGTATGAAAATATTTTTTTTTTTTTTTTTAAATATAATTTTCTTAAAAATATATATATTTCCATCAACATGTGTAACTGTTCCATCCTCGAGGCTTTGACATGATTCTATGGCTAATATTTGATATACCTAAAAACCGAAAAGCTAGTTCAACAATGTTATCCTTACCCCCACCCCACATATAGACTAGAATATATTTATTGTTATTTTAGGTTTATTGCCAGTCACAGATAATGACTACTGCTGTTATTTGCAGCTAGATGCCGTAGCAGTATTCAACCCAAACCTGTTCACTCCCTTCCCTATTATGCCCTAGTACCTAGAACCAAGAGATCATATGTGCTCTATTGTAGGGGATTCAATAATAGTCACTAGGGCGATTCAAGTTTTATAATGCTCTTTCTTGCTTTGTTTCTTGTTTTGTTCTTTTTAAATTCCACTCCATGTTTGGTCCAAAAGTGACCATGTTTTACAGTTAAGCACCTCCTTAAGTCATTTAATTTATATGGGTCCATGAGAGGCCTGTTGAAACATTAGAGGTGCGTTCCTATTATATTTAAAAGTAAAATGAGGTTCCATTTCATTAGTCTGACAGTAACGTGCAGAATGGATTGGTACGTTGAATGTTGACAACCCTGTATTATGTTTTTTGTTTATTTCCTCTCAGGTCAGAATGTAATAACTAAACCAATTTAAGATGTACCTAATGTAGTCGCCACTGAACCTTTGACTGTTGTTATCTACATGATTAATCTCAATAAAAATTATTAAAAAAAATAAAAATAAAATAAAAACCCCAACGGTGTAGATATTTAGGACACAAAGCAGGATCTCAATGAAGACTGAAATTTTGCATGATTGTCATATAGATATAGTTGCATTGAGCTTCTAAATGATCTAACCTGTATCTTGAATAATGTATTGATTTTTTTATACCCTGCGTGGTATGATACCATATTATGTATGTGTCTACATTGTTGGATATAAATACAAATTTTAAAAATAAACTACAATGTATTATGACTGAAAATAAATAAATAAATATATATATATATTTGCTGCAGTGTAGGATCCCCCCCCCCCCCCAAAAAAAAAGCTCTCTAACCCTCCCCCTTCTACCTATTTGACGCCATCTTAGGTACTGGCAGCTGTCTTCCAGTACCAAGTTTGCTGCAAATTTGGCCATTAAATTTTTTTTCTGTAGTGTAGCTGCCCCTCCTCAATACCCTACAACCCTCCCCCTCCCAGATTGCTTTCTGTTAACGGAGCCAACATGGGATCCCCCTCATTTCCCCTTCTCCCTCCTTCCGCCTCAATGACACATTTTTTTTTTATTCAATGTAGCGTGGCCGAGAGGTCCCACCCACCCCCGCCCTCCTCCCGCCTCCTCCACCGATGGGCCACCCACCTGCCTCCCTCCTTACCCTCCCACCCACCCAATAATGATCCGTGGCACTTTCTGCATCGGTAACTCTGCAAATCTATTTCTGCAGTGCCCCACTCAAAATAGCGAGATTACGGCAGAGAGAAGCCCAGGACTGCGGTCGCTGGTCGTTAAGTGTATAACCGCCAGTGTTGTACAGGGTACGACGCTGGTCGTTAAGGGGTTAAAGTTGCATGATCTGTCTGAATCATGAAAGTTTAATTCTGACTTGAGTGTCCCTTTAGTGACTTTAAACGTGGCACTATCATAGGATGTTAACTTTTGCCACAAGTCCGTTTGTGAAATTTATGTCCTACTAGATGTGCCCCAGTCAACTTTATTATAAAGTGTCTATATTCTCTTGCTTGGTAATTGTGAATCATTTTTTAATCCTCCTTTTTAAAACGCTAGGATTTACCAGTGCTATTATTAAAAGGGGACTTTCAGTCATGACGTTTATAAAAAAAACTTCATGCTTTAAGTACTTTTATTTATCTTGAGTTTATGCATAATGCCAAACAACTACTACGGCTATTTATATTCTAGCGTTTCAAAAGCACTAGGATATACCATCACTTTAACAGCTATTTCTTAATTGTTTATGCTGTATCTATGGTTACCACAGACCTGGTAAGAAGAGCCGTGTGGTTCAGGTATTTAAAGACTGATTATTAATTTTAAGCCGACTTATTTTTGCCTTTTGAAAATGTACATGGTAAAACATAAGGAATGTTTCACAGAAACAATGCAAAACAATTACAATAAAGTGTATTTAAATAGTAGACCACTGAAGGTTCTGTGTTTAAAAAAAAAAAAAAAAAAGAAACTGTTATTTAAGAAAACAGGGGTTTAAAGTGTATTCTTTGCTTTAAATTTCTGAATATATGGCAGATATACCTTTCTGTACAGATATTGGGGTATTGAAAATGGCATTCTTTAGAGAGTAACCAGAGTATTAACACGTCTGAAACTTTCAATATAACTTTGTGTTTTTTAAGTGAAACCTTTTTTCCTATAGTAGTTTAGGTACAGAGATTTCTCGTTTGTCATAATATTACACTAATGTGACAGTCAGGTCTGTCTCACACAAGCTAAATGTGTTTGAGTTCCAATACTAATTCCTGCCCATATGTACAGGCTAGGGTCTACTTTTTCTCTTCTCCTCTAGGAAGGCTTACTTTTATTTTCAAGATTGAAGATTCTCAGTCCCAGACTAAGGGCAGGGGAGGTACTTTTACTTTTTGGTTCTTCAAGTTAATTAAAAATTTTTGTCTCCAAGCACAGGTGTCTCTGCTTGAAGACAGACTTTCTGAGTTCAGGGACAAGAAGCTTTTGTTATTTACTTGGTATAGTGCCACTCCACAGGCATCCTCTGAAATTGTTTGCAGCAAGATTGAGGATGTGTGTTTTTCAGTATTAATCTTTTGGTCATTTCAAAAGACTATTGGGTCTTTCCCATTGCATATCATTTTCTTCAGTTGTACTGAAAGGGGTAGTTATTAGTGATTACAGAATTCAAATCTGTCCATAGATTTCTCTTTTCAGAGCTAGTTTGGATCCTAGTGTTACAGACTTTAGTTAGTAAACATGTATTGTATGTGAAATATTTTTTTGCCCAGGGTTGTTGGAAATTAGCACTGATTTTATTCATGAATTCTCTCTCAGGGAGAACAGTGAAGGTTCTCTCAGTTAACAGAACTAGAGTTTACATTCAAGAACTCAGATGATATCAGCCAAAATATTGTCTTCTTACCGTATGCAAAACATTGTGCCATCTCTAGCTATAGTTTATGTTCAGGTTTTACAAATTTTAAGACCGATTTTTCCAGATGGAATTGCATCTAGTAAGTTCCTTGTTTTTTTGGGTTGCCATGAATTGATTTTATGGCCTACAGGTTTTATCTTTTTTTTCCCCAGACTATTTCTAGAGACGGTAAGTTGAATGTAGCAAGTTTTTGATAGTCTTAGGATATTTTCCACAAACACCTTTATATTATTTTGGGCTTTTGAGTCAGATGCCCCGGGGGCTCAAAACCATTATTCCATTCTTGGAGTGCGAGATGTGTGTGACCTATGTGGTCGGGTGTGTCGAGTGATTAATAATTTGCATTTTCACTCGAGGTCTTCCGGACGCTGAGCCTTTAGCCTATTAAGCATTTTATTGCGGTGGCGGTGTTCCTTCCTTTCCGCCTTGGCTGGATCATATGGTCAGGATGTGCGGGCTTATTCTTCTCTGCTCAGAGTTGTGTTACTCTCAGAGTTGGTGTGCAGGGGTACCCTGCCTTCTGTGTGGAGCTGTAAAGATTTTGGAAAATAGATCCTTCAAGGATCTCTTCCATTACCCTTGGTCTGACCATGGTCTCGATGTTCGGGTGTATTTCTGTCCTCATTGCAACTCTAGCCTTGGGGCTTGTCAGTGAAGAGGCAAGGTCAGTTATGGAGAGCCGCCCTTTTGGGGTTAGTTAGTTGACCTTTTATTCTCGATGCTCTGTTTGGGACTTCGTGGGCGGTGCCTTAAGTTCGGATGACGAGCATGGTTGCTCCCTTGCCTGTGTGTGTAGCATGTATTAACGCTTGCCTACGAGATTTCAGTGCGATCCAAGTGCCCTGGGTGCTGAATCTTTAGACCATTAAGGAAGTCCTTTGTGACTCTTGGGTTTGAGGCTATTGCTAGATCGCCAAGTCTACGGGCCTTAGAGGTGCGCTCCTCCTTGTAGGAGGCAGCTTAAGGTTCCTCTGGAAGTTGGATCTTCGTTTGATTCCCTTTTCGATGACCCTGACTTAGATTCTTGTCTCTCCTTGGAGGGGTGTGGACGGTTCGATCTCACACTAGATGTTTGTGGTCCCACTGGCCTCTCTCTGTAGAGGCTGGGGCTCTGTGAGAGATGCCTCATTTTGTGGCTTAGGCTCTAGGTCCTTCTGACGGTTCCCTACTGGTCTTCTGACGCATTTACACTGTTCCTGTAGACAGTGTAGTTTATTTACCTTCTTTTCTAGAGTGGGGGTAAGGTTCTCCGGGGTCGGAGTTATTTTAGTATCTGGAGTGACCTGTGGGTCTTGCCTTGTAAGGGTCTTTTCCCTTCTTGCGTTCCAGAATCCTGGAATAGAAATTGCAATGTTGTGACTGGTTCCTCTGGTCCTGCAGCAGGAGAATGAGGGTTTGATCCCTATAGGGCTCCTGCTATATGTTGGATTCTGATATATGGATGATGAGGGTCTGAGGTCCTACTTCCCCTGGGAAATGTTCCTTGTTTTTAGAGAAGACAGCCATGTAGGGGGTTTCGTACCCAAGCACAATGTCTAATCTGACTCATGGTAGCATACCGTTTGTTGTAACGGTCAGCCTTCTAACCGGGGGCTTTGTTCCTACGTTGACCCTTCCTTTCTCTTCCGGAAGTCTGGGACTCTTGTCCTTGGTCTTGACTAGCCTTTGGGCTGGGACCATTATCCTAGAGGGAAGATTGTGGGTGGGTTACTCTGAGGGTTGACCATTTTCTCTAGAGTCGGTTCTCTGCTTTGTGGGAGGTCTTGGATGTCCTCCTCTTTTCCACTGGCGTTCAGTGCTGGGAAATTTATGCTGATAATTTAATTTTCTTCTGAAGGGAAGAGTCCACAGCTCCCGCCCGTGTTTTTATCTATGAGGTGGCTGTAAATTTTTGTTCTTTTGGCACCTTTTTTAACCCTGATATTTCTCCTACTTTTCCTTGTTCCCTCGGCAGAATGACTGGGGGATGAGGGAAGTGGTGGAGGTATTTTAGTCTTTGGCTGGGGTGTCTTTGCCTCCTCCTTTTGGCCAGGTTCTGTATTTCCTAAAAGTAATGAATGCAGCTGTGGACTCTTCCCTTCAGAAGAAAATTAAATTATCAGGTAAGCATAATTTGTTTTTGTATTTTTCCCCTCCC
Source organism: Bombina bombina (assembly GCF_027579735.1). Taxonomy (NCBI): domain Eukaryota; kingdom Metazoa; phylum Chordata; class Amphibia; order Anura; family Bombinatoridae; genus Bombina; species Bombina bombina. Next base: position 459,211,890 of record NC_069502.1, read on the forward strand.
ATCTTTTTATATGATTTTATTGCTTTATATTCTGTTCACTGGTAAGTATTACCAGGGAGGGCCAAGATAACTAGAAATTAACACCAAAATATAAGCAATTTCTATATATGTGCACAGATCTCTGGGTAATACTTTCCAGGCTTCCTACCCCTTTTTCCTAGTCTACCTTTTTTTGGCTGGGCATCTCTAGGAAGAGGAAGGGGTGCTTGAGGGGTTACCTTTATACAGGTAACTAGGGGAGTGGTCAGTTCTAGGAGGAGGGTTATTCACTGGTAAGTATTACCCAGGGATATTGGCCAAGACATAGAAATGACTAATTTTCTTCATAATTGGAAAGAGTCCACAGCAGCATTCATTACTTTTGGGAATTCAGAACCTGTCCACCAGGAGGAGGCAAAGACACCCCAGCCAAAGGTTTAAATACCTCTCCCACTTCCCTCATCCCCCAGTCATTCTTTGCCTTTCGTCCCAGGAGGTTGGCAGAGAAGTGTCAGAAGTTTTTCAATAGTCTCTTATGGAGGGTAATACACTTTGGCATGGGACTGGAGTTTTAAGTAGTCCTGTCCGCCTCTCAGTGAGAGCCTGGATGAATGTTAGAGTCCGGAGATGCAGGGAGAGTCGTTCTGTGAATCCATCCCAACTCATATTAACAGCTCCAGAAGCAATCAGCGTTGACGAGTTTTGCTGCCTGCTTTCTTCTGTTAAGTCCATGGCAGAGGCAACGCTACTATCTGTCACACTTGAAGGGCAGTGTTTCCTGTTCCACAGCGTAGATTCCGGTAAGATTGTTTCATTTTCTTTCATTATGATTGCCTTGTATTACAAATGTTTTCCTAATAGGCTACCACCTTGCAGGACTAACTATTACTCAGGATCTCCTGTGGGGGGGTTATTGAATAGGTTTTTTTTTTTTAATCATGTTTGTTGTGTGATTTGACCTGCTTATGTGTGGTGTTACTTAGGCTCTTGGCTAGGAACATAACGGCCTTTGGAAGTGACGCGGCCTTTACGGTTGAGCACGCTTTTTCTGGACCGCACGGTGCACCTGGTGACCGAGCGTGGTCACATTTTCGACTCTCTATTTCCGCTTTCCTGATCATGTGGCGACAGAACATTTCTGGTCCGCTGGTGTCTGGGTCCTAGGAGGTGGTGAGTGCCCCAGCCATTGTGGGTGTCAGGTGCCATTTACTTTTCTTATTTGGTCCGTTTTTTGGATTCAGTATCCCAGTTATGGAGGATTCTGATAATGTGGAGATGAACGTCATTGACTCAGAGTCTATTTTTTGTGAGGAATACGAATTGGCCCGGGTGAAACATGTCCTTCAGTTATGTTCAGAATGCCGTTTTAGAGTGCTCAATTCATCGGGATTGGGGAATCAAGGAGTCACTGAGCCATCCGTTTCTGTGGGCCCCGTTCCCCGAGTGGCAAGTTCCCTACTCTTACTACACATGCAGGTAACCTAGATTTTGCTTATCTTTCTCTGGAAGGTGGCTCCCCCCCCCCAGAGGTTATGGCACATTTTCGCATGTCCATTATTATGGCTCTGGCGCATCTGCAGCTACCAGAAGTGTGCTTACGATATTGTACGTGTTCGGTTGACCAGGACTCTTCAGGCATGGGATTGCCAGCTCAGCTAACGGGGGGAACGACCTTCGGGGTCGAGTCGTCTTCTGCTCCGGCGTGGGTATGCTGTGCCTTTCGTTATAGACTGACACGCCTTCATGTCCTTTTTTTTTTTATCATATTATTCTTTATTAACCAACAGAGGGTGATATTATGCAGTAATACAGACTTAGTTCATAGCAATATTTAAAGAGAAGAAAAACAAAAACACTTGTCCTCATCTGGAGGTTCAAATAATTTCAACGGAAGAAAACAAAAGCAGGCTATGATAAATAACATTTAACCCACAATTTCTCCCACATGTAAGCGAGCGAGTGTTATTTTCCTTCAAGTCCGAGACTGAAAACAAAACCTTATTCCCTTAAGTCGCCCTGTGTTGGGATTTTCTGTTATTTGACCGGAAAAAGAAAAAAATAAACAACCAAGATCCTATATAAAAAAACAAGAAGAAAAAAAAAAAAAAAAAAAAGAAAAAAAAGAAAAGAAGAGAGAGAGGGAAAAAAAAAAAAAAAAAGGGAAGGATCCCCCTGGGAAAGGAAGTAACCCCCTTCCTTGCTGCTCCCTCTACCAAATACCTAGCAAGATCATTTCTGAATTTTGAAAAGGAAAGATCATATATTCTCTATAATTTTCGGGTAGTGATTTAATATACGTTGCCCATTTATTAAAGAATTTCCTAATGTCCTCTTCATTATTAATGTCTGTGTCCTATTGTTTCTTGAGACAATTTTGAATTTCCAGCACACTTGGTACCGAGCGCATTTTCCATTTTTTGCATATCAAATATCTGGTGGCTAATATAGTGATAGAGATCAATTTGTCGTTAGGGTGATACTTATTTAAAATGTCAATGCATAATATAATCTGAGATAAGGTAAGAGATATAGGTGGAATTTTCAATACCCTATTCAGCCAGTATTCGAGTTTGCACCAAGTATTTCTCACTTTTGGACAAAACCAGAACATGTGCTCTATATCGGCTGCTGAGAGAGAGCATTTCGGGCATTTGTTAAAACCCAGGTTATGCACCTTGAAGCCCCTTTCCGGAGTGAAATATGCTCTGTGGAGCAATTTAATATGTGCTTCACGCCATGTAGTAGATAAAGTTATTTTAGCCACTTTTCCTATGGAATGTTGCAGAATTTTTGAATCAACCCTATTCTGTGGTGGGAGTGAGGTCCATGTTTCGGCGATCCTTGACAGGTTGCAGTTACCCCTACTGCCAGTCAGTAGCTGGTAGGCCACAGAGATAGACATATAAACAGCCTTCACGAGTATAAGCCAGTTTTCTACCTTACCTAATTTCCAACCCCAACCCTTTTCTCTGACTATTTCAGCCAAGAAATGACTTATCTGTAAATAGGCAAAAAAGTCTTTGTAAGGGAGACTAAATTCCCTTTTCAGTGCGTCAAATGTTTTAATAATTTTCCTGTCACCGTCTAGCAGCAGGATCATTCTATTTAGCCCTTTCCTATGCCATCTATTAAAAACCTCAGAGTGTAATCCAGGTTGGAATTTTGGGTTCCCTATCAGGGGAAGGTAGTGCGAAACCTTAGGGTTAATTGAAAGGATTTTTGCAATTTTCCACCATGCCCTGATAGGGTTGTAAATGACTTTTAGTTTTTTAATTTCTGGGGGTAACTCTTTGGGGGGGGGGGAGTGTATAAGTGATAAAGGATGGTATGGGTCACAGATATTAGTTTCTAACTGGTTATTTAGGATATAATCTTTAGACAGGATCCAGCTAGCCACTATTCGCGCTAAAAAGCTAAGATTATATGCTCTAATGTCTGGGAGTGCTAAGCCCCCATATTCACGTGGAAGGGAAAGTTTATTAAGAGATATTCGTGCTCTTTTCCCTTGCCAGAGAAATTGTCTGATTAGACCATTAATCGTACGTATATCTTTTTCAAAAAGGATTACTGGAACATTCTGCAGTATATATAGCAGTTTCGGGAGGTGGATCATTTTGACCAATGCTATCCTTCCTGAAATTGAAAGTGGCAGACTTTGCCAGGTTCTAAGTTTTTCCTTAAATTGCCTAATAATTGGGGGAATATTAAGCTCATATACCAAATCCGAATTCGCAGGGATAATTATTCCTAAGTATTTGAATGAGTCTGTTACTCTTTTAAATGGGTTCTCCAGACATGAATCCTTATTCCTGCGGATCCAGAGAATTTCTGATTTAGATGCATTTATTTTATACCCTGAAAAGGTACCGAATTGATCAATTATCTGCATCAATTTTGGAATATTAATTTTAGTGTTTGAAAGATACAGCAAGACATCATCTGCATATAAGCCTATTTTCATCTCATGATTTAAGATCTTTATTCCCTCTAAACTTTGCCTTATCGTGATAGCTAAAGGCTTGATGGCAATGTTAAACAGAAGCGGGGAGAGAGGAAGACCCTGGGGCGTCAGACATAGCCATTTTATCCATTGATGCAGAAAAAGCGTTTGACTCTGTTACATTCAAACATCTTAACACATCCCTGTTGAAATTTGGAATCAAGGGCAAATTCCTTCAATTTGTAGAGAGTCTTTATAAAAGTTCAGCTACAAGCCTGATAATTAACGGAATGGTATCTCCATCAATAACTCTTGAAAGAGGAACGCGCCAGGGTTGCCCTCTCTCCCCGCTTCTGTTTAACATTGCCATCAAGCCTAATTTTGGCTGAGGAATTTCGTCCGTTCATAAAGCCAGCTTGATCCGGATGAACCACTTTTGGCAAAATTAACTGTAATCTAGATGCTAAAATGGACATTAAAATCTTATAGTCTGAATTAAGTAGGGCTATTGGTCTATATGATTCTTTAAGCCTAGGGTCTTTTCCTGCTTTAGGGATTAAGGTTGTATGGGAGAAGGAAAATGAAGCTGAAACTGATTTGCCTTTGATATAATATTCATTATATAAATTTGTTAGGTATGGGGCAATTTCTTCCACTAGAATTTTATAGAATTCGCCAGGTAGTCCATCCGGACCAGCTGCCTTATTAATCGGTAGTTTAGAAATTGCCACCTTTACTTCTTGAACCGATATAGGAGCATTGAGACTGACAATACAATCATCAGTTAATGAGGGGCTAACGATCTTATTCCAGAACTCTGCAGATTTATCTTGATCATAACCCTTATCGGAGTATACATTTTGATAATATTTCACCAATACAGTTGCAATCTTATCAGGATCTGAAATTCGCTTTCCCTTATCTAAGAGTTCTTCAATATAAGGTTGTTTTTTTTCGTTGTTAACCAGTCTAGACAGCATCTTTCCAGATTTATTCCCAAATCTATAGAATTTAGCCTGAGTTTTTAGTTCTTTCTGCACTTGTTAAAATAAATGTGTCCCTGGTTTCTTTAGCTCGCACATACTTAGCCCAATTTAGGGCATTTTTGTGCAGTAAGAATTTATTATATGAATTAGATAATGCCTTATTTATTTCTTTTTCTCTTGACTTTAATTTTTTAGTTAGAGCGATATTATAAGTTAATATTTCTCCTCTGAGAACCGCCTTAGCGGTATCCCAGAGCAGTTCTGGACGTTCAATATATTCATAATTAAACTGTATGAATTCCTCAAATTTCGAACTAAGATGAGTTTTGAATTTCATATCCGTTACTAAATAATGTGGAAACAAAAACCGCAGAGATTTAGTTTGCGGCCGTTTCAACTGAATATCCAAAGAAATGGGGGCATGATCTGATATTGATATAGGAAAAATTCTCGCTTGCACCGTTATGGGCCCTATACGCTCGTCTATAAGGAATAAATCTATTCCTGAAAGGGTTTTATGTGCCTTTGAGAGACAGGTAAATTCCTGTGTGTCCGGGTTTTGAATACGCCATATATCCCGTAGTGCTAAATTTTGTTTTATTTTCTTGATTATTTTAAATTCTAGATTATCCTTTTTCTGTTTTTTCTGTTTCGTGGTTTCTCGAAGCCTGTCTAATCGGCATTGCGGCGCCATATTAAAATCCCCACCAATAATAAGGTGTCCATGACTATACAGTAATAATTTAGATTGTATTCTATTCCAAAATTCTGAATCAAAAGTATTAGGGCCATATATATTGCAAAATGTATATATATCCTGGGCGAGTTTTATTTTTAACAGAACATATCTTCCCTCCGGATCGGGCTCGCAGTGCACAACCTCAATTTGGTTTTTTTTCCCTATTAAGATAGCTACTCCCCTTTTTTTACCGATACTTGGTGAGAAGAACACTTCTTTAACCCATGCGGTTTTAAGTTTAGAGGATTCCTCTGAATTAAGATGTGTTTCTTGGATTAACCCTATATCCGTCTGGGACTTCATTAATTGTGTCAATATAGCTTTTCGCTTAATAGGAGTGGAAATCCCTCCCACGTTCCATGATACAATCCTAAGTTTTTCTATTTTCTTGTGTTTTTAAAACTACTCTGGGGCAAGGCAGCAAGGAGGGGGAAGGAATAGATATAAAAAAAAAGGCAGGGGAGAGAGAGAAGAAAAAAAAAAAAAAAAAAAAGAAAGAAAAGAAAAACAGTGAGACCCCCCCGCAAGAGGGAGGGGGAACTTAAGTAATTTCCCTAAGTGCCCCATCTATCTCTAGGTGGCGGGATTAAACCCACGATTAGACCTACTCTGTCGGAACTGATCCCTTCAGTACTGGTGGGTCCAGTGTTATAAAGAATTTCTCAGCTGCAGCAGCCTCCACAAAGAAATATGTAACATCCTTCACTGTTACTTTAAGCTTAGCTGGAAAAATTATGTTGGCATCCAGACCATGTTTTATAAATTTGGTGCACATTGGTGCCAGATCTCTCCTTTTTAAGGCTGTCTCAGCCGAGAAATCCTGAAAGATTAAAATTTTAGCACCATCAATAATAAGTGGCTGGATTTTACGGAATTGTTGTAAAAATTTAAGTTTGTCTTGATAATTAAGTAGTTTGGCAATTATAGGTCTAGGTCTGGTAGAGTTATTGTTAGATGTGCGAGGTGGACCAAGCCTATGTGCCCTCTCTACCAAGACTTGGCAATGCGTCGACGGAAATTTAAGAGCAGTAGTGAGAGTGTCTGAAATAAAGAGGACCAAATCTTCATACTGGCTCTCTTCTGGAAGACCTATTATTCTAATGTTGTTCCTTCTACTGCGGTTCACTAGGTCTTCTAGCCTAGAAAAGGTTTTTTGAATACTTATACTCATGTTTTCAAATTTAGAGCCATACGAGGTAGTGAGGTCCTCTAAATCAGACACTCTTTGCTCAGCCTCCTGTAGCCTTGCTGAAAATTGTCTGATTTTTTTTGTTAAAACCGTTATATCTTGTTTGATTTCCGCTTTTAAAGCGTCAAACTTGGGGGAGAGGGCCTCTGAAATGCTGGCAACCAGAGTTTGAATATTTAGTGCTTCAGGTGTAGCTATGTTTATCATGGTAGATTGGGCATTGACAACTGGGTCTTGCATGCCCTTGGGCTTTCTGTCCCTATGTCTTACTGCCATGGTTGGGGAAGGTGTTTTGGCCCAGATGCCAAGAAACTTATCCATGTACCAGGTGTGGTTAAGTGGTAAAAAAAGAGTGATTCAGGGATAAAAAAGATAATTTTTAAAGATCTAACACGTAGCCGTGTAAAAAATTGATTGTAAATTAGGGCCTCTAAGTGTTTACTTTACACTTGGACTTTGTGAAAAGAGGTGTGTGTTTTGGTGTACAGTTAAACTCAAGTGAATAAGAATTACCAGAGTAGTGTTACTTAACAAGTGAACATTAATCTAATTTAGATTCAAAACTCAAAAGGGTGAACCAAGACTTTGGCAGAAGGTTTTTCAGGACATTGTGCGGCTAGGTAAAATATCAGTTTTGTTTGTCAGTATGTGAGAGCTTTCCTATAACAATCACTGAGCTCGCTGAGGGAAAGGGGGGACCCAGATACCTGAAATAACAGAAGGGTTTCAAACCTGGTCCAGAGGAGCTTTAGTATAGGCTCCTATCTCAGGCAGTGTTTAGAGAGCAGTGAAATAGGGCAACTCACCCCCTTGAAACAGTTGGTCCTGCAATTGAAATGCCTTGCAGGAGGGTGTTTAAAATTTAGGGCGATCTTAGAAAAAATATGTCAGTTATTCTACTCAGATAACACTTTTTATAAGCCTAATCTTATCATCACTTAGCCTCTATGAAAAAATAGAAGAAATACTAAACCAGACCTAGTTTCCTTTGGTTCAATTTAGATACTTCAGAACTTATTTCAGCTATGTCTAAACAAACAGTGTTCTTTCAAAGAGCATTATATAGTTCGATAAGCTGTTTAAGGCTTATAATTTAGTAGCATAATCAACTGTATTTTAGGTCAATACTGAAAAGTTTACTTTTAACCTTTTAATATATGCAGTTTAAATAACCTATAAACCTGTTGTATAACCGGTCCTCATTCAGAGGGATAAAACATAAGTGAAAGCAACAATCATTGGTTATGAATTTCAGATAAAGAAAAAAAAGAAAGAGAAAAAAAAGAAAAGGAAAAATTTCCCTTCTCTCTCTCCTTCCTTCCTTCAATAGTCCAGAGTAATGGAAGTTTCATATGATATAGTCAATGTTATTTTCAGTGTAGCTTCAATATACTTTAGACCATTAGTACACAAGGTAGTTTGCTGTGTCAGGGTGTACTTATAATCCCTTAGCCTTCTGCCGCTGTTTTTATCAAATGTAGGGAAGGGAATGGCTTCCCTTTTACAGCTGGTCTTAAGTCACTGTAGGCAGTCTGGGGTTTTTATGCCAGATTAGCTTCGCCAGTAACCCCTTCAGTAAATTACAATGTGTCCCACGATCTTCTTAGAGTCTCATACTCAAGAGCCTTCCTTAGGTAGGATGTTTCAAATTTTTAGACCCTGATGGCCCCCTCCGTGTTCCTTCACTTTCCCCCTCTAAAAAGTTCTCATGTAAAGGTGCCGTTATGAGTGTCAGAAATAATGTACTATAGATGAGACTCACCCCTTCGTAGGCTGACCACCGGTTCTGCTGCTGATCTCTGTGTTGTACCCTTCGGCGCAGGGGAGATCGATACCTCCGTTTTCCTGCCCCTCTGTGAAGTGCGGCTTCCGTAGTCAGCTCTCCTCACGCAGCGTCGGTGGGAGGAGAGAGACCGATGTCTCACCGGGCGCCACCGCCAGTCAGGAAGGAGCAGCCTCTCCACCGGCAATCCGCTCCAAAGCCAGAGCCACCTCCCTCCCACGCAGCACCGGTGGGGGAGGGAGAAGAGAAACAAGGAGGCCGGTCAGCAACGCAGGAGGTAAGACCGCCAGTCAGCAGTAGGTCTGGTCAGAATGGCATAGGGGGTCCAAGTTCGTCAGCCAAAGTCCGTTGAAGGATAGAGGGGGGAAGGGAGCTTTACCTTATCCAGAGAAGAGTTCCGCAGAGCAGGCAAATGGGGACCCAGGTCCCAGTACTGAGCTGGAGGGGTAAATAAAAAGTCCAAGTTGAACTGAAAGTGACAGGCAGGTATTGCCTATGTAAAAAGTCCAGGTAGATGGAGACAAGTGCCAGTGGAATGACAAGCCACTGGAAGAGGTTCCGGAGCAAATCTTCTTAGCTGGCCTAAGAGTAATAGCTCACTAGCTGGGAGCAAGGCGCGGGGGATCCACCGCCAAAATCTGTGGGCCTGGAGCTGCAATCTGAGCCACACCTGCGTAGCACACCTGTGCAGCCACACCTGTGTAGCTCCACCTCCACGGATACCTCAAGAGCATGCAATTTTTGCCTTCATGTCCTTTTAAGGCACATTCTGGCCTTGTTGGAGGATCCCATTCTTAACGAATACGGGAATTCTCAGTCTTCTACTTCAACTGCCTCGCAGAATTAGCTATATGAGGATGAAGTAATCTTCTTATAGCCTTGTTTATTGAGTATCCTTTCCAGTCATGAGCTGGAAGTATATGATCCCGGTCCTGCAGGTGTGTCTGTTCTTCTTGGGTGATAACCTAAGGGTTGCCTTAGCTTTTATTTTAATCCGGTTAGGATGGTTTTTTATTTGAGCTCATGTTTATGTATGTATTTCCTTCGGGAAATTTTTTTGGAATCGATATTCGTGATTTCTGATCGCACAGTTTACGTCTTCAGAAGTTTGTTTGCCGTGAGGACATGTTTGTCCTATGTTTAAAAAAAAAAAGTTTGCTGTTTATTCCCCTTCTCTGGGGATGACTGTTTGCGGCCTTAACAGTATCGACCCTGAGTTTCAGGCTGGTCCTAATTGGGTTCGGACCCTTCTTTCTTGCGACCTATTTTAGAAACATGGCGTCTGTTCTGCCTGGCTGGTCTGGTTGAAGTGCTGAGTGTTTCACATTATTATTTTTTATTCCTTGATTTTCTTTTACAAGTTCAGCTAAGCATCCTGTGAGGGCCTGAGGGTCCACGAGGTGTGGGTGTTAGCCCCTCTAGCTGGTCGACGGGGATTTGGTGAAGTTACGCTGCAACATACTCTGTTTTCTGTTATTTCGTCGGGAATGGGAGTGTTTTCCTTCCCTGTGTGGGTGGGAAGGTGGAGGACTCAGGGCCTCCTTCCCACTGGCCCTGACGGTCTTGCCTTTCAGGGGCTCCTTGGATTTGTCCTTTTTGGACTTGTTCCTTTTGACGTTCTCTTCCCTCGAGTCAAGATTTCTGGGCCTTGTCTGTTTCTCCTTAGCGGTTTTAACCACTTTATGGGGAGGGCCGTGTGGTTTTTCCTTATTCGGGAGTTTGTTTCCCTATCAGGGACGTTAGGCTAGGTCTCCTTTTCCGAGCTTCGCTTGGGGGTTTTAGTTCTACCGGGGTTTGGGATGCTCTGCATTCTTTTTCCTTGGGTGTGGTCCTCTGGTTGGGTACTCTGAGGAGATATGGAGACTTGCCTTTGTTCTACTCGCTCTTCGAGTGACTTTGCTCCTCGAGCTCCTCCCTTGGTTTCTACAGTCTTGGCGCGCCTCTCTTGTGCTCCAGCTCCTTTTTTGGAGTGTTTGGACTCTTGTAGGGGTAGTTCTCTTCCTTTTGGGTTGAGATTTGTGAGTGAGTCTTGTTCCCATTCTCCTTGTTAGTCCAGTTATTCCCCGGTGAGGTCTGATTTTTCAGACAGGGTATTTGTGTTCCCTGGGGTGTTGTTTGTTTTAAACAATTCTGGGTCTTGAGCCTATAGTTTGGTTTGGGATCTTTCTGGAAGTAAGTTTTTCCCAGGGAACATAAGCTATGGCCTAAGGAATGGCTAGTTAAGCCTGCTAGCAGTTTGGCCAGGTTCTGGGCACTCCTGGAAGCACTACTTATGGCTTGCCTTTTCCTTTAAACATTGTATATTCCCCTTCGTGGGGAGTTCTTTCTGTGTTCTTCAGGACATCTGGATGTCTTTCATTCGGCTTTTGTTTTCATCAGATTAGGCTGATGCCTTGTGAGCATGTGCACTGTTCTTATATGTGCCCTTTCCTTTGGGGGGGGGTTGTTTGGTCCTTCTTATGAAAGGTTTTTTTTCCCCTCTCTCTGGAGGGTTGTTGCCCTGTCCTGTGTGCAGGAAGTTGGAACAGGTATTTTTATCCTGTAAGGGGGAGCAGTTTGCTTTCTGGGAGCTTGTGCTGTTTCTTCTGTGGAGATTGGAATCTCCGTGTTGAGACTGTCAGTTATAATGGGTTCTCATAGAAATCTTCTGCATTTGCGATGTTCATCTCCTATGGGTTTTCTTTGGCAGTACCTATTTGAGGGGGCTCTTGGGTTAGCACCCGAGTTCTGTTGGGGTGACTGAGTTCACCCCATTCCATCCTTCCCTAAGGGTTGGTGTTTGGGGTCCTTTCTGTTCCCCGGTTTTCAGACCTGCCTGTTGCTTGGGCTGTCCGGTGTGGAGCAGGATCTGAGATATGTGGTCGAACTCGGGCCTTTTAAGGTTCGGTGAGCCTTCTTGAGGTTTTGTGCCTTCTCTATGTTCAAGATATTTGAGAAGGACTGATGGCTTTTTGATAGCCTGTGATGTGCCCAATGTTTAGTGGATGTTTAGTTTGGTGATTAGGATTTGATATCTCTTTTCAGCTGCTCTTGCTGGCAAGTATTCTTTTTCAGAGTCATCCTGGTATGACTGTAGCGTGTGGGTTGCCTCAGGTGTTCACTTACCTGGGCTTGCTGCACGTGTTCGATCTGTGAATATTTCGATATTCTGAGTTATCTGTGACTTGAGGACTCTGTCTTCAGTTGTCTTTGAGATGTGGTTGCATTGTATTTAGGAGAAGTTTTCTTCTCTATTTCTGTTCCCGGTCTTAACCTTTTGGTTTCTGCGTATTCCGGGGTCTGACCTGCTGTTTTGGTCTAGTGGTTAGCTTAGCGGCTTCACTACCTGAAGGCTGAGAGTTTGCATACCCACTGTGGGTGCTCTGTTTTCTCGTTGCCTGCCTGTTTCTCAAGACTGTTTTGGGTCTTTGTGAGCTTGGCTTGGTTCTCGGGGCTCCTTTTTTCTTTTGGAACCGGTTGCACTTTATTTGGGGTCCCTTCAGGGCTCCTTGATTTTTTTCTTTCACGTTTTCTCCTTTTTCTGGGAGTTTTTGGTGCTTGATCCCTTCCCCTAGTAAGAAGTGGAACATTGGGGACCGACTGCTGGGCGGCGGTGTCTTCTGGAGGCGAGTTGGCTAAGTCGAGTCTGCGGTCTCTAGCAAGGTTTTATGGACTATTTGCAGGTCAGTGTCCTTGGGGACTTTTCATTTTTCTAACTTTATCTGCTTCAGGCGAAGCAAGTTTTTTTGGTTAGGGTTTGTGGTCCTGGTGCCCTCAGAATGGGCCGCCTTTTGTACCCTCCCATTTTGCATTCAGTGTCCTCTATAGTTTGGGTATTGTTTCCCCAAAAGTAATTTAATGCAGCTGTGGACTCTTTCCATTTATGAAGAAAAACATAAATTATGCATACCTAATAATTTTATTTTCTTCAGATTGAAAGAGTCCACAGCTCCCCGCCCTTGTTTTTCTATGTGGCGTCTGTTATTTTTATTCTTCTGGCACCTTTTCACCCTGATATTTCTTCTACTGTTCCTTGTTCCTCGGCAGAATGGCTGGGGGATGAGGGAAGTTGGAGAGGTATTTAAGCCTTTGGCTGGGGTGTCTTTGCCTCCTCCTGGTGGACAGGTTCTGAATTCCCAAAAGTAATGAATGCAGCTGTGGACTCTTTCCATCTGAAGAAAAGAAAATGATCAGATAAGCATAATTTATGTTTCTTTTACAAAGATATGACGAGTCAACGGATTTCATCCTTACTTGTGGGATATTAACCTCCTGCTAACAGGAAGTGGCAAAGAGCACCACAGCAGAGCTGTATATATAGCCCCTCCCCTTCCCCTCCACCCCCAGTCATTCTCTTTACCTGTGTTATACTAGGAAGACATGGTAAAGTGAGGTGTTAGTTTTAGTTTCTTCAATCAAGGATTTTTTTATTTTAAATGGTACCGGTGCGTACTATTTTCCTCAGGGGGATATGGAAGAAGATTTCTGCCCTGAGGTTTGATGATCTTAGCATTTGTAACTAAGATCCACGCTGGTTCCTACAAGACTTCTGAAGGTAACCATGAGACATCTTCAGTGTGGAGACCTGTTTCATGCTACAAGCAGCATTAAGGTATGTGCAGCCTTTTTTCAGAGGCGACTTGGTGTATCAGAACTGGCTGGCATTATTTCCCTGTATGGGAATGTGGTAAGCAGTAAAACCTATTTTAATAAGAGGGGTGTTACTGGAGTCCCTATATTATATTTATCATTAGTTGATATTTGGGCATTATGTGACATGGGAGACAATATAAAAAACAATGTTTTATGTTTTTTTATTTTTGGCACTTAAAACTTATTGGTTTTATGCTTGAGGGTTGTATTGTGTGTGTATTTTTACTTTAGTGCAAAACCGCATTTCCATGCGGTGTTGTTTGGGGCTACTCCGACTTTTGACCTTAAGGGGCGGAGCCTATTTTGGCGCACTTCCTTCAGGCTTAGCAGCAGCAAACAGTAACTCGGTGGCTCCTGGACTGTGTAGCTGGTCTGAAGAGTTGGAAACTTGATTTGAAGTACCCTGGGGGCAGGTAGGCGAGGTGCAGAGGGTATTTTTATCTATCTTTTGACTACATGTTGATATAAGTACTTCTAAAGCCTTATTTCTGCCCTTGCTTCTGGGTGCAGTAATTTTTGGATTAACCAACGATATTTAGTTAAATTTGGGAATAATTTAACGTTTTTTGTGCATTTTGGAAAATTGTTCACTTTTTCTTTTCTTAAAGGCACAGTACACGTTTTTTCTAATGTTTATTTTATGCTATAAATAAGTGTTTAAACGATTTTTGTGGTATTACTAGTCTGTTCAACATGTCTGACATTGAGGTTTCTCATTGTTCTATGTGTTTAGAAGCTTTTGTGCAACTCCCTCTAACATTGTGTAACTTTTGTACTGAAAGGGCTTTACAATGTAAAAAGCATATTTTAAATAAAGTAAGTGTGCCTAAGGATGATTCTCAGTCTGAAGAGAATCAGGATATGCCATCCAATTCTTCCCAAGTGTCACAACCTTTAATGCCCACACAAGCGACGCCTAGTACTTCTAGTGCGTCTAATTCCTTTACTCTGCAGGAGATGGCTGCAGTTATATCAACTACCCTTACAGAGGTATTGTCTATATTACCAGTGTTGCAGTGTAAACACAGTAGGTCAAGTATTAATGTAAATACTGAATCCTCTGATGCTATTAGCTATTTCCAATGTTCCCTCACAGTGCTCTGAGTTGGGGATCAGGGAATTACAGTCTGAGGGTGAAATTTCTAATTCAGGGAATGTTTTGCCTCAGACAGATTCGGATGCTATGTCATTTAAATTTAAGCTTGAACACCTCCGCCTCTTGCTTAGGGAGGTTTTAGTTACTCTGGATGATTGTGATCCTATTGTGATTCCTCCAGAGAAATTGTGTAAAATGGATAAATATTTGGAAGTTCCTACTTACACTGATGTTTTTCCGGTTCCTAAGAGAATTTCGGAAATTATTAGTAAGGAATGGGATAGACCAGGTATACTGTTTTCTCCCTCTCCTAATTTTAAGAAAATGTTTCCTATATCAGATACCATTTGGGACTCGTGGCAAACGGTCCCTAAGGTAGAGGGAGCTATATCTTCCCTAGCTAAGCATACTACTATACCCATTGAGGATAGTTGTGCTTTCAAGGACCCTATGGATAAGAAATTAGAGGGTCTACTAAAGAAATTATTTGTTAATCAGGGATTTCTTTTACAACCTACGGCTTGCATTGTTCCAGTAACTACTGCAGCAGCTTTTTGGTTTGAGGCTCTAGAAGAGTCTCTTAAGGTTGAGACTCCATTAGATGACATTCTAGATAGAATTAAGGCTCTTAAGCTAGCTAATTCTTTTATTACTGATTCCGCTTTTCAAATTGCTAAATTAGCGGCAAAAAATGCAGGATTTGCTATTTTAGCACGTAGAGCATTGTGGCTCAAATCTTGGTCTGCTGATGTGTAATCAAAACATAAGCTTTTAGCTATTCCCTTTAAAGGCAAGACCCTTTTTGGGCCAGAATTGAAAGAGATCATTTCTTATATTACAGGAGGTAAGGGCCATGCCCTACCTCGGGATAGGTCGCTTAAAGTGAGGGGTAAACAGAATAATTTTCGTTCCTTTCGGAACTTTAAAGGAGGACCCCCCGCTTCTTCTTCTTCCACAAAGCAGGAAGGGAATTTTTCCCAATCTAAGTCAGTCTGGAGACCCAATCAGAACTGGAATAGGGTAAACAATCCAAAAAACCCACTGCTGGTCCTAAGACAGCATGAAAGGGTGGCCCCCGATCCGGGACCGGATCTAGTAGGGGGCAGACTTTCTTTCTTTGCCCAGGCTTGGGCAAGAGATGTTCAGGATTCCTGGGCACTAGAAATAGTGACCCACGGTTATCAATTGGAATTCAAGGATTTTCTCCCAAGAGGGGGATTTCATCTTTCAAAATTATCTGCAAACCAGATAAAGAGAGAGGCGTTCTATCGCTGTGTAAAAGACCTTTTTACTATGGGAGTAACCTGTCCTGTTCCAAAATTGGAACAGGGACAGGGGTTTTACTCAATCCTATTTGTGGTCCCCAAAAAAGAGGGAACTTTCAGACCCATTTTGGACCTCAAGTGTCTAAAAAATTTCTTAGAGTTCCATCATTCAAGATGGAGACAATTCGAACGATTTTGTCAATGATCCAGGAGGGTCAATATATGACTACAGTGGATTTGAAGGATGCTTACCTTCATATTCCAATCCACAAAGATCATCATCGGTTTCTAAGGTTTGCCTTCTTGGACAATCATTATCAGTTCGTGGCTCTTCCTTTCGGGTTGGCCACAGCACTCCAGAATCTTCACAAAGGTTCTAGGGTCTCTCTTGGCGGTTCTCAGACCACAAGGGATAGCAGTGATGCCTTATCTGGACGTTATTCTGATTCATGCGTCAACATATCATCTGACAAAATCTCACACAGTCAACAGTGTTGTCTTTTCTGAGAACTCACGGCTGGAAGGTGAACATAGAGAAGAGTTCACTTGTTCCACAGACAAGGTTTCCTTTCTTGGGAACTCTGATAGACTCGGTAGCCATGAAAGTATTTCTGACGGAGGTCAGAAAATCAAAGATTTTGAATACTTGCCGAGCACTTCTGTCCATTCCTCGGCCATCAGTGGCTCAATGTATGGAGGTAATCGGATTAATGGTAGCGGCAATGGACATCGTTCTGTTTGCTCGCTTTCATCTCAGACCACTGCAACTGTGCATGCTCGGTCAGTGGAGTGGGGATTATGCGGATTTATTTCCAAAGATAATTCTGGATCAAGAGACCAGAAACTCTCTTCTTTGGTGGTTGTCGCCGGATCATCTGACCCAGGGGACTTGTTTCCGCAGACCCTCGTGGGTGATAGTGACAACAGTTGCCAGCCTTCTGGGCTGGGGTGCAGTTTGGAATTCCCTGAAGGCTCAGGGTGTTTGGGCTCAAGTGGAGTCTCTACTTCCAATCAATATTTTGGAACTGAGGGCAATATTCTATGCGCTTTAGGCGTGGCCTCAGTTGGCTTCGGCCAAATTCATCAGATTCCAGTCGGACAACATAACGACTGTGGCATGTGTCAATCATCAGGGGGGAACAAGGAGTTCCTTAGCGATGATAGAAGTATCCAAGATAATCAGTTGGGCAGAGGCCCACTCTTGTTATCTGTCAGCGATCTACATCCCAGGGGTAGAGAACTGGGAAGCAGATTTTCTAAGTCGACAGACTTTTCATCCGGGGGAGTGGGCGTGGCCTCAGTTGGCTTCGGCCAAATTCATCAGATTCCAGTCGGACAACATAACGACTGTGGCATGTGTCAATCATCAGGGGGGAACAAGGAGTTCCTTAGCGATGATAGAAGTATCCAAGATAATCAGTTGGGCAGAGGCCCACTCTTGTTATCTGTCAGCGATCTACATCCCAGGGGTAGAGAACTGGGAAGCAGATTTTCTAAGTCGACAGACTTTTCATCCGGGGGAGTGGGAACTTCACCCGGAGGTATTTGCCTCATTGATTCTTGTTTCCGCCGTTTTCTCTCCTCCCACGCGTGATTGCTCGAATCAAACAGGAGAGAGCTTCAGTGATCCTGATAGCGCCTGCGTGGCCACACAGGACTTGGTATGTGGATCTAGTGGACATGTCCTCTCTGCCACCGTGGAAACTTCCGTTGAGACAGGACCTTCTCATTCAAGGTCCTTTCCGACATCCAAATCTAATTTCTCTGCAACTGACTGCGTGGAGATTGAACGCTTGATTTTATCGAAGCGAGGATTCTCTGATTCAGTTATCAATACTTTGATACAGGCTAGAAAGCCTGTCACTAGAAAAATCTATCATAAGATATGGCGTAAATATCTTTATTGGTGTGAATCCAAGGGTTACTCATGGAGTAAAGTTAGGATTGCTAGGATTTTGTCTTTTCTCCAAGAAGGATTGGAGAAAGGGTTATCAGCTAGTTCCTTAAAGGGACAAATTTCAGCTTTGTCAATTCTGTTTCACAAACGTTTGACAAATGTATCAAATGTTCAGTCTTTTTGTCAGACTCTATCTAGAATTAAGGATAGAGCCTGATAGGGTTGATATAAGCGCCAATTCTCACCTATCAAATTATTCTACTATCCTCCTTAGGGTTCTTAGAGAGAGACCCTTCTATACTTGGCATTAGGGTTGATATAAGCGCCAATTCTCACCTATCCTCCTTACTCTATCTAGAATTAAGCCTGTATTTAGACCTATTACTCCTCCCTGGAGTTTGAATTTAGTTCTTCGAGTTCTGCAAGGGGTTCTGTTTGAACCTATGCATTCCATAGATATTAAACTATTATCTTGGAAAGTTCTGTTTTTGGTTGTTATTTCTTCTGCTCGAAGAGTTTCTGAGCTTTCAGCATTACAGTGTGATTCGCCTTATCTCATATTTCATTCTGATAAGGTGGTTTTACGTACCAAACCTGGGTTCCTTCCTAAGGTTGTTTCGAATAAGAATATTAATCAGGAATTTGTTGTTCCTTCCTTGTGTCCTAATCCTTCTTCTAAGAAGGAGCGTATGTTACATAACTTGGACGTGGTCCGTGCCTTAAAGTTTTACTTACAGGCAACTAAGGATTTCCGTCAATCATCTTCATTATTCATTGTTTATTCTGGAAAGCGTAGGGGTTAGAAAGCTACGGCTACCTCTCTTTCTTTTTGGCTGAGAAGTATCATCCGCCTGGCATATGAGACTGCTGGACAGCAGCCTCCTGAAAGAATTACGGTTTATTCTACTAGGGCTGTGGCTTCCACATGGACTTTTAAAAACAATGCATCTGTTGAACAGATTTGTAAGGCTGCGACTTGGTCGTCCCTTCACACTTTTTCCAAATTTTCCAAATTTGATACTTTTGCTTCTTCTGAGGCTATCTTTGGGAGAAAGGTTCTTCAAGCAGTGGTGCCTTCCGTTTAGGTTCCTGTCTTGTACGTCCCTTTCATCCGTGTCCTATTGCTTTGGTATTGGTTTCCCACAAGTAAGGATGAAATCCGTGGACTCGTCATATCTTTGTAAAAGAAAACTAAATTTATGCTTACCTGATAAATTACTTTCTTTTATGATATGACGAGTCCACGGCCCACCCTGTTCTTTTTAAGACAGTTTTTCTTTATATTTTTTGTAAACTTCTGTCACCTCTGCACCTTTTAGCCTTTCCTTTTTCTCTTCGTATACCTTCGGCCGAAGGACTGAGGGTGGAGGGGAAGGGGAGGGGATATATATACAGCTCTGCTGTGGTGCTCTTTGCCACTTCCTGTTAGCAGGAGGTTAATATCCCACAAGTAAGGATGAAATCCGTGGACTCGTCATATCGTAAAAGAAAGTAATTTATCAGGTAAGCATAAATTTACTTTTTCTAGTTTTCTTTCTTGGGTTGTTTATGTGTCCAGCAAATACATATAATTTATCAAATAATTTTTTTTGCCAAATAGGAGCAGTATTTTAAGAGAAAAGTATTACTTCTCTTTGTGTCCAACTGCAGCCTCCCACAACACCTCAAAGTTCTTGTTACACCTTGGTGCAACCATGTTCCTGTGTTCGAGTAGCTGTATGCTTCTTTCTATATTTTGTCGTTCATGTTGTTGGAACCAGCACTACCTGAATTAAGGGGCAGTGGTGAAGAAAACTGTAGAATGTTTTGCTGCTAAAAAGGCATGGAAATATTGCTGCATTCACTTATATGGCCAATATAGCCGAAATGTTACATGCTCTAGTTCGTTAGAATATGTAATTTTATGACTAGCGACCCCTTAATGTTATGTGCTTATTCCATGCAAAGGGGTTAAACACCTACTAGAAATACTGCTCTGGAACTGCAGAACACTGCGGACCCAAGCAGAAACTGGTGCTGTGCTGATCAAATATTTTGGGTAATCGGTCCAGACAAAATGATTTTAGTGATCACTAAATAATAATAAAAAAAATATTGGGTACCGTATCTGTGCATCCAGTTTGGAGGAGCAATACAATTACTATAATCATCAGAATGCAGTGATACCTGTACTAGTCCTTATTCCTTTCTTTTGGCAAACGTTCTCGAAATCGGAGCATTATTTTATCTGTAAATGTGGAGCTTCAAATTGCTTCAGTGTCTTGTCTTATGACAATATGACATCAGTATCTTATATTAGCCACAGGTCAGAATTTATAGAAAGGCTTCTAACACTAATGGCTAATGTAAATTTAAAGGCAGCAATATCTATTAATTTGTTTCAAGAATAGGGAGTTACATTGCAATTTTATTCCTATTTCAATTAATAAATAAATAAAATAAAAAAACAAACAACCCCACATATACTTTACTTGATATAAATAACCTTTAGAAAATACATGGAAAAAAATGTAACCAAAGCCTAGCAGACGCAGATTGGTGCAATGCTTTAAAGTTTAATTCATCAGTTGTAATGAAGATACTCTATATCTTACTTTTTAATACATTGCGCTCCGACCGGCCACTTCAAAATATTTTTTTTTGTGAGCAAAGGTTTGAACTGTTCTACAATCAGCATTCTAGCCGTACGCCTTTTTTATGTAGCTAGAGCTCACAGTTGGCTCCTAAAATAAAATTAGAAATTTGAGTTTCAGTGCTGCATTAAAAGTAAGTTATAGGGCATCTTCTTTAAAACTGATAAATTAAACTCCATCTAAATATTACTACTATTCCAGGTCTGTTTATACAAATGGGAAAGTTTACTTTCACTTTAAGTAGATATATGCCAGTTTTGTTTGTGTTATGATGTGTGTGAGTTAATCAACAAAACAAGACAGGGACACATACAGGAACTCCCCGGTTTTCTGTCTCCCACATCTCCATTGGCACACATTTGTTCCTTGATTTGGAATGTTGCTATTATTAGATCAAAGCACTGACAAATTTCATCCCTGGTTCAGACATAACCAGTGTTATGTTAGCAATGTAATGCAGCCCTCCAGCATCCAAGGGATCAAAGGGAGTTTCCGTCCTCTGCCAGAATGATGCCTGTGAAACTGCTGCCTAGACAAATTTGCCTTGGCTATATTGTTTGCATAGTGACGTTGTGGCAATGGTGTCATGGTGGCTCCTGTATTGCAACTTCTGTAGTATTTTTATAAGAGCAACATTCGCAATGAGAACTATTGTGTTTACATATCTGTGGTGTACATGTCTGCCATTATAAGAACAAACATGAAGCTTTTTCTAACACTTAGTGCACTCACACAGAAATTGTAAATATGTCCCCTGTACAGTAT
Organism: Bombina bombina; assembly: GCF_027579735.1. Taxonomy (NCBI): domain Eukaryota; kingdom Metazoa; phylum Chordata; class Amphibia; order Anura; family Bombinatoridae; genus Bombina; species Bombina bombina. The sequence goes on from NC_069502.1 coordinate 459,232,794, forward strand.
TATCAGGCAACATTATAGTAGCATCTAAACAGCCAAATTATTTTCTTAGTCTAGTCTTTTTTTTTTTTTTTTATAGGGAGGGGGCAACGACTGTAATCTGTTTCCATCCCGAATGACCCAGACTAGCCTCTGTCTATTGGCATCTATCTTTTCATTTACTGAAAATATCACATTTGCTGAGTCACTAGCAGAAACACAGGCATACAGAATTTCAGATTCACAGTGTGTATCTGGGTTTCCAACATCTGCCTTAATTTGCTACATTCTGTGGGAAACCTCAAGTATGCCTGGAATCAGTATAGACAGCAGAATAGATTTTTTTCAGTGTTTTTCTACTATACAACAGTACTTTCTTGTGTAAGGCTTCAAATTCACATTTAGCTTTGTTAATCCAGCATATTGCTCTCAGGCTGTAGTAATAGTATGTACCTGTGCAATAAGAATGCGTTACTATGCTAAGTTTAATATGTAGGGACATTGACTTGTCAGAAGTTGTCACATTTTTAGTTAGCTGTGCAAAGTGAGATGACTACATTTGCTCTGCATTTACAGGCTCTTAGGTGACATAAGAAGGTCACATATTCTGCTGTGTAGAGTGAAAGTGGTTACAGCTGTCTGTAAAGTGAGTGTCATTGCTATGAATGAAGCCTTCAGGACACAGCTTCAAAGGTAGATTTAAGGACAGAACAGTTTCCTTCTAATGTTATGTGTATTGCAAAAAAGCTGAGGTATCTCATCATCCTTATTTATGTGATCATGTTTAAATATGTTAATGAATTCAGACCAACCTAATGCTGCTTCTGTGAGTATTACTGCCCCCTCTGTTTGTTCCTTACAGGGGAGCTCTACAGATTTTGCTCCAGGTGTGAAACATCTCATCAAATCTTCAATTTCTGAAATGTTTGCCTCTCTCCCGCCTTCAAGTAAGCGTAAAATGTCGGTTAAGAATTTACTTTCTAGTATTGCTATCCCTTCTGATGCTAGGATTGCTGTTGATAATCCTCCTTCTGGTGTTGAACCAGATTTATCCTCTTTTCAGTTTTGAAGATGAACATATTCGTTCTCTTTTAAAAGAGGTTTTGTTTACTTTATCAGTTAAAGAATCTAAGGGTTCTGAGGATAAGCCTTTTAACCATTTAAATTCAGTCTTTAAAACTGTTGCTAAAACCCCTGAGTTTTTTTCCTATTTCTGATGCTATATCTTAAATAGTTTCTAGGGAATGGTTTAAGCCGGGTAATTATTTTAATCCTTCTGCAAGGTTTAAGCAGTTATATCTCTTACCTACCTCTTATACAGGTAGCCCTCAATTTACGCCGGGGTTAGGTTCCAGAAGGAATGGTTGTAAATCGAAACCGTTGTAAATTGAAACCCAGTTTATAATGTAAGTCAATGGGAAGTGAGGGAGATAGGTTCCAGGCCCCTCTCAAAATTGTCATAAGTAACACCTAATACATTATTTTTAAAGCTTTAAAATGAAGACTTTAAATGCTAAACAGCATTATAAAGCTAATAAAATAATCACACAACACAGAATATATAATTAAACTAAGTTAAATGAACAAAAACATTTGCTAAACAGAATTATAGACCTAATAAAATAATCACACAACAATGACTTCACTTGCATTTTTCTGCAAACAGTTCTTTCTATGCATTCCAATAGCTCAGGTCTGGTTAAACTGATTCATTTCAGCTGCTTGGCTTTGCTGCAACACAAGCGGACAGCTCCACCTACTGGCTATTTTAATAAATGAACTGCTTCTCAATGCTTTTCAATAGCAGTCACATGACTGGAAAAAAAGGTTGTTATTCTGAAACGGTGTAAATTGAACCGTTGTAAAACGAGGGCCACCTGTATTGAACTGTGGGAGACTGTCCCTAAAGTTAATGGGGCCATTTCCACTTTGGCTAAGAGTACTACTATCCCTTTGGGAGACAGTAGTTCTTTCAAGGACCCTTTAGATAGGAAGTTAGAATCCTTTCATAGAAGGGCCTTTTTGCAACCATGTTATTTGTTTAGGCCAGATATCTCTATTGCTGATGTAGCTGCTGCTGCTTCTTATTGGTTAACTAGTTTTTCAGAGCAGTTATATAATGATTCTGCCAGTGAAGAATTTTTTAACCTCCTTGGGATTACTCAAAAGTGCTAATTCCTATATTTGGCATTATTAAGATTAAAGGGACACTTAACCTACATTTTTTTTCTCTTGCAAGGTGTATCCAGTCCACGGCTTCATCCTTTACTTGTGGGATATTCTCATTCCCTACAGGAAGTGGCAAAGAGAGCACACAGCAGAGCTGTCCATATAGCTCCCCCTCTAGCTCCACCCCCCAGTTATTCTCTTTGCCGGCTCTAAGCACTAGGGCCTCTCTACGGGAGGGTAAAGTGAATGTGGTGTTAGAACCTTTACATTCCATAGATATTAAGTTGTTATCTTGGAAAGTTTTGTTTTTAGTAGCTATCTCTTCTGCTCGAAGAGTTTCAGAATTATCTGCCTTACAGTGTGATTCACCTTACCTGGTGTTCCACGCAGATAAGGTAGTTTTGCGTAGCAAGCCTGGTTTTCTTCCTAAAGTTGTTTCTAACAAGAATATTAACCAGGAAATAGTTGTTCCTTCTCTGTGTCCTAATCCTTCTTCGAAGAAGGAACGTCTGTTACACAATCTTGATGTAGTTCGTGCTTTAAAGTTCTATTTACAAGCAACTAAGGATTTCAGACAAACATCTTCCTTGTTTGTTATCCATTCTGGTAAGAGGAGAGGTCAGAAAGCGACTGCTTCCTCTCTTTCCTTTTGGCTGAAAAGCATCATCCGTTTGGCCTATGAGACTGCTGGCCAGCAGCCTCCTGAAAGAATTACTGCTCATTCTACCAGAGCAGTGGCTTCCACATGGGCTTTCAAAAATGAGGCTTCTGTTGAACAGATTTGTAAGGCAGCGACTTGGTGTTCACTGCATACTTTTGCCAAATTTTACAAATTCAATACTTTTTCTTCTTCGGAGGCTATTTTTGGGAGAAAGGTTTTGCAAGCAGTGGTGCCTTCCGTTTAAGGTACCTGTCTTGTTCCCTCCCTTCATCCGTGTCCTAAAGCTTTGGTAATTGGTATCCCACAAGTAAAGGATGAAGCCGTGGACTGGATACACCTTGCAAGAGAAAACAGAATTTATGCTTTCCTGATAAATTACTTTCTCTTGCGGTGTATCCAGTCCACGGCCCGCCCTGGCATTTAAGTCAGGTAAAAAATTTTTTGTTTAAACTACAGTCACCACTGCACCCTATGGTTTCTCCTTTTTCTTCCTAACCTTTGGTCAAATGACTGGGGGGTGGAGCTAGAGGGGGAGCTATATGGACAGCTCTGCTCTGTGCTCTCTTTGCCACTTCCTGTAGGGAATGAGAATATCCCACAAGTAAAGGATGAAGCCGTGGACTGGATACACCGCAAGAGAAAGTAATTTATCAGGTAAGCATAAATTCTGTTTTTTCTTTCATGATTCAGATAGAGCATGCAATTTTAAGCAACTTTCTAATGTAATCCTATTACCAATTTTTTTTCGTTCTCTTGCTATCTTTATTTGAAAAATTATACATCTAAGTTTTTTTTGTTTCAGACTCTGGACAGCACTTTTTTATTGGTGGATGAATTTATCCACCAATCAGCAAGAACAACCCTGGTTGTTCACCAAAAATGGGCAGGCATCTAAACTTACATTTCAAATAAAGATATCAAGAGAAGGAAGACAATTTGATAATAGGAGTAAATTAGAAAGTTGCTTAAAATGTCATGCTCTATCTGAATTATGAAAGAAAACATTTGGGTTCAGTGTTCCTTTAATGTTAAAAACATGTCCTTGGAAGTCCTGGTCTGTTAATGTGTATAAATCCAGGCTTTTATCTCTCCTTTCAGGGAACGAAATTATGTTCTGATTTGGATTCTATCATTTCTACTGTTACTGGAGGTAAAGGGGCTTTTCTTTCTCAGGTCTTTCTCAGGACAAGGAGACAAGGAATCTAAAGCTTCCAATTGTTTTTGTTCCTTTCCTCAGAATAAGGAACAGAAATTTGATTCCTTCTCTCAGAAGCAAAGCGCCTATGGCTCAGTCTGAAGGTCTAGTGCTAATTAGAACATATCTAAGCAAGCCAAAAATCGACCCCTACTTCCAAGTATGCATGAAGATGCAGCCCCTGATCTAGAGGGCAGGTTATGCCTTTTACAGGAGCCTTGGTTTCATTTTGTTCCAGATCCCTGGGTTTTGAATATATTTTCTCAGGGTGTCAAAACAAGACCTCCCAGAGGAAGGTTTTTCTCTCCAATGTTCCAAAGAATCCCTTCCAAGCCTTTTTTCAGTCCGTTTCAGATCTAAAATCTATGGGAGTATTTGCTCCAAATCCCTGGCAGGAACAGGGAATGGGATTTTTTTTTCAAATCTCTTAATTGTTCCAAAGAAGGAAGGAGCTTTCTGACCAGTTCTGGATCTGAAAGCTCTGAAAAAGTTTGTCAGAATTCCTACTTTCAAAATGGAAGCTATTCAGACTATCCTGCCATTTGTTCAGCAAGGTAATTTTATGTCCACAAAGGATTTAAAGGATGCTCATATTCATGTTTCAAATCACAGGGAACATTACCAGTTTCGGAGGTTTGCCTTTCTAGACAAGCATTTTCAGTTTGCTGCTTTACCATTTGGTCTGGCAACAGCTCCAATAATTTTCTCAAAGGTTCTGGGTGTTCAACTGTCTGTGATCAGATCTCAGGGTATTGCAGTGTTTCCTTACCTGGACGATATCTTGGTTCAAGCTGCATCTTTTCATTTAGAATAATTTCATTAAGAAGAATCTCACACTAAAATACTGTTATTGTTGTTTCTTCAACAGCATGGATGGAACATTAATTTTCCAAATAGTGTTTCAGAAAAGGTTTATTTTTCTGGGGTTTCAAATTGATTCAGTCTTCAGTCTTCATCTAACAGATCTTAAAAGGATAAAATGTCCTCCTGTATGACCCTGAACATTTGAAGAGTTATAGACTTGATTGATTATGCTTCCGTCAAAGGAATGAATGCCTTCATGTTTCTATTGCTGGACGATGAGAAGGCATTGGACAGAATAGACTGAGATTATATGCTATAGGTCTTGAAGAAGTTTGGAATAGGTGGTGACTTCTTTAATGCTATAGCCTTTCTCTATACTACTTCATCAGCTTTCATTAGAAGAGCAGGCTTTTTGTCACAAACAGTTCAGATCAGAAATGGGAAAAAGGCAGGGGTTCCCTCTTTCCCCGCTACTATTCATGTTAAGCATTGAACCCATGGCTGCTAGTTTCACAATGATTCCAGAAATTGCTAGAATTACTGTTGGAAAAATTGAACACAACTTAGCATTATTTGCAGATGATGTGATCTTAATAATCACTTAACCCTTGCTAATCTTACCTGCAATCTATTCTTTGATAGTTACATTTTGGAGAAATTTCCAAATATAAAATAAACAAGGAGAAATGTGAAGCCATTGAGATGAATATCCCAGAACATACCAAACAATTGTTAGCCTTTTATTTCAATTTTATCAAGGCTGAAAAAGCTATTACATATTTGGCTATTTCTCTCCCTAATAAACTTACAGCTAGATTACAAGTGTGTGCATTCGTCTTTTAACGCTGAAAATATGGTATTTTCAGAGTTAAAACAGCACAGCAGCCATTGCAAGTCTTGTCGGTGTAGGTGTACCTCAAGCCTTTTAGCCTGTAACGCAACGTCAGTACCGCACTTACATTTTTTTAATGGGATTCCCATAGCGCTGGTATTACGAGTTTTGCGTTCTGGCTAAAAAGCGAGTGTTACAGCCTAAAATGACAAGATCCGTAACGCCATCTAAAGTCAGTAGTTATGAGTTTTACACTACAAATCTCTAACATAAAACTCATAACTAAAGTGTTAAAAAATACACTAAACACTCATAAACTACCTATTAACCCCTAAACCAAGGCCCTCCCGCATCGCAAACACTATAATAAAGTTTTTAACCCCTAAATTGCCGCTCCCGACATCGCCACTACTAAAAAAATTATTAACCCCTATTCCACTGCTCCCCGACATAGTCACCACTATAATAAACTTATTAACCCCTAAACCGCAGCCCTCCAGCATCACAAACACTATTTAAATATTATTAACCCCTAATCTGCCGTCTGCCCACATCGCCCCCACTATACTACAGTTAATAAACCCTAAACCACAAGCCACTATAATAAACCTATTAACCCCTAAACCGCAAGCCCTCCCACAACAAAATATACTAAATTAAACTATTAACCCCTAAACCGAAAGCCCCCACATCGCAATAAACTAAATGAAACTAGTAACCCCTAAACCTAACGCCCCCCTAACTTTAGATTAAAATTAAATTAATTAAAATCTTAAATTAAATTAAAACTTACCTGTCAAATTTAAAAGGGCCTGTTGTGGGACATTGCCCCAAATATATCAGCTCTTTTACCTGTAAAATAAAATACAAAGACCCCCCCAACAGTAAAACCCACCACCCAACCAACCCCCCAAAATAAAAAACCTAAATCTAAAAAAACCTAAGCTACCCATTGCCCTGAAAAGGGCATTTGTATGGGCATTGCCCTAAAAAAGGGCATTTAGCTCTTTAACTGCCCAGACCCTAAACTTAAAAAAAAAAAAAAACACCCAAAAAACCCTTAAAAAAAAGCCTAACACTAACCCCCTGACAACCACTTACAGTTTTTGAAGTCCCGCTTGAGCGATCTTCATCCCGGCGGAGAAGTCCTCATCCAGGCGGCAAGAAGTCTTCATCCAGACGGCCTCTTCAATCTTCATCCCGGGGGTGGGGGTTTGTAATGTTAGTGGGTTTTTGTAATTTTTTTTCACTAAAAGAACTGCTATCTTTAGGGCAAGGGCCATTGGTAGTTTATTCTAGATTAGGTTTTTTATTTTGGGGTGTTTTTTTATGGGTATTAGAATAGGAATAGTTTTTTTATTTTAGATAATTTGTTTGTTATTTTGTGTAATGTATATTTTTAGGGGGTGTTTTTTTTTTTAAGCAATAGAGCTGTTTAATGCCCTACAAAAGGCCCTTTTAAGGGACCCCAACAGGTCCTTTTAAGGACCCTTGGTAGTTTTGGGGGTAGGGGTTTGTATAGTGTTAGGGGGTGTTTGTATTATTATTATTATTTTTTTAAATATCTTTTTATTGTTGTCAGGCAAGGCAATACACATTTTCTTACTATAACAGCCTATGGAGGCAATATGCTGTATGTTACAAGTCTTGGTATGATTCACATTAATCATCAATGTTTCTAGTATATACAGAATAGTACATAATAAGGTCTAAGTATTGAGAGCATGACATATTTCTTGATTACATACATTCTGATTCCATCACAAGTAACAATTTTCCATTCTGTGTGCTTGCACTTCCCCAACTTAACCATTTTCCATTATCTGTTCAAGTTTAAAACTAAATATATACCATACTAAACCTAATTATTAACCAAACTAACCTAAACTATAGTTATCAGTTATGAGACCCAGCGGTGGCAAAAGAAAAAAAAAAATGAGGGGGGAGGGAAATAAAATAACATAAGGAGGAGGAGAGGAGTCCGGAGTGTCAGCGGATTAGGAAGTAGATTCCGGTGGAGGGGAAACAAGAAGAGGGGCGAGGGAGGGGGGGAGAGTCATCTCCAGTATTGAGCTATTGTCACTTAGAATAAATGTTCCCATTCCCCCCTCAACCCAGCTTCCATAAAAACTACTGAGTCTTTAAATGGTATCAAAATCAGTCTTTGGATCTCTAGTTCGAAAGTGAGTATAAGCCTGCGCCATTTACGTAGAAATAGACCCAGCCTATTCTGGACATCCATCCTAACATCCATTTGTTCCGTGAATATTTGTGTTCTAAGTAGGTTCTTAAAGCTCTTGAAGGAAGGGCTCTTTCTTACCGTCCAGTTTTTTAAAATGCACTTTCTGGCTAACAATATTACTAGACTCAGCTCTGCATCTTGTTGCCTATGCTGTGTGTCCCAATTTAAGAATATGATGGTTTCCGGACGTAGTGTGAGGCGTATCTGCAAAAATTGATTAATCCAGTATTGTATTTTACCCCAATATTGCCTAACTGACGGACACTCCCACATATAATGCAAGAGAGTAGGGGCTTCCATCTTACACCGAGTAGGTATCCATTTGGCTAGTGTTCTCGGTGTGAGGTATGCCCTATGTAGAAAGCGTATCTGGGATTCCCTGAACATGGTGGACAATGTGGCTGATTTTGTTCTTTCTAGGCCTCTTCGTATATCTTCCCAAGCAATGCCATTAATTCCCTCTCGTGCCCATCCCATTTGTACTGAATCCCGTATATTCTGTGCTCGCTGCTGTAGAAGCGTTTGATAGATTTCAGATAAGGAAAATTTTCCCATTTTGTACAACGTTTGCGTGATGCGGAAGGGGGAACCCTCCCAGAATTCAGGCGCATTCCGAACCAGGGTGCCAATGTAATGGCGTACCTGTAAGAAGGCAAAGAAGTGAGCCCGTGGTGGTCCAAACTCTCTCTGTAAGGTACCAAAGTTCTTAACCTCTTTTGAGAGTGGATCTAGCAACTGTTTGAGTGATCTTAGTCCCTTCTGCTCCCAGACTAAGAAGGGCTGGGTTTCCGAACCCGCTGAAAAGTCTGGGTTTTTGAGAATGGGCAAGTAGCTGGAGGCATGGCACGATTTCTTCAAGAACTTGTGAGCCTGGTGCCAGGCCTTAAGTGGTTCGCTGAACAGCGTATTGAGACCCAGGGCCTTCACAGATCTCATATTTGTGATATGTGGTAAATATGCTAGGGAGACGTCTCCCAGAATCGCTTGTTCCAGGGAGGGCCGACAAAAATGATGAGTGCCCACCTGCCAGTCCACCACCAGGCGTATTAAGGCCGCCCAGTTATACAGTCTGAAGTCTGGCAGAGCCAGTCCCCCATTAAGGAAACCCATACTCAATTTCTCTCTCGAAATTCGTGGCTTACCCCCCTTCCAAATGAAGCGGGTCGCTGCCGAGTTTAACAGCTTGACATCCGCTTTACTTAAGAGTAAAGGCAGCATGAGAAGCGGGTAAAGAAGGTGGGGGAGTATCACCATTTTGAGAAGATTGATCCTACCCGAGAGTGACAAAGGTAGCGATCTCCAGCTATTCATTTGTGCCTGCATTTTTGCGCATAGGGGCGTCAGATTATTCGCATACAACTTATTGGGGTTAGCAGAGATCTTGATGCCAAGATATGTGATATCATGTTTAGCTACCGAGAACAGGAAATCTTCATCAGTGCCGGTCTTTCTGAGCAGCCACAGGATCTCTGATTTCTGCATATTGACCCTGTAACCTGAAAACAGGCCAAAGTCAGTGAGGGTCTCTAGTATATGCGGAATATGCTTTTGGGGATCTTGGACAAAGAGGAGCATATCATCCGCGTAGAGCGCTAAGTGCTGTGGGTGCCCTGCTAAATCTATGCCAGGAAAAGCTTGTCTAAGTTTGATAGCCAGTGGTTCGAGGGCGATATTGAAAAGGAGGGGCGATAATGGACATCCCTGTCGAGTCCCTCTATGTAAGTGGATGTTTGCTGAGAACATATTATTGACTAGTATATTAGCAAAGGGGGCTCGATACAAATTTTTTATAAAAGTTAGAAAGGGGCCAGAGAAATGGGCCTTAGCCATAGTGTAAAAGAGGTGATCCCACTCCACTCGGTCAAAGGCCTTCTCTGCGTCGAGGGACAGCAGGAAGGCCTCCGCGCCATCCCTCACCGAGTCACTACCTCTTTCAGTCCGATAATGTTGAACGACCTGCAGGACCCTGCGGACATTGACCACAGATGATCTCGCATACATGAATCCCGTTTGATCCATATGTATGATATCAGGCAATATAAATTTTAGCCTTTCTGCCAGTAATTTGGTTAGTATCTTGTAGTGCGAGTTTAATAAGGAGATCGGCCGGTAAGACTCTGGTAGCATGCTGTCCTTCCCTGGTTTAGGAATTAGAGTGATATACGCTGCAGAGAATTCCGGCACCGGAGCTCTCTCCCCCTCAAAATAGGAAGTATATAAGTTAGCCAGCGTCGAGGAGACCTGCATCTTTTACAGCCGGTAGAATTCTATCGGCAGCCCATCTGGGCCTGGGGCTTTACCCAGTGACATGAACATTATTGTCCCCTGGATCTCCTCTTCCCCTATATGGGCGTTCAACTTCTCCAGTTGAGATTCTGAGATCCGTGGGATATTGATATTTTCCCAGAACTTATCTTTTAGCTCGGTTCCTGGGGAGCCATCACTGGTGTATAGAGTGGAGTAATAAGACGCAAACGCTTCTGCTATTGATTCAGCATCTCTCACAAGCTTGCCCTGACTTTTCAGGGCTGCGACGTGTTTAGAGGAGGTATTTATATTTACCAATGCCGCCATTAGTTTCCCGGGTTATCTCCGAATCTATAATATTTACCCCTAGTTCGGAAAATAGCCTGCGAGGCTTGATTGGCCAGTAAGGCATCATATTCCTTCTTTGTGTCAATGTAATTGCGGTAGTTTAGGCTAGAGGGCGTAGCGCAATAGGTGCAGTAAGTCTCCGCTAAGCGTTCCCTCAGTCCCCGAACTCTCTCTGTGCATTGTTTTTTCCTGCGTGCCAAGTAGGCAACTATGTTGCCCGACAAGACCACCTTGGCTGTTGCCCAGAATAGCTCTGGTGAATCTATATGCTGAGCATTATTCATCCGGTAGTCATCCCAACAATGTGTCAGGTAGCTCTGAAATTCCTGAGAGTACAATAAATATTTCGGGAATCGTATGGTCCGTCTGTTGCATACCGACGGGTTCTTATCTACAAAAAGCGATATGGGTGCGTGGTCTGAGACCGCCACTTCACCAATTTTGGTGTCAATGATGTGTGTAATGAGAGAATTGGAGACCAGGAACATATCGATGCGGGACAGGGAGGGTGAGGCACGTGACGCACAAGTATAATCTTTCCCATCTGGATTTAATTGCCTCCATATATCCACCACATCCAGGGAGCTTCCCAGTAGCGCAAAGATATCCTTTTCAAATTTTTCTGAGATTCTAAGTGTCTTTTTAGCCTTCCCGCTATGTGTCCCTCTCAGTCTATCACAATGAGGATTAGGCGTGAGGTTAAAATCTCCTCCCAGTATGATGTGGGTGTCCAAGTAGGGAGAAATAACTGCCACAATGTTGTTCCGGAAACCTCTATCTCTCAGGTTCGGGGCGTAAATGTTGCATAGTGTTTAGATTTTCTCTGCCACACAGATTTGCACTATTATGTATCTACCTTCTGGGTCCTTAAGCACCTCTCTGACCTCGTATTCCAACCTCTTACCTAGAAGTATTGCCACCCCTCTACTAGCTGAGCTATATGAGGAGTATTCAACTCTCCCCACCCAATCAGATCTCAACTTCTCATGTTCTGTGTCTAGAAGATGCGTCTCTTGAAGAAACGCGATCTCTGCTTTCTTTTTCCTTAGTTGTGTGAGGATTGTTTTCCTTTTTATTGGGGAGTGGATACCCCCAATATTCCAGGAATAGAGTTTAAATCTTAGTTTTTAACTGGATCCTGAAAGCCTGTTTTGGCATCTGGTGTATAGGTGTGTGCATAGTTAACTGGATCCTGAAAGTCTGTTTTGGCATCTGGTGTATAGGTGTGTGCATAGTATTCCAAGAGTAAAGACCCGAAGGGGGAAGAATAGAGGGAAGAAAAAAAAAAACCTTACACCGCAGTAGACAGACACCCGGTTCAGTCCTCCACCACAGTGAGCCACCGCCAGGCCCCCACCAACACTCTGAATTAAAAACAAATCTAGGATGAAAAAAAAAAGATGTGTTATCTTGACATACTTTGTAACCTCTTTGATATATGAGTAGTGAAGCATAAAAAAAAGAACAGTAATAACTTTCAAACAGATTGTCATAGAGTTCACATGCAGAGCTATGGCCAAATAATTTACGATCTGTAAGTGATACAAATGGATACATGTGTTAAAAGACAGTGAAACACTTAACGGATAATTTATGTCTTTCCGACAATCCAGCGAACATAATAAATCTCTCATCAATATAGCGCACTCTGGCATAATCAGGGCTTGGGCTATGTGTAAAGTAAGTGAATTACAGAGGTTTGCGGCCTGTCTCTTTTCACACACAGACAATCCATACCTTCTACTTATGCATTCTAAGTAGCCTAAACCGTGAAAGTAACCTATGACAATATATAAACATACAAAACTCAAACTTAACTCCACTCCTAAAGTGAAACCCTGTTTAAGGGGAATAACTCTTGCCCGGCTATGGGCCTCAGCCCTCATCCCCTCTTGGGTGGTTCTGGCTGGACTGCGTGGGGAGGCCCCCCCACCCTCTAGAAAGTGTTGGGCTGCGGTGGGTGTGTCAAAAATTTTTGGGCCTCTGGGGGTCATAATTTTAAGCCTGGCTGGGTAAAGTTAGAAGGCTTGTCTACCCTCCCTATGAAGCTTTGAACAAATTGGTGAAAATTCCCTACGGCGTTTCATAAGATCCACCGAGAAATCTTGAAATAGAAGCAAGCGTGCATTTTCATACATTACGCTATCCATTTTTCTGTAAGCTCTTAGCAGCACCGTTTTGGTCTGGAAATGCAGGAACTTGATCATTATCGGCCGGGGTTGGGGCATATTATCTAGGCCAGCTCTCTCTGGGCCCACTCTATGAGCTCGCTCTACCCCCTCCATAAGATCCTGTGTGGGAATTTTTAACAGCGAGGGGAGCGTATTTTCAACAAAGTGGATGATGTCTGCTTGTTTTATTGTTTCAGGGAGACCTAAGAGACGCACGTTATTGCGTCTCAAACTATTTTTTAGGTCGTCTACTTTTAATTGCAGGGTCATAGCTTGTCTTTCTAAGTTTTCAATTTTATTAGAGTTTGATACATTAGAGTCCTCTAAATCAGAGATTCTATTCTCCGCTTCCGCTACACGAGCGGAAAACTGTTTGACGTCGTCTGTGAGTGTATCAACACCTCTCTGTAAGTTATCAATTTTGGGCATAAAAAGTAAAGATATCTGCTTAACAATAGGATGGGTGTCAATCAGAATATTGTCTGGGCAGGCTTCCGCGCTAGTTCCCTGGTTAGAGGGTTCAGCTCCAGATTTGTTTCTGCCTGAGCTAGCTTTGCTGTGGCTTGCCATGGGAGTATTAGTTAAGTATCTCTCCATATACCTCTTAAAATATCAATGCTGTTTACCTATGGAAATTGTGCTCTAATGATATATTGCTAAACCCCTTTCAACCAGTATGTGACACAGTGCATACGGATTACTCAAAATGATAGTAACAGTGTCCTATTAGGGGAGAAAAACATGGGTTAGTGCATGCATTCAATACAATTATAGTTATACAGTTCTCCCCCCTCCAGGGAGAAAGGATATCAGCATAGGTCTGTCAGCACAGAGTCTTTCAAATGTCCCCTCAAAGGAATAGAGGCCAAATGTTCTCTTAAATACTGACTTGAGGTGTCAGAGTAGCCTGGGTTCACAATTCTACTATAAGGAGTGAGAAGTGCAATTCAGTTGAGTTAGATGGCACTGTTAAAAGTCAGGCAGCAATATTTCTGTCAGTGGGAGACTTTGCAAGGTTCAAGTTTCTCCTGTTAAGTGTAGTCAGTCCACGGGTCATCCATTACTTATGGGATATTAACTCCTCCCCAACAGGAAGTGCAAGAGGATCACCCAAGCAGAGCTGCTATATAGCTCCTCCCCTCTACGTCACACCCAGTCATTCTCTTGCACCCAACTAATAGATAGGATGTATGAGAGGACTGTGGTGATTAAACTTAGTTTTTATATCTTCAATCAAAAGTTTGTTATTTTAAAACGGCACCGGAGTGTGTTGTTTTTCTTCTCAGGCAGAATTTGAAGAAGAATCTACCTGAGTTTTTCTTGTATGATCTTAGCGGACGTAACTAAGATCCATTTGCTGTTCTCGGCCATTCTGAGGAGTAAGGTAACTTCAGATCAGGGGACAGCGGGCAGGTTCACCTGCAAAGAGGTATGTTGCAGTATATTATTTTCTAAGGAATGGAATTGACTGAGAAAATACTGCTAATACCGATGTAATGTAAGTACAGCCTTAAATGCAGTAGTAGCAACTGGTATCAGGCTGATATGTATGTATGTTTACACTTAAGTATTTCTGGGGAATGGCACTTCACTGGGAAAATACTGTATGCATATAACTTTTAGCCTAACTTGCAGTGTGAACGACTAGCAGCAGGATTTTAATGACATTTCATAAATTAGATTTTAAACGTTTGCTGGCATGTTAAATCGTTTAATTATCTGAGGTACTTGGTGAAAAATTGTTTTGGGCATTATTTTCCACATGGCTGTCGTTTGTTTTAATTTAAAACAGTTTACTGAGCTTCCCTCACTGTTGTATTGTGAGTGGGAGGGGCCTATTTTGGCGCTTTTACTACGCATCAGAAATTCAGTCACAGTCTGTCTTTTTCTCCCTGCATGATCCAGGACGTCTCCACAGAGCTCAGGGGTCTTCAAAACTAGTTTTGAGGGAGGTAATCACTCACAGCAGACCTGTGAGACTGTGCTTTGACTGTGATAAAAACGCTTATATTTTCAATTGTTATACGTTTTTTCTGATATTAAGGGTTAATCATCCATTGCTTATGTGTGCAATCCTTTGCTAAATTTATGCTTTTACTGTGAAAATTTGGTCTCTATAACTAATCCGGTTCATTGTTATTCAACCGTGACAGTTTTTCTGTGCTTCTTAAAGGCACAGTAACGTTTTGCATATTGCTTGTAAATTTAGTTGAAAAGTATTTCCAAGCTTGCTAGTCTAATTGCTAGTTTGTTAAACATGTCTGACGCAGAGGAATCTCTTTGTGCAATATGTTCAAAAGCCAAGGTGGAGCCCAATAGAAATTTATGTACTAATTGCATTGATGCTACTTTAAATAAAAGTCAATCTGTACATGTTAAGCAACATTCACCAGACAGCGAGGGGGAAGTTATGCCGACTAACTTGCCTCACGTGTCAGTACCTGCATCTCCCGCTCAGGAGGTGCGTGATATTGTAACGCCAAGTACATCAGGGCGGCCATTACAAATCACTCTACAAGACATGGCTAATGTTATGACTGAAGTTTTGTCTAAATTGCCAGAACTTAGGGGTAAACGAGATCACTCTGGGGTGAGAACAGAGTGCGCTGATAATACTAGGGCCATGTCTGATACTGCGTCACAGTTTGCAGAACATGAGGATGGAGAGCTTCATTCTGCGGGTGACGGATCTGATCCAAATAAACTGGATTCAGACATTTCAAATTTTAAGTTTAAGCTGGAAAACCTCCGTGTATTGCTAGGGGAGGTGTTAGCGGCTCTGAATGATTGTAACACAGTTGCAATCCCAGAGAAAATGTGTAGGTTGGATAAATATTTTGCGGTACCGACGAGTACTGACGTTTTTCCTATACCTAGGAAAATCTGTTTGTGGTTCCCAAAAAAGAGGGAACCTTCAGACCAATATTGGATTTAAAGATCCTAAACAAATTCCTAAGAGTTCCATCGTTCAAAATGGAAACTATTCGGACAATCTTACCCATGATCCAAAGAGGTCAGTACATGACCACAGTGGATTTAAAGGATGCTTACCTTCACATACCGATTCACAAAGAACATTACCGGTATCTAAGGTTTGCCTTCCTAGACAGGCATTACCAGTTTGTAGCTCTTCCCTTCGGGTTGGCTACGGCTCCAAGAATCTTTACAAAGGTTCTGGGCTCTCTTCTGGCGGTACTAAGACCGCAAGGAATTTCGGTAGCTCCATACCTAGACGACATTCTGATACAAGCATCAAGCTTCCAAACTGCCAAGTCTCATACAGAGTTAGTACTGGCATTTCTAAGGTCGCATGGGTGGAAAGTGAACGAGGAGAAGAGTTCTCTCTTACCACTCACAAGAGTTCCCTTCTTGGGGACTCTTATAGATTCTGTAGAAATGAAAATTTACCTGACAGAGGACAGGTTAACAAAGCTTCTAAATGCTTGCCGTGTCCTTCATTCCATTCAACACCCGTCAGTGGCTCAATGCATGGAGGTAATCGGCTTAATGGTAGCGGCAATGGACATAGTTCCTTTTGCACGCCTGCATCTCAGACCACTGCAATTGTGCATGCTAAGTCAGTGGAATGGGGATTACTCAGATTTGTCCCCTACGCTGAATCTGGATCAAGAGACCAGAGATTCTCTTCTATGGTGGCTTTCTCGGCCACATCTGTCCAGGGGGATGCCCTTCAGCAGGCCAGACTGGACAATTGTAACAACAGACGCCAGCCTACTAGGTTGGGGCGCTGTCTGGAATTCCCTGAAGGCTCAGGGATCATGGACTCAAGAGGAGAGTCTCCTTCCAATAAACATTCTGGAATTGAGAGCAGTTCTCAATGCCCTTCTGGCTTGGCCTCAGTTAGCAACTCTGAGGTTCATCAGGTTTCAGTCGGACAACATCACGACTGTGGCTTACATCAACCATCAGGGAGGGACAAGGAGTTCCCTAGCGATGATGGAAGTATCAAAGATAATTCACTGGGCAGAGTCTCACTCTTGCCACCTGTCAGCGATCCACATCCCAGGAGTGGAGAACTGGGAGGCGGATTTCCTAAGTCGCCAGACTTTTCATCCGGGGGAGTGGGAACTTCATCCGGAGGTCTTTGCCCAAATACTTCGACGTTGGGGCAAACCAGATATGGATCTCATGGCGTCTCGCCAGAACACCAAGCTTCCTTGTTACGGGTCCAGGGACCCGGGAGCGGTCCTGATAGATGCCTTGACAGCACCTTGGATCTTCAGGATGGCTTATGTGTTTCCACCCTTCCCGATGCTTCCTCGTTTGATTGCCAGGATCAAACAGGAGAAAGCATCGGTGATTCTAATAGCGCCTGCGTGGCCACGCAGGACCTGGTATGCAGATCTAGTGGACATGTCATCCTGTCCACCTTGGTCTCTGCCTCTGAGACAGGACCTTCTAATTCAGGGTCCTTTCAAACATCAAAATCTAATTTCTCTGAAGCTGACTGCATGGAAATTGAACGCTTGATTTTATCAAAGCGTGGATTTTCGGAGTCAGTAATTGATACCTTAATACAGGCTAGGAAACCTGTTACCAGGAAAATTTACCATAAGATATGGCGTAAATACTTATACTGGTGCGAATCCAAGAGTTACTCATGGAGTAAGGTTAGGATTCCTAGGATATTGTCTTTTCTACAAGAAGGTTTAGAAAAGGGTTTATCTGCAAGTTCTTTAAAGGGACAGATCTCAGCTCTGTCCATCCTTTTACACAAACGTCTGTCAGAAGTTCCAGACGTTCAGGCTTTTTGTCAGGCTTTGGCTAGGATTAAGCCTGTGTTTAAGACTGTAGCTCCACCGTGGAGCTTAAATTTAGTTCTTAACGTTTTACAGGGTGTTCCGTTTGAACCCCTTCATTCCATTGATATCAAGCTGTTATCTTGGAAAGTTCTGTTTTTAATGGCTATTTCCTCGGCTCGTAGAGTCTCTGAGTTATCAGCCTTACATTGTGATTCTCCTTATCTGATTTTTCATTCAGATAAGGTAGTTCTGCGTACTAAACCTGGGTTCTTACCTAAGGTAGTCACTAACAAGAATATAAATCAAGAGATTGTTGTTCCATCATTGTGCCCTAACCCTTCTTCAAAGAAGGAACGACTTCTGCACAATCTAGACGTAGTCCGTGCCCTGAAATTTTATTTACAGGCAACTAAGGATTTTCGCCAAACTTCTTCCCTGTTTGTCGTTTATTCTGGACAGAGGAGAGGTCAAAAAGCATCTGCTACCTCTCTATCCTTTTGGCTTCGTAGCATAATACGTTTAGCCTATGAGATTGCTGGACAGCAACCTCCTGAAAGGATTACAGCTCATTCTACTAGAGCTGTGGCTTCCACTTGGGCCTTTAAGAATGAGGCCTCTGTTGAACAGATTTGCAAGGCTGCAACTTGGTCTTCTCTTCATACTTTTTCCAAATTTTACAAATTTGACACTTTTGCTTCTTCGGAGGCTGTTTTTGGGAGAGGTTCTTCAGGCAGTGGTTCCTTCCGTATAAAGATCCTGCCTGTCCCTCCCGTCATCCGTGTACTTTAGCTTTGGTAATGGTATCCCATAAGTAATGGATGACCCGTGGACTGACTACACTTAACAGGAGAAAACATAATTTATGCTTACCTGATAAATTCCTTTCTCCTGTAGTGTAGTCAGTCCACGGCCCGCCCTGTTTTTTATGGCAGGTCTAAATTTTAAATTATACTCCAGTCACCACTGCACCCTATAGTTTCTCCTTTCTCGTTTGGTTTTCGGTCGAATGACTGGGTGTGACGTAGAGGGGAGGAGCTATATAGCAGCTCTGCTTGGGTGATCCTCTTGCACTTCCTGTTGGGGAGGAGTTAATATCCCATAAGTAATGGATGACCCGTGGACTGACTACACTACAGGAGAAAGGAATTTATCAGGTAAGCATAAATTATGTTTTTCTGCCCTTTGTGTCCCCTGGGGCGGGCTTCGCCAGTAGCACTGTCAATTTCCCAAACAGGGTCTCTTCTTCCCTACACTGTGTTGGGCCAAATGTCTACTATTAGAGGTATAACATATTTGGATTGCAGCAGGGAGTGGGGCAAAACCGCTGATCCCGGCCCCTTAGATCTATTATCGGGGCTTTGGTGTGTTCGTGTGTCCAAATGAGCAAAGGTGCCGTTGGTGTTGTCAGGGGTTCAATGGGCAGTGAGTGTGTACAATACTTTACCCCCTCCGCTCTCCAGACTTTGTGCCGGGCACCAGGAATGGAAACTCCATTTTCAAGATGGCGCCTGATTTCGCGCCAAACGGCTCTCCCGTGCAGTCTCCTCTCCAGCAGATGTGACCCGGACAAGACAGCCGGTGATGTGCTCAGTGCTCGGAAGATCCGCTTCGGAATCGAGCAGTAGGTGAGTACCCGGGGCAGATCGGGTAGTAGTCCCTGCAGCTGTGTGGCGGGAGATGTGAGTTGCGGCCCACGCAAGATTACAATGGCGCCTTCTCGGCTAATGTCCCTCCAGCGAGGTCGGTCTCCACCTGCGCCACACCACCAGCCGGTGATGTCAGTCGGGTCTAGCCACTGTCTCTAGTACAGTAGATCCGTCGTGCACCCCGTTTGCAGCGCTTTTTGTAGGCTGGTGACTCCGGTGGTGGAGCGATGCACAGCTCCTATAATAAATATGGAGGTAGTCTCTCACCTTTCCCCTCCACTCCAGGCAGCAAGCTCTGCCTAGGAATTATTAGTGGGCAAAGGGCTTACAGCAGCACGAAAAAAGCAGTCCAAAAGAGATTTTAAATAACTTTTCTTTGCTGGTTTGTGCGGAGCTCCTCTCGCTCGCTGCTGCTCCCTTGGCCCGCCCACCGGAAGTCCTCTTGTATTATTTTTTTAGCAAAAGAGCTGTTTAACTCAGGGCAATGCCCCCCAAAAGGCCCTTTTAAGGGCCCTTGGTAGTTTGGGGGTGGGGGTTTGTATAGTGTTGGGGGGGGTTGTATTTTTTTTTTTTTTTAGCAAAAGAGCTGTTTAACTCAGGGCAATGCCCTACAAAAGGTCCTTTTAAGGGCCCTTGGTAGTTTATTCTAGATTTGGCTTTTTTTTTTTTTTTTTTTTTAAGGGTATTAAAATAGGAATAATCTTTTTTTTTTTTTTTTTTTTTTTTTTGGCTAATTTCGTTATTTTTTGTAATGGTAGGTTTTTTTTTGTAATGTTAGGTTTTATTTCACAGATAAGTTTGTATTTATTTTAATTGAATTATTTTTTAATTTATTTTTTCTTCAGGTTTACAAAAGCAAAAATCATAATAAGATAGTAATTGTTAGGGCTTACAATGACAAGTCACATTCTCAGTCAAGTAGGTACAGTTCAATATTAGTATCCAGTAGTGCACCAAACAGAGAGATGCATTACATAGTGTGATGGAAAACAATATCCTTCATGCCTGCGTTACCAGACCCTAGGTCTGGGAGGAACATAATCTAAACAGTGTCTAAATTAATTTACTAAAGCGTGTGTAACGTAATTGTTCAAGTGAGCTTAGTCATCCCAATTAAACAGGATCTTCATCAACAGCCAATACCTTTAAAAGTAACTATTAGTTAGATGTACTGGGTAATGTGGGTTATGGGTCAGGTGTCCTCCCAGGTCTGGCCTCTGAATACATGATCCACGGTTGCCAAGTGGAAACAAACTGCTCTTTGGTATCTAACAAGTTTGCTGCATTACTGCTCATTTGGTAGTAATATTCAATTTTATTTTTAATAAGCTGAAAGTTGGGGATCGTTGATTTCCAAAACTGGGCTATGGTTAGTCTAACTGTTGTGAAGATAGTAAAAATAAACTTATTTCGTGCTAAATTAAACCCAGGCAGAGGTTCATGTAGAAAGGCTTGGGTAGGAGTCACCATTACAGGGCTTCCAAAAATATTGCTTAATAAATTGAATGTTTGTGACCAATTATTACAGACCCACCACATATGTGAATATGTGCCTTTCTCTTCACACGCTCTTAAACACCCGACTCAGAGCTGTGTAGTCTTGAGGGGTGAAAGTACCATCGGAATGCTGTTTTCATGTAGTTCTCTTTATGATGAGCACACACGGAAAACGAAGACCCCTTATACAAAATAGTGTTCCATTTTTCAAGTGACCAAATAAAATTGAACTCTTCTTCCCACTTTTGCATAAAGGGGAGCTTACGTGCTGATATTGAAGAATTAAAAATGGCATGAAAACTAGAGATAGTGCCACATACTCTCTGTTTGGCTAGATAGATCTGTTCTAGGTAAGTGGTGTTCCCATTATGTGAGCTACCTAACACTTCAAAGACTCTCGCCTTTAGTTGTAAATAATGGTACCAACTGGGCTTATCTTGCTCATTAAGACTAGTATATGTGTTAAAGTCCATGAAATTCTGTCCCTGCAAGGTGTCTGCAGTTCTATACAATCCCCTATTAGCCCATTTATCTTGAAGTCCTCTATCAAACGTAGTAGAAAAAGTGACTAGAGGTGTCGCCTTGGATGTGTCTGAAATTAACTTAAATTTGGCAGTCAGAGTCCCATAATGAAATAGTGTGTGAAACGGCCAGTAAGGTCCTCCAAATAGTGGGTATATGTGATTTATTGGACCAAAGAAGTTTGTATATTGGCTCTACCCTGACCATATCGGATTCCAATTGTACCCACTGAATATTATCAGGTCTATTATGCCATAATGCTGTTTGGGCCATTCGTGCTGCATGGTAATATGCTAAGAGGTCTGGCAGTCCCATACTTCCTCCACCCCTGCCTCTACAAAGGGTTTGTTTATTAGTTCGTGATCTCTTTCCCTGCCAAAAAAAAGAAATTATATGTTTCTGGAGTTGAGTAAGAATTTGGGTTGGCATCGACACTGGAAGACATCTGAATAAATACAGTAATTTTGGGAGAATTGACATCTTAATTCCTATTTTTCTGCCATATAGCGAGATTTTCATCTTTTCCCATTTCCGAAGTAAATTTTTAAGTTGCGAGATCAGGGGTGGGTAATTATTTTGGTACAGGGAGTCAACCCTGGTCGAAAGCATTACCCCCAGATATCGCATTCCCTTCTCCACCCAAGAAAAATAAAAATTGAGCTCTATAAGTTTTTTGGTATGTGACGGTAGATTAACACTAATAGCTTCACGTTTATCATTATTAATTTTGTAGCCCGAGATCTCAGCAAACTTAGCTATAGTGGAATATACTATTGGGAGAGAGCTTAGGGGTTTAGTGATAGAGAGGATGACATAATCTGCAAAGAGACTAATTTTTTATTCTTTAGAATTTACCTTTATTCCTGCTATGTCTACATTTTGTCG
The DNA here is from genome assembly GCF_027579735.1 of Bombina bombina. Classification (NCBI taxonomy): domain Eukaryota; kingdom Metazoa; phylum Chordata; class Amphibia; order Anura; family Bombinatoridae; genus Bombina; species Bombina bombina. Next base: position 459,254,752 of record NC_069502.1, read on the forward strand.
TATATTGGCTGCTAGGGGTTCAATGCAAAGTGCAAAGAGCAATGGGGAAAGAGGGCATCCCTGTCTAGTTCCATTTGCGATTTCTATGGGCTTTGATTTATATCCTGCTATTTTAACAAAGGCTGTTGGATGAGAGTAGATAGTGGAAATTGCCTTTCTGAAGTTGCCCGTTATGCCCATCGTGACTAGAACCTTATCGAAGTAGCCCCAATATATACGGTCGAATGCCTTCTCCGCATCCAAGGAGAGGAACATAGAAGGCACCCCAAAGTTTGTATTTATTTTAACTAGGTAGTTAGTAAATAGTTAATAACTATTTATTAACTAGTCTACCTAGTTAAAATAAATACAAACTTACCTGTGAAATAAAAATAAAACCTAAGCTAGCTACAATATAACTATTATATTGTGGTTTAGGGGTTAATAACTTTAGTTGTGGCACTGTTGGGGAGCAGCGGAATAGGGGTTAATAACTTTAATATAGTTGCGGCGATGTTGGGGTGTGGCGGAATAGGGGTTAATAATTTTAGTATAGTGGCAGCGATATCGGGAGCGGCAGATTAGGGGTAAATCATTTTATTTAGGTGGCGGCGATATCTGGAGTGGCAGATTAGGGGTTAATAACTATAGGCAGGCGTCGGCGATGTCAGGAGCATCAGATTAGGGGTGTTTAGACTCTGGGTTTATGTTAGGGTGTTAGGTTTAAACTGTATTTTCTTTTTCCCCATAGACATCAATGGAGCTGCGTTACAGAGCTTTTGTTTTCGCGATCGCAGGTGTTAGACTTTTTTTTGCTGACTCTCCCCATTGATGTCTATGGGGAAAGTGTGCACGAGCACGTCAAACACATCACTTGTTTTGGGTGAGGTATGGAGCTTAAAATCTACACATCGCACGCGCAAGCCTTGTTTTTCAAAACTTGCATTGACAGCGCTATAGGGAATGAAATAACGCCACTTTCTCCAACATAGGTGTGTCCGGTCCACGGCGTCATCCTTACTTGTGGGATATTCTCTTCCCCAACAGGAAATGGCAAAGAGCCCAGCAAAGCTGGTCACATGATCCCTCCTAGGCTCCGCCTACCCCAGTCATTCTCTTTGCCGTTGTACAGGCAACATCTCCACGGAGATGGCTTAGAGTTTTTTAGTGTTTAACTGTAGTTTTTATTATTCAATCAAGAGTTTGTTATTTTAAAATAGTGCTGGTATGTACTATTTACTCTGAAACAGAAAAGAGATGAAGATTTCTGTTTGTATGAGGAAAATGATTTTAGCAACCGTTACTAAAATCCATGGCTGTTCCACACAGGACTGTTGAGAGGAATTAACTTCAGTTGGGGGAACAGTGAGCAGTCTTTTGCTGCTTGAGGTATGACACATTCTAACAAGACGATGTAATGCTGGAAGCTGTCATTTTCCCTATGGGATCCGGTAAGCCATTTTTATTCAGACAGTAAATAAGGGCTTCACAAGGGCTTATTAAGACTGTAGACATTTTCTGGGCTAAATCGATTCATATATTACACATATTTAGCCTTGAGGAATCATTTAATCTGGGTATTTTTGTTAAATAATATCGGCAGGCACTGTTTTAGACACCTTATTCTCTAGGGGCTTTCCCTAATCATAGGCAGAGCCTCATTTTCGCGCCGGTATGGCGCACTTGTTTTTGAGCAGCATGACATGCAGTCGCATGTGTGAGGAGCTCTGATACATAGAAAAGACTTTCTGAAGGCGTCATTTGGTATCGTATTCCCCTTTGGGCTTGGTTGGGTCTCAGCAAAGCAGATACCAGGGACTGTAAAGGGGTTAAAGTTAAAAACGGCTCCGGTTCCGTTATTTTAAGGGTTAAAGCTTCCAAATTTGGTGTGCAATACTTTTAAGGCTTTAAGACACTGTGGTGAAATTTTGGTGAATTTTGAACAATTCCTTCATACTTTTTCGCAATTGCAGTAATAAAGTGTGTTCAGTTTAAAATTTAAAGTGACAGTAACGGTTTTATTTTAAAACGTTTTTTGTACTTTGTTATCAAGTTTATGCCTGTTTAACATGTCTGAACTTCCAGATAGACTGTGTTCTGAATGTGGGGAAGCCAAGGTTCCTTCTCATTTAAATAAATGTGATTTATGTGACACTGAAAATGATGCCCAAGATGATTCCTCAAGTGAGGGGAGTAAGCATGGTACTGCATCATTCCCTCCTTCGTCTACACGAGTCTTGCCCACTCAGGAGGCCCCTAGTACATCTAGCGCGCCAATACTCCTTACTATGCAACAATTAACGGCTGTAATGGATAATTCTATCAAAAACATTTTAGCCAAAATGCCCACTTATCAGCGTAAGCTGTTTTAGATATCTGTTTTAGATACTGAAGAGCATGAGGACGCTGATGATAATGGTTCTGAAATGCCCCTACACCAGTCTGAGGGGGCCAGGGAGGTTTTGTCTGAGGGAGAAATTTCAGATTCAGGGAAAATTTCTCAACAAGCTGAACCCGATGTGATTACATTTAAATTTAAGTTGGAACATCTCCGCGCTCTGCTTAAGGAGGTATTATCCACTCTGGATGATTGTGAGAATTTGATCATCCCAGAGAAACTATGTAAAATGGACAAGTTCCTAGAGGTCCCGGGGCTCCCAGTAGCTTTTCCTATACCCAAGCGGGTGGCGGACATTGTAAATAAAGAATGGGAAAGGCCCGGTATACCTTTCGTCCCTCCCCCCATATTTAAAAAATTGTTTCCTATGGTCGACCCTAGAAAGGACTTATGGCAGACTGTCCCCAAGGTCGAGGGAGCGGTTTCTACTTTAAACAAATGCACCACTATACCCATAGAAGATAGTTGTGCTTTCAAAGATCCTATGGATAAAAAATTAGAAGGTTTGCTTAAAAAGATGTTTGTTCAGCAAGGTTACCTTCTACAACCAATTTCATGCATTGTCCCTGTCACTACAGCCGCGTGTTTCTGGTTCGATGAGCTAGTAAAGGCGATCGATGGTGATTCTCCTCCTTATGAGGAGATTATGGACAGAATCCGTGCTCTCAAATTGGCTAATTCTTTCACCCTAGACGCCACTTTGCAATTGGCTAGGTTAGCGGCGAAGAATTCTGGGTTTGCTATTGTGGCGCGTAGAGCGCTTTGGTTGAAATCTTGGTCAGCGGATGCGTCTTCCAAGAACAAACTCCTTAACATTCCTTTCAAGGGGAAAACGCTGTTTGGCCCTGACTTGAAAGAGATTATCTCTGATATCACTGGGGGTAAGGGCCACGCCCTTCCTCAGGATAGGTCTTTCAAGGCCAAAAATAAACCTAATTTTCGTCCCTTTCGTAGAAACGGACCAGCCCCAAGTGCTACGTCCTCTAAGCAAGAGGGTAATACTTCTCAAGCCAAGCCAGCCTGGAGACCAATGCAAGGCTGGAACAAGGGAAAGCAGGCCAAGAAACCTGCCACTGCTACCAAGACAGCATGAAATGTTGGCCCCCGATCCGGGACCGGATCTGGTGGGGGGCAGACTCTCTCTCTTCGCTCAGGCTTGGGCAAGAGATGTTCTGGATCCTTGGGCGCTAGAAATAGTCTCCCAAGGTTATCTTCTGGAATTCAAGGGGCTTCCCCCAAGGGGGAGGTTCCACAGGTCTCAATTGTCTTCAGACCACATAAAGAGACAGGCATTCTTACATCGTGAAGAAGACCTGTTAAAAATGGGAGTGATTCATCCTGTTCCATTAGGAGAACAAGGGATGGGGTTCTACTCCAATCTGTTCATAGTTCCCAAAAAAGAGGGAACGTTCAGACCAATCTTAGATCTCAAGATCTTAAACAAGTTTCTCAAGGTTCCATCGTTCAAAATGGAAACCATTCGAACAATTCTTCCTTCCATCCAGGAAGGTCAATTCATGACCACGGTGGATTTAAAGGATGCGTATCTACATATTCCTATCCACAAGGAACATCATCGGTTCCTAAGGTTCGCATTCCTGGACAAGCATTACCAGTTCGTGGCGCTTCCTTTCGGATTAGCCACTGCTCCAAGGATTTTCACAAAGGTACTAGGGTCCCTTCTAGCGGTGCTAAGACCAAGGGGCATTGCAGTAGTACCTTACTTGGACGAAATTCTGATTCAAGCGTCGTCCCTTCCTCAAGCAAAGGCTCACACGGACATAGTCCTGGCCTTTCTCAGATCTCACGGATGGAAAGTGAACGTGGAAAAGAGTTCTCTATCTCCGTCGACAAGGGTTCCCTTCTTGGGAACAATAATAGACTCCTTAGAAATGAGGATTTTTCTGACAGAGGCCAGAAAAACAAAACTTCTAAACTCTTGTCAAACACTTCATTCCGTTCCTCTTCCTTCCATAGCGCAGTGCATGGAAGTAATAGGTTTGATGGTAGCGGCAATGGACATAGTTCCTTTTGCGCGCATTCATCTAAGACCATTACAACTGTGCATGCTCAGTCAGTGGAATGGGGACTATACAGACTTGTCTCCGAAGATACAAGTAAATCAGAGGACCAGAGACTCACTCCGTTGGTGGCTGTCCCTGGACAACCTGTCACAAGGGATGACCTTCCGCAGACCAGAGTGGGTCATTGTCACGACCGACGCCAGTCTGATGGGCTGGGGCGCGGTCTGGGGATCCCTGAAAGCTCAGGGTCTTTGGTCTCGGGAAGAATCTCTTCTACCGATAAATATTCTGGAACTGAGAGCGATATTCAATGCTCTCAAGGCTTGGCCTCAGCTAGCAAAGGCCAAGTTCATACGGTTTCAATCAGACAACATGACGACTGTTGCGTACATCAACCATCAGGGGGGAACAAGGAGTTCCCTGGCGATGGAAGAAGTGACCAAAATCATTCAATGGGCGGAGACTCACTCCTGCCACCTGTCTGCAATCCACATCCCAGGAGTGGAAAATTGGGAAGCGGATTTTCTGAGTCGTCAGACATTACATCCGGGGGAGTGGGAACTCCATCCGGAAATCTTTGCCCAAATTACTCAACTGTGGGGCATTCCAGACATGGATCTGATGGCCTCTCGGCAGAACTTCAAGGTTCCTTGCTACGGGTCCAGATCCAGGGATCCCAAGGCGACTCTAGTAGATGCACTAGTAGCACCTTGGACCTTCAAACTAGCTTATGTATTCCCGCCGTTTCCTCTCATCCCCAGGCTGGTAGCCAGGATCAATCAGGAGAGGGCGTCGGTGATCTTGATAGCTCCTGCGTGGCCACGCAGGACTTGGTATGCAGATCTGGTGAATATGTCATCGGCTCCACCATGGAAGCTACCTTTGAGACGAGACCTTCTTGTTCAAGGTCCGTTCGAACATCCGAATCTGGTCTCACTCCAGCTGACTGCTTGGAGATTGAACGCTTGATCTTATCAAAACGAGGGTTCTCAGATTCTGTTATTGATACTCTTGTTCAGGCCAGAAAGCCTGTAACTAGAAAAATTTACCACAAAATATGGAAAAAATATATCTGTTGGTGTGAATCTAAAGGATTCCCTTGGGACAAGGTAAAGATTCCTAAGATTCTATCCTTTCTTCAAGAAGGATTGGAGAAAGGATTATCTGCAAGTTCCTTGAAGGGACAGATTTCTGCCTTGTCTGTGTTACTTCACAAAAAACTGGCAGCTGTGCCAGATGTTCAAGCCTTTGTTCAGGCTCTGGTTAGAATCAAGCCTGTTTACAAACCTTTGACTCCTCCTTGGAGTCTCAACTTAGTTCTTTCAGTTCTTCAGGGGGTTCCGTTTGAACCCTTACATTCCGTTGATATTAAGTTATTATCTTGGAAAGTTTTGTTTTTGGTTGCAATTTCTTCTGCTAGAAGAGTTTCAGAATTATCTGCTCTGCAGTGTTCTCCTCCTTATCTGGTGTTCCATGCAGATAAGGTGGTTTTACGTACTAAACCTGGTTTTCTTCCAAAAGTTGTTTCTAACAAAAACATTAACCAGGAGATAGTCGTGCCTTCTTTGTGTCCGAAACCAGTTTCGAAGAAGGAACGTTTGTTGCACAATTTGGATGTTGTTCGCGCTCTAAAATTCTATTTAGATGCTACAAAGGATTTTAGACAAACATCTTCCTTGTTTGTTGTTTATTCTGGTAAAAGGAGAGGTCAAAAAGCAACTTCTACCTCTCTCTCTTTTTGGATTAAAAGCATCATCAGATTGGCTTACGAGACTGCCGGACGGCAGCCTCCTGAAAGAATCACAGCTCATTCCACTAGGGCTGTGGCTTCCACATGGGCCTTCAAGAACGAGGCTTCTGTTGATCAGATATGTAGGGCAGCGACTTGGTCTTCACTGCACACTTTTACCAAATTTTACAAGTTTGATACTTTTGCTTCTTCTGAGGCTATTTTTGGGAGAAAGGTTTTGCAAGCCGTGGTGCCTTCCATTTAGGTGACCTGATTTGCTCCCTCCCTTCATCCGTGTCCTAAAGCTTTGGTATTGGTTCCCACAAGTAAGGATGACGCCGTGGACCGGACACACCTATGTTGGAGAAAACAGAATTTATGTTTACCTGATAAATTACTTTCTCCAACGGTGTGTCCGGTCCACGGCCCGCCCTGGTTTTTTAATCAGGTCTGATAATTTATTTTCTTTAACTACAGTCACCACGGTATCATATGGTTTCTCCTATGCAAATATTCCTCCTTAACGTCGGTCGAATGACTGGGGTAGGCGGAGCCTAGGAGGGATCATGTGACCAGCTTTGCTGGGCTCTTTGCCATTTCCTGTTGGGGAAGAGAATATCCCACAAGTAAGGATGACGCCGTGGACCGGACACACCGTTGGAGAAAGTAATTTATCAGGTAAACATAAATTCTGTTTTTGTTGCGTTCGTTAATTTCCCTATAGCGTTTAAAACTCGTAATCTAGCTGTTAATCAATTATATGAATACAATTAAATTCTTCTATTTTCTAAAATACGAAGGGACTAATAGAAATAGTCAAGATATAAAATTTTATTTTATGGAAAAATTATTGTAAGCAAAATGTCTATCCTTCCTAAACTATTATATTTATTTTGGGACCTTTCTATTCCACTTAATCAAGCAGACCTGAGAGGTTTAAAAAATAAATCCTACATTTTATATTGGGTCATAGGAAACAAGAATAAACAAAAAATCAATGCTTTCTAATAGATCAAAGGGCGGAGTGGGGATATCAGGCCTATTTTTTTCTCAGCAAGAGTGGCACAAACTTCGTTTTGGTACATCAAAGATAATATTGCATGGGTCAACCTTGAAGGTGCCATTATGGATTATGCACCCATTTATAGCCTATTATGGTCCTTGAGGGCTCACAGACCAAATTCCTGGATAAGTTGAAGGGCTGTAGCCTTTACGGTACAGTTATGGGACTTTCTCATGAGAAAACTTCCTTAGGCAGATGGGGGCTCGCCAGCAATCCCTTTAATTTAATTTTCCTCTTCTATTGGGAAGTGCATTACTGACATATGGGCAAACAAAGGATTATACAGAATAGCAGATGTTTATAAGAAAAACTTGTTCATAACGTATGATCAATATTCCAACCTACCCCCATCTACTGCTCATTCATTGTTTCACTACTAATAAAATACAGCTAATATCCAGAACCAGTGAACTTTTGAAACATAAAACGAAAATAAAAACATACCTGAAGGATTTATGCCTCTTATTTAGTCTCACTAGAAACACTATAATAGGATATTATCCCTTATTCAATTTACTTTTTAACCAGAGAAAAACTTACATTCTAAAATGACTAAAATGGGAAGATTTTCATTCCCAGAAATCATTGGAAAAATGGCCCGTTGATTTGATGAAAGGGTCTGTATTTACTATTATTTCAAACCTCAAAGAAAACTACATTAAAGGGAAATGAAACCCAAATTTTTTCTTTCATGATTTAGAAAGAGCATGCAATTTTAAACAAGTTTCTAATTTACTTCTATTATTTAATTTGCTCTAATCTCTTGATATACTTTTGTGAAAAGCATATCTAGATAGGCTCAGTAGCTGCTGATTGGTTGCTGCACAAATATGCCTCGCGTGATTGGCTCACTCATGTGCATTGCTATTTCTTTAACAAAGAATATCTAAAGAATGAAGCAAATTAGATAATAGAAGTAAATTTGAATGTTGTTTAAAATTGTTTTCTCTACTGGAATCATAAAATATTTTTTTTGGGTTTAGTGTCCATTTAAGGTTGCTTTCAGGTGGTACCTTAGTTCCCTCTATGCTATACTTGTTTAGAAATACAATCTATATTTTAGAGACTGTCTGGACAAAGGATCAATCTTCCCCATATGGTGGTTCTGTCCTAAGGTTAAACATCTTTGGGATCAAACATCTGATCTGTTAAGTAAAAATTTGAAAAATAATGCTTTCTCCTGGGCAAACTTTATCACACATTCCCTAGATAAGTATTTCTAAAGCATATAACAAGCTTATAGCTTTTATTAGCTTTTATTTGCACAGCAGTTAAAACTAGTGTTGCTAAATTTTGGAAATTTTCTGTCCTCAATTATGACATTATTTTAAATAAAATTAGTTTCTATTATCAGATGGCTGATATATTTCCTTTAATTTATTCGATAAAAGAGAATTGGCTTTAGCAATTTGGAAGGTTTTGTTCTCATGTGAAGATGGACAACATATGCTTAACAGAGCCAGTTTAAAGCCAACATTTATCCTAATGTATTTTATAGAAAGATACTAAATAGTAAAAGAAATTGAAAAAGGTAAAGATGGTAGATTGAGGGAATTGTTGAGAGTAGTTCCCTTTCTACAATATTTATAAGGCGGCCTTCTCCCGGGCGATATTGGTTATTCATTTAGAGGGTTTTTTATACTGTGTTTAGAAAATACAGTTTCTTTCAGATGTAGCTATAACTTACAAAGGTTTTAGTTGTAGGTTTCACATTTAGTAGTAAGGTTAGGGAACCAAAGGGGGTTTGTGACATTGAAGTCAAGTGTAGAATTATACACTGAATAAATCAAATAGCAAATGGAGTTAAATTACACTTTATTACCAATTATGCTTGAAAACAGACGTTACTAATGGGGGGTATTAATAAGGGTAGTAAGTCCAGGGTTAAGTAACCTCTACACTAAATGTGAATAATCCTTCCAGTACCCAAAATTCCCCCCATAGGTAATTAGACAAGTAAAAATAGGGCGGTATAGAAGGCAAATAGTTAGTAGCCTTAATTCTATAACACCCAAAATTTAAAAATTAGGGCTAGTGGACAGGGTGTAGCGTGTCTGGTCAGACAATCACATGGGATAGGGAAGTTAGCAAGATAGTAGTCTCATACATACAGGAGGTTTTGTTCATACAGGCATACATATATATGCGCTAGCTATGCGCTCAAAGGCGTCCTCCTACATGCGCACTGCTCTGATTAAACAGAGTCAGCCGATTGCTAGCTAGAATCCCTGTCAGATAAAGCTAACTCACATACAGTAATAAGTATTCAAAGATCTTAGCAACTGTTCAGTGGAGGTGTTGTGCTGGGTATAAACTGTCAGCTTATATTTCACTAGGTTAGATACAAGTAAATACATTTAATCAAAGTCAAAGTCAGGAGTTACTATGTAACTTAGCATATAGCGTAATAGCATATTGTGCTTTCAAAAATGACAAACTTGTTAACCTGGCATTAAAGCGTAAAAGCAATTGTGCTCACAAACAACAGTATAACAGCATTACCCCCCTATGGTCACAAATATAGTGCTAAGTATAAAGCGGTATTAAATTCAGAAACCGCTAATGATCATTAGAAATATGTGAGCATAGCGACCAGTTCGGTTAAGCCACGCTTGTAACACCACAGGCCACGCCCAGGTGGGATCTTTGAATACTTATTACTGTATGTGAGTCCAAAAATTGGACTAAAGGGGGAAAAAAATAAAAAACTGCAAAGGAAAGAAGATGGGGAGGAAGGAGGGAGAAGAAATTGTTACGAATCAAATTTCTGTCATTATTTTTGATGTTTTGCATAACCAACACAGTTATAATAATGCACATTTTACCTCTGTAATTACCTTGTATCTAAGCTTCTGCTGACTGCCCCCTTATTTCAGTTCTTTTGACAGACTTGCATTTTAGCCAATCAGTGCTCACTCCTAGGTCACTTCACGTGCATGCGCTCAATGTTATCTATATGAAACACATGAACTAATGCCCTCTTGTGGTCAAAATGTATTGAGATTAGAGGCAGTCTTCAAAGTCTAAAAGCAAAATTGGTGTTAAAAGTAAATTGGGAAGTTGTTTAAAATTACATGCCCTATTTAAATCATGAAATTTTCTTTTGGACTTGACTGTTTATTTAACTGCGGTCATACTGCTGTATAGACCAACTGACTGTTGAGAATTTCTGGGGATATACTATAACATGTGTTGAACTTCAGACTTATTCAGTTCCCTCCATTCTTTCTTTACAGCTTGTGTCTGCAGATGGGTCGCAATCGGATGCAGGCTCAGTTTGTGCTGATAATCTTTCAGATTTGCCTCCCCCAATTGAGAGGACTGGAGGAATTGGTGACTCACGCCCCCCTTCCTTTCAGTAAGTCTATACATTGATGTATATTGCTGACGCACACATGTATAGTATGAGTTTGATTCCTATTTCCTTTATAGGATACAAGATAATATGCAGTAAACACATTCGCAGTCTATATAAATATATACATACACACGAAGTAAACATTTTTTTTCTCTTCTAAACCTTACGTTATGACAAACAAGATTTTTTTTTTACTTCCTAACTGATAACCTATAGCAAGTGTGGCATATTTTTTGGAGTGTATAGAGGAAGGTCTTTATGTCTTACTGCTGAGATCGTATTCACCTTTCCAACTTGTCACAAAGATGGTGTGATGCATTGCGGATCCACTGCTTGGGTAGCCTGCTCTTAAAACCACACATAGACCCTGCTGTCTGGCAAGGTGCTATATATTGCTGAAACTGGTAGGGAGCTGTGTGAAGTACTGCCAGAGCATAGGTAGTGGAAAATTGTCCATTATGTTTTGTTACCTGTTGTCTTTTATGCTCTTAACAATGGACCAGTTTTTTACCAGCAGAAACAGTCTCACACCATCATACATCCACTTCTAAACTTGACTGTAGCGACAGTCTAATTCACCTGAGAGCATTCCCCATGCAAACACCACATCCAAATATGTCCATCTAAACAAAAGTGTAACATGATTTGTTTCTCTACAATGCCCTCTTACTTCAAATAAATAGCTGTTCCAGAGCCATGTACAAAGTTTCCAACCAAGTGTGTGGCAGAGGACACGTCTGACTTCTTCATCGATTAATGTAATCAGCTGATGTCTGTTATTCAAGAATACATTATTTAACACTGAGGCTAATTTTTTTTTGTAATCTTTATTAAACATTCACATGAGATTTGCTATTTAAATGAATTGCCTCTGCACACATACCATTTGCATATACATTTTCAAATCTTTTATGATACTATATATTTCATTCAAAAGTAATATTTTGGCAACTAATACCTGATACTAATTCTGTTAAAGTGATGGTAAATTTCAGACTAATATATTTTTCATTGCAACATTCTTAAAGTCTGCAAGTAAAACCACATTATTATATTTCTCCTGTTAAGTGTGGTCAGTCCACGGGTCATCATTACTTCTGGGATATTAACTCCTCCCCAACAGGAAGTGCAAGAGGATCACCCAGCAGAGCTGCTATATAGCTCCTCCCCTCTATGTCATACCCAGTCATTCTCTTGCACCCAACTAATAGATAGGATGTGTGAGAGGACTGTGGTGATTATACTTAGTTTTATACCTTCAATCAAAAGTTTGTTATTTTAAAACAGCACCGGAGTGTGTTGTTCCTTCTCAGGTAGAATTTGAAGAAGAATCTACCTGAGTTTTTTGGATGATTTTAGCCGGCGTAGTTAAGATCATCTTGCTGTTCTCGGCCATCTGAGGAGTGAGGTAAACTTCAGATCAGAGGACAGCGGGCAGGTTAACCTGCAAGGAGGTATGTAGCAGCATATTATTTTCTGAGAATGGAATTGACTGAGAAAATACTGCCATACCGATATAATGTAAGCTCAGCCTTAAATGCAGTAGTAGCAACTGGTATCAGGCTGTCATGTATGTATATTTACACTTCAGTATTCTGGGGAATGGCACTTCACTGGGATAATACTGTATGCATAAGACTTTAGCCTAACTTGCAGTGGGACTAGCAACAGGCTTCTAATGACATTACATTTATTTGATGTTAAACGTTTTTGCTGGCATGTTAAAATCGTTTAATTATCTGAGGTACTGGGTGAAAAATTGTTTGGGCACTGTTTTTTTCCACTTGGCGGTCTTTTTATTTAATTTAAGACAGTTTACTGATCTCCCTCACTGTTGTGTGTGAGGGGGAGGGGCCTATTTTGGCGCTTTTGCTACGCATCAGAAAATTCAGTCACAAGTCTGTTTTCTTCCCTGCATGATCCGGTTCGTCTCTACAGAGCTCAGGGGTCTTCAAAAGTTAGTTTGAGGGAGGTAATCACTCACAGCAGACCTGTGAGATTGTGCTTTGACTGTGATAAAAAACGTTTATTTCTTCTGTTAAGTGTGATCAGTCCACGGGTCATCATTACTTCTGGGATATTACTCCTCCCCAACAGGAAGTGCAAGAGGATTCACCCAGCAGGGCTGCATATAGCTCCTCCCCTCTACGTCACTCCCAGTCATTCTCTTGCACCCAACGACTAGATAGGATGTGTGAGAGGACTATGGTGATTATACTTAGTTTTATATCTTCAATCAAAAGTTTGTTATTTTAAAATAGCACCGGAGTGTGTTATTATCTCTCTGGCAGAGTTTGAAGAAGAATCTACCAGAGTTTTTGTTATGATTTTAGCCGGAGTAGTTAAGATCATATTGCTGTTTCTCGGCCATCTGAGGAGAGGTAAACTTCAGATCAGGGGACAGCGGGCAGATGAATCTGCATAGAGGTATGTAGCAGTTTTTATTTTCTGACAATGGAATTGATGAGAAAATCCTGCCATACCGATATAATGTCATGTATGTATACTTTACACTTCAGTATTCTGGGGAATGGTACTTCACTAGAATTACACTGTAAGAAATACATAAAGCTGTTTAATAACTAGAGATTATGTTTAACGTTTTTGCTGGAATGTAAAATCGTTTTCATTTAATGAGGTACTGAGTGAATAAATGTTTGGGCACTATTTTTCCACTTGGCAGTTGCTTAATCTGTTTTCTGACAGTTTCTGTTCTCCCTCACTGCTGTGTGTGAGGGGGAGGGGCCGTTTTTTGGCGCTTTTACTACGCATCAAATATTTCAGTCAGCAACTCATTGTATTCCCTGCATGATCCGGTTCATCTCTACAGAGCTCAGGGGTCTTCAAAACTTATTTTGAGGGAGGTAATTTCTCTCAGCAGAGCTGTGAGAATTATAGTTTGACTGAGATAAAAAACGTTTATTCTGTAATTTGTTTCCTGCTTTCAGAATTTGTTATCTTTGCTAATGGGATTAAACCTTTGCTAAAGTTGTGTTATTTACAAGGATTGAGGCTATAACTGTTTCAATTTATTAATTTTCAACTGTCATAGATCTTCTGTGATTCTTTGTCAGGTCTCCTGTCAGTCATTTCATAGCCCTTCCCACTTTGTCTTTAAGAGTATCCTGTTTCCTGTAAACAGGTGCTTAGTATTGAAACTGCTTCCTAGCAGGTGTATGTGCAGTTGTTTCTTAGGATACAAACCTAACATAATCTCCTTTCTCTAAGCCACTTGGACATCTGAACTAAGGATTAAAACTCCTCTCTACTACTGCAGTATTTATTGCCCCTGCAGTTTCTGAAGCTACATTGGACCGCAACATATTTCACAGCACACCTTCCTATTACAAAATCTTGTGCTCCCTTCTTGCCACAACTCCACTGGCACTTAGTGGTTGTTTCCTGAGTACAAGTCAACTAACCAGAAGAAAACCAAAGCAATTACAAAGAGGAAAACTGGATTGTAAAACCGGAACTTAGCCACACCCCCTTTTGTGACATCACTCTTTGTTCATTCAGCTTCAGTGCAGCCTACTCTGATTCAGTGTGTCAGCAGCCTGTCAGCAAGTCTGAAAAGGATTGTTTCCATCTCTACACTATCTGATACAAGGTAACACCTTGCCTGAACTAACTAACAGAGACTTTGTTTACTATAACACCAGAGCCTTTGTGTTGTTACATTGTGCCCAGTTTAACTTTAACCTTTAATAACTTTTCACTGAAAGTTAATCTGTATTCATCCACATTGAATACAGAAACTCAGGTGGAACAAACTCATTTTATGCAACACTGCAATTGAGATCCAAAACTATATTCATAATTGTAACAGAGTATACACAGAATATCACATAATACTAAGCACCAAACAGTGAAATGGATCCAGCAGAGCTGCCTCAGTATGTTTATTCACTTTCTCAACGTGTGGATCAACTTAATCAAGGGTTAAGGGAAATTCAGCTAGAAAATCAAACTTTGCATAAAATAATAAAGGATTCAATACAACAAAAATCAGGTCATACTGAAACTATCCCAGAACCATTAGTATCTCAACCAGATATGTTTCATGGTGACAGGAAGCTCTATAGACAGTTTAAAAATGCTTGCAATTTGTTTTTTGATTTAAGAAATAAAACATATAATACTGATAAAATAAAGGTATTAACGATAATATCCTTTTTACGTGGAAAACCCAGGGCATGGGCCGACCAATTCTATGAAAATGATGATCCTATTTTAAGCTCTCTTGATGAATTCTATGAAGCAATGGATGATCTGTATCAGGATAGCAACATCCAGAACACAGCTGAAACAAGAATGAGAGCATTAAAACAAGGAAAGAAAAATGCAGAAGAATACCTCACTGAATTTAAACATTACGCCACAGATTCACAGTGGAATTCAGTAGCGCTGAAAAATCAATTCAGGCTTGGGTTGTCTGATCCAATAAAAGACGAGCTAGCTCGCATTGAACCTCCCAAGACGCTAGAAGATTTAATGAAGTTAGTTGTGCAAATAGATAGGCGTCTCAGAGAGAGGAAGGCAGAACGTCAATCCTCAGAGTACACGCCGCGGCTACCTCGACTTCACTATTCAGAGTCTCCTAATCCCCAAGCAATATCAAAAAGTAATTCAGAAGCAATGGACATCGGGGTTATTCGAGGACCCCTGACGTCAGAAGAGAGGAGCCGTCGAAGAGCACAACAATTATGTATGTACTGTGCTAACCCTAATCACAGTGTGAAGGATTGCCCACTACTTATCCGTACAAAGAGAAGTAAATTTACTTATATACATTCTGTTATGCCTAAAGATCTAAAACCAACTTACTGTCATCTATCTCTATTTTTACAGTGGGACCAAAACCGAACAAGGATTGATGCAATAATAGATTCAGGAGCGACAGGAAACTACATAGATAGAACTTTCACTGTAAATAATAAAATTCCACTAGTGGTTAAGGAAACTCCTGTTGTAATTAGAGTTATTGATGGTACTACAATATCCACAGGTCCTATAACACACAGTACTATACCATTATTAGTTACAACTCACACTGGTCACACAGAGTATATTGTTTTCGATGTATTGCCTTCACCTTTGTTTCCCATTGTACTGGGCTTAGATTGGTTGCGGCTACACCAACCTGGCATAAACTGGAAAACTCTAGCTGTTGAACTAAACTCCACTTATTGTCAACAAACCTGTTACCCAAGGGATATACTAATACAAATTCCAGATCCTATTCCGACACTACCCCCTCAATATACTGATTTTCAGGACGTGTTCAGCAAAAAGATGGCAGAAACTTTACCACCTCATCGCAAGTACGATTGCCCAATTGAGTTAATACCAGGGTCATCCATACCGTTTGGACACCTATACCCACTCAGCCCGCCAGAGTTGGCACATTTGAAAGAATATCTTGAAGAAAATCTGAGGAAAGGATTTATCAGACCGTCTACCTCACCCGCGGGAGCGGGAATGTTCTTCGTAAGGAACAAGGACTCGTCTTTAAGACCTATCATAGACTATCGAGAACTCAATAAAAGAACAATCAAAAACAGGTATCCGCTACCTTTGATACCGGAACTCATAGAACGCCTACAAGATGCTAAAATATTCACAAAGCTCGATCTACGTGGCGCATATAATTTAATCCGCATACGAGAAGGGGATGAGTGGCTGACGGCATTTAGAACCAGATACGGTTTATTCGAGTATCTGGTAATGCCGTTTGGTTTATGTAATGCGCCAGCCACTTTCCAGCATTTTATCAATGAAATATTCAGAGATCTACTTGATGTATGCATTGTCATTTATCTTGATGACATCCTTATATATTCAGACACTATGGAGCAACATGTTAAAGATGTCAGGAAGGTTTTGACAAGACTTCGATCTCATCAATTATACGCTAAGCCAGAGAAGTGTTTGTTCCATACTAAGGAGGTGTCATTTCTTGGATACCATATCAGTCCAACTGGGATCCAAATGCAAGACAACAAAGTCCAGACAGTCTTAGAATGGAAAGAACCCGCTACTAAAAAAGAATTGCAACGTTTTTTGGGATTTGCAAACTATTACAGAAAATTTATAAAAAACTACTCCAAGATTGCAAGACCTCTCACACAACTTATCAGCTCGAATACTCCGTTCCGTTGGACACCTAGCGCTGCCGAAACATTTTCATACCTAAAACATTGTTTTACATCTGCACCTATATTACGTTTTCCAAACCCAAAGCTGCAGTATATCCTAGAAGTGGATTCATCTGACTTTGCAGTTGGTGCAGTACTCTCGCAAAGAGAAACGATAGATTCCCCCATTCATCCAGTCTCTTTTTATTCTAAGGTGATGACTGCTGCTGAGATGAATTACTCCATTGGAGACAAGGAGCTTTTGGCAATAAGAAACTCCTTGGAACACTGGAGACACCTGCTTGAGGGGACTTCTACTCCAATACTCATATACACAGACCACAGAAATTTAGAGTTTCTTCAAAAAAACAAAACACTATCTGCAAGACAGGTTCGATGGAGCCTTTACTTCTCACGTTTTGATTTTCATATCATGTATCGACCAGCCAGTAAGAATGGCAAAGCCGATGCTTTGTCAAGAAAGGATGCCAAACCAACACAAAGCACAAATCCATCTTTTATCATTCCAGCAGAACGTTTTATCCATCTGTCAACACAACAGGATTTCATAACATCTTTACGCAAAGCACTTACCAATGACAAAGAGATTCCACATTCTTTGGTAACAAAGCATACCAATGGATTATATTATCATGGTGAACAACTTTACCTACCTGACATATTAGTTGAACCTATACTTAAAATGTACCATGATTCTCCCATCTCTGGTCATCTCGGAGTGAATAAAACTATAGCAATCATAGCAAGACAGTTTTGGTGGCCAGCTATGAGGAGGTCCATTACAGAATATGTAGACACCTGTCATGTATGTGTTACTACCAAACCAGAAAGACAGAAACCTTATGGACTCTTAATGCCTATCGCTCCATCTACCAAACCTTGGGAACATATCGGAATGGATTTTATTGTCGACTTACCTCCTTCTGGCAAACAGAACACCATTCTGGTAGTCATAGATCTCTTTACGAAGATGGGTCACTTTATACCCTTCCACAAATTACCTACATCTACAGAAACTGCAGATTTATTCATGAAACATGTTGTCAAATATCACGGGATCCCACGTAGAATCACCACTGATCGTGGAACTCAATTCACCTCTCAATTTTGGAGAAAATTGTGTGACAAACTCCAAATAGACCATAGATATTCCACTTCATTCCATCCTTAGACCAATGGCCAAACTGAGAAACTTAATCAATGGCTTGAACAGTACATTCGCTGCTATTGTTCTCAACATCAACAAGATTGGCTCCAACACATTCATCTAGCAGAATTCGCTTATAACAATAATACCAATTCTTCAACTAAATTATCTCCGTTCTTTGCGAATTATGGATATCATCCTCAAATACTACTGACTGATTCACTTCCATCACCTTCACCATTGGTCGATGAGTTCCATAATTCACTACTTGAAATATTCAAACAAATCCGACACAACATAATTGCTGCACAAGAGACCCAAAAACGATACTATGATCTGCGTAGAAGACCATCACCAAACTATCAGGTTGGAGATCTTGTTTGGTTATCCACCAAGAATTTAAAAATACAAGTACCCAGTAAAAAACTTGGTAGTCTGTTTATTGGACCCTTTCCTATTGCCAAGGTCGTTAACCAGAATGCAGTCACTTTGACATTGCCTCCATCATCAAAACTTCATCCAACCTTTCATGTATCACTACTGAAACCGGCAAAACCAACTAGAGTATCTACTCCAAATGCTTCATCTACTTCAGTTCCTTCCGATTTGCTGGAGTATGAAGTTGAAAGTCTAGTGGATTCTAGGATTTCCAGGGGCGAACTCCAGTATTTGGTGCGCTGGAAGAACTACACAGATGAAGATGACACCTGGGAACCCTCCTCTAATCTTTCCGCTCCTAAGTTGGTGGCACAATTCCATAGGCGAAATCCGGATCGTCCCCGACCTCAAGCTGTGGGACAGCTTGCTTAGGTGGGGGGTCATGTCAGGTCTCCTGTCAGTCATTTCATAGCCCTTCCCACTTTGTCTTTAAGAGTATCCTGTTTCCTGTAAACAGGTGCTTAGTATTGAAACTGCTTCCTAGCAGGTGTATGTGCAGTTGTTTCTTAGGATACAAACCTAACATAATCTCCTTTCTCTAAGCCACTTGGACATCTGAACTAAGGATTAAAACTCCTCTCTACTACTGCAGTATTTATTGCCCCTGCAGTTTCTGAAGCTACATTGGACCGCAACATATTTCACAGCACACCTTCCTATTACAAAATCTTGTGCTCCCTTCTTGCCACAACTCCACTGGCACTTAGTGGTTGTTTCCTGAGTACAAGTCAACTAACCAGAAGAAAACCAAAGCAATTACAAAGAGGAAAACTGGATTGTAAAACCGGAACTTAGCCACACCCCCTTTTGTGACATCACTCTCTGTTCATTCAGCTTCAGTGCAGCCTACTCTGATTCAGTGTGTCAGCAGCCTGTCAGCAAGTCTGAAAAGGATTGTTTCCATCTCTACACTATCTGATACAAGGTAACACCTTGCCTGAACTAACTAACAGAGACTTTGTTTACTATAACACCAGAGCCTTTGTGTTGTTACATTGTGCCCAGTTTAACTTTAACCTTTAATAACTTTTCACTGAAAGTTAATCTGTATTCATCCACATTGAATACAGAAACTCAGGTGGAACAAACTCATTTTATGCAACACTGCAATTGAGATCCAAAACTATATTCATAATTGTAACAGAGTATACACAGAATATCACATTCTTAAAGGCACAGTACGTTTTAATATTATTCTAATTGAATTGTATTTCCAAGTTACAAGTTTATTTGCTAGTGTGTTAAACATGTCTGATTCAGAGGATGATACCTGTGTCATTTGTTGCAATGCCAAAATGGAGCCCAATAGAAATTTATGTACTAACTGTATTGATGCTACTTTAAATAAAAGTCAATCTGTACAAATTGAACAAATTTCACCAAACAACGAGGGGAGAGTTATGCCGACTAACTCGCCTCACGTGTCAGTACCTACATCTCCCGCTCAGAGGGAGGTGCGTGATATTGTAGCGCCGAGTACATCTGGGCGGCCATTACAAATCACATTACAGGATATGGCTACTGTTATGACTGAGGTTTTGGCTAAATTACCAGAGCTAAGAGGTAAGCGTGATCACTCTGGGGTGAGAACAGAGTGCGCTGATAATATTAGGGCCATGTCAGACACTGCGTCACAGGTGGCAGAACATGAGGACGGAGAGCTTCATTCTGTGGGTGACGGTTCTGATCCAAACAGACTGGATTCAGATATTTCAAATTTTAAATTTAAACTGGAAAACCTCCGTGTATTACTAGGGGAGGTGTTAGCGGCTCTGAATGATTGTAACACAGTTGCAATACCAGAGAAAATGTGTAGGTTGGATAAATATTTTGCGGTACCGACGAGTACTGAGGTTTTTCCTATACCTAAGAGACTTACTGAAATTGTTACTAAGGAGTGGGATAGACCCAGTGTGTCGTTCTCACCCCCTCCGATATTTAGAAAAATGTTTCCAATAGACGCCACCACAAGGGACTTATGGCAAACGGTCCCTAAGGTGGAGGGAGCAGTTTCTACCTTAGCTAAGCGTACCACTATCCCGGTGGAGGATAGCTGTGCTTTTTCAGATCCAATGGATAAAAAATTAGAGGGTTACCTTAAGAAAATGTTTGTTCAACAAGGTTTTATATTGCAACCCCTTGCATGCATTGCGCCGATCACGGCTGCAGCGGCATTCTGGATTGAGTCTCTGGAAGAGAACATTGGTTCAGCTACTCTGGACGACATTACGGACAGGCTTAGAGTCCTTAAACTAGCTAATTCATTCATTTCGGAGGCCGTAGTACATCTTACTAAACTTACGGCGAAGAATTCAGGATTCGCCATTCAGGCACGCAGGGCGCTGTGGCTAAAATCCTGGTCAGCTGATGTTACTTCTAAGTCTAAATTGCTTAATATACCTTTCAAAGGGCAGACCTTATTCGGGCCCGGGTTGAAAGAGATTATCGCTGACATTACAGGAGGTAAAGGCCATGCCCTGCCTCAGGACAAAGCCAAAGCCAAGACTAGACAGTCTAATTTTCGTTCCTTTCGTAATTTCAAAGCAGGAGCAGCATCAACTTCCTCTGCACCAAAACAGGAAGGAGCTGTTGCTCGCTACAGACAAGGCTGGAAACCTAACCAGTCCTGGAACAAGGGCAAGCAGACTAGGAAACCTGCTGCTGCCCCTAAAACAGCATGAATTGAGGGCCCCCGATCCGGGATCGGATCTAGTGGGGGGCAGACTTTCTCTCTTCGCCCAGGCTTGGGCAAGAGATGTTCAGGATCCCTGGGCGCTAGAGATCATATCTCAGGGATACCTTCTGGACTTCAAATACTCTCCTACAAGAGAGAGATTTCATCTGTCAAGATTGTCAACAATCCAGACAAAGAAAGAGGCGTTTCTACGCTGCGTACAAGAGCTCTTGTTAATGGGAGTAATCCATCCAGTTCCACGATCGGAACAGGGACAGGGGTTTTACTCAAATCTGTTTGTGGTTCCCAAAAAAGAGGGAACTTTCAGACCAATCCTGGACTTAAAGATCCTAAACAAATTCCTAAGAGTTCCATCGTTCAAGATGGAGACTATTCGGACAATTTTACCTATGATCCAAGACGGTCAGTACATGACCACTGTAGATTTAAAAGATGCTTACCTTCACATACCGATTCACAAAGATCATTATCGGTACCTAAGGTTTGCCTTCCTAGACAGGCATTACCAGTTTGTGGCTCTTCCATTCGGATTGGCTACAGCTCCAAGAATCTTCACAAAGGTTCTGGGTGCTCTTCTGGCGGTACTAAGACCGCGGGGAATCTCGGTAGCTCCATACCTAGACGACATTCTGATACAAGCTTCAAGCTTTCAAACTGCCAAGTCTCATACAGAGTTAGTGCTGGCATTTCTAAGGTCACATGGATGGAAGGTGAACGAAAAGAAAAGTTCACTCGTTCCACTCACAAGAGTTCCCTTCCTGGGGACTCTTATAGATTCTGTAGAAATGAAGATTTACCTGACAGAGGACAGGCTAACAAGACTTCAAAGTGCTTGCCGCACCCTTCATTCCATTCAACACCCGTCAGTGGCTCAATGCATGGAGGTAATCGGCTTAATGGTAGCGGCAATGGACATAGTACCCTTTGCACGCTTACACCTCAGACCACTGCAATTGTGCATGCTAAGTCAGTGGAATGGGGATTACTCAGACTTATCCCCTTCTCTGAATCTGGATCAAGAGACCAGAAATTCTCTTCTATGGTGGCTTTCTCGGC
The DNA here is from genome assembly GCF_027579735.1 of Bombina bombina. Lineage (NCBI taxonomy): Eukaryota > Metazoa > Chordata > Amphibia > Anura > Bombinatoridae > Bombina > Bombina bombina. Next base: position 459,276,797 of record NC_069502.1, read on the forward strand.
CACATCTGTCCAGGGGGATGCCATTCAGCAGACCAGACTGGACAATTGTAACAACAGACGCCAGCCTTCTAGGTTGGGGTGCCGGTCTGGAATTCTCTGAAGGCTCAGGGACAATGGAGTCAGGAGGAGAGTCTCCTGCCAATAAACATTCTGGAATTGAGAGCAGTTCTCAATGCCCTCCTGGCTTGGCCCCAGTTGACAACTCGGGGGTTCATCAGGTTTCAGTCGGACAACATCACGACTGTAGCTTACATCAACCATCAGGGAGGGACAAGAAGCTCCCTAGCTATGATGGAAGTATCAAAGATAATTCGCTGGGCAGAGTCTCACTCTTGCCACCTGTCAGCAATCCACATCCCGGGAGTGGAGAACTGGGAGGCGGATTTCTTAAGTCGTCAGACTTTTCATCCGGGGGAGTGGGAACTTCATCCGGAGGTCTTTGCCCAAATACTTCGACGTTGGGGCAAACCAGAGATAGATCTCATGGCGTCTCGACAGAACGCCAAGCTTCCTCGTTACGGGTCCAGATCCAGGGATCCAGGAGCAGTCCTGATAGATGCTCTGACAGCACCTTGGGACTTCAGGATGGCTTACGTGTTTCCACCCTTCCCGTTACTTCCTCGATTGATTGCCAGAATCAAACAAGAGAGAGCATCAGTGATTCTAATAGCACCTGCGTGGCCACGCAGGACTTGGTATGCAGACCTGGTGGACATGTCATCCTGTCCACCTTGGTCTCTACCTCTGAAACAGGACCTTCTGATACAGGGTCCCTTCAAACATCAAAATCTAACTTCTCTGAAGCTGACTGCTTGGAAATTGAACGCTTGATTTTATCAAGACGTGGGTTTTCTGAGTCAGTTATTGATACCTTAATACAGGCTAGGAAACCTGTTACCAGAAAGATTTACCATAAGATATGGCGTAAATACCTATATTGGTGTGAATCCAAAGGTTACTCTTGGAGTAAGGTTAGGATTCCTAGGATATTGTCTTTTCTACAAGAAGGTTTAGAAAAGGGTTTATCTGCTAGTTCATTAAAGGGACAGATCTCAGCTCTGTCCATTCTGTTACACAAACGTCTGTCAGAAGTTCCTGACGTCCAGGCTTTTTGTCAGGCTTTGGCCAGGATTAAGCCTGTGTTTAAAACTGTTGCTCCACCATGGAGTTTAAACCTTGTTCTTAATGTTTTACAGGGCGTTCCGTTTGAACCCCTTCATTCCATTGATATAAAGTTGTTATCTTGGAAAGTTCTATTTTTAATGGCTATTTCCTCGGCTCGAAGAGTCTCTGAATTATCAGCCTTACATTGTGATTCTCCTTATTTGATTTTTCATTCGGATAAGGTAGTCCTGCGTACTAAACCTGGGTTCTTACCTAAGGTAGTTACTAACAGGAATATCAATCAAGAGATTGTTGTTCCTTCTTTATGCCCAAATCCTTCTTCAAAGAAGGAACGTCTACTGCACAACCTGGATGTAGTCCGTGCTCTAAAATTTTACTTACAGGCAACTAAGGAATTTCGACAAACGTCTTCTCTGTTTGTCATTTACTCTGGGCAGAGGAGAGGTCAAAAAGCTTCCGCTACCTCTCTTTCTTTTTGGCTTCGTAGCATAATTCGTTTAGCTTATGAGACTGCTGGACAGCAGCCTCCTGAAAGAATTACAGCTCATTCTACTAGAGCTGTGGCTTCCACTTGGGCCTTCAAGAATGAGGCCTCTGTTGAACAGATTTGCAAGGCTGCAACTTGGTCTTCGCTTCATACTTTTTCCAAATTTTACAAATTTGACACTTTCGCTTCATCGGAGGCTATTTTTGGGAGAAAGGTTCTTCAGGCAGTGGTTCCTTCTGTATAAAGAGCCTGCCTATCCCTCCCGTCATCCGTGTACTTTTGCTTTGGTATTGGTATCCCAGAAGTAATGATGACCCGTGGACTGATCACACTTAACAGAAGAAAACATAATTTATGCTTACCTGATAAATTCCTTTCTTCTGTAGTGTGATCAGTCCACGGCCCGCCCTGTTTTTAAGGCAGGTAAATATTTTTTAATTTATACTCCAGTCACCACTTCACCCTTGGCTTTTCCTTTCTCGTTGGTCCTTGGTCGAATGACTGGGAGTGACGTAGAGGGGAGGAGCTATATGCAGCCCTGCTGGGTGAATCCTCTTGCACTTCCTGTTGGGGAGGAGTAATATCCCAGAAGTAATGATGACCCGTGGACTGATCACACTACAGAAGAAAGGAATTTATCAGGTAAGCATAAATTATGTTATTCTGTACATTTTAAAAAACGTTTATATTCTGTACATTTTTTCTGCTATTCAGGGTTAGTTATCCATTGCTAATGGGGGCAATCCTTTGCTAAAATTGTGTTTTACCGGAAAGAATTTGATGTTATAGTTTCTCCGGTTTATTATTACTCAACTGTCATAACTTTTTTTCTGTGCTTCTTAAAGGCACAGTACGTTTTTCATATTATTTGTAAATTGTTTTGAAAAGTATTTCCAAGTTGCTAGTTTAATTGCTAGTGTGTTAAACATGTCTGACTCAGAGGAATATCTCTGTGCTATATGTGCTAAAGCCAAAGTGGAGCCCAATAGAAATTTATGTACTAATTGCATTGATGCTACTTTAAATAAAAGTCAATCTGTACAAATTGAACATCATTCACCAAACAAAGAGGGGAGAGTTATGCCGACTAACTCGCCTCACGTGTCAGTACCTGCATCTCCCGCTCGGGAGGTGCGTGATATTGTAGCGCCGAGTACATCAGGGCGGCCATTACAAATCACATTACAGGATATGGCTAATGTTATGACTGAAGTTTTGTCTAAATTACCAGAACTTAGAGGTAAGCGTGATCACTCTGGGGTGAGAACAGAGTGCGCTGTTAATAATAGGGCCATGTCTGATACTGCGTCACAGTATGCAGAACATGAGGACGGAGAGCTTCAATCTGCAGGTGACGGTTCTGATCCCAATAGAATGGATTCAGACATTTCTAATTTTAAGTTTAAACTCGAAAACCTCTGTGTACTGTTAGGGGAGGTATTAGCAGCTCTGAATGATTGTAACACCGTTGCAATCTCAGAGAAATTATGTAGGCTGGATAGATACTATGCGGTACCGGCGAGTACTGACGTATTTCCTATACCTAAGAGGCTTACAGAGATAATTACTAAGGAGTGGGATAGGCCCGGTGTACCCTTTTCCCCCCCTCCTGTGTTTAGAAAAATGTTCCCAATAGACGCCACCACACGGGACTTATGGCAGACGGTCCCTAAGGTGGAGGGAGCGGTTTCTACTCTGGCTAAGCGTACCACTATCCCGGTGGAGGATAGCTGTGCCTTTTCAGATCCAATGGATAAAAAATTAGAGGGTTACCTTAAGAAAATGTTTGTTCAACAAGGTTTTATATTGCAACCCCTTGCATGTGTTGCGTCTGTCTCGGCCGCGGCCGCTTTTTGGTCCGAGTCCCTGGAAGAGACTCTTGACTCAATAACTATAGATGAGATTTCAAGCAAGCTTAAAACACTTAAGCTAGCTAATTCCTTTGTTTCAGATGCCGTAGTACATTTAACAAAACTTACGGCTAAGAATTCCGGATTCGCCATTCAGGCACGCAGAGCACTGTGGCTAAAATCCTGGTCAGCTGACGTTACTTCTAAATCTAAATTACTTAACATACCTTTCAAAGGGCAGACCTTATTCGGGCCCGGTTTGAAAGAAATTATCGCTGACATTACAGGAGGTAAAGGCCATGCCCTGCCTCAAGACAGAGCCAAACCTAAGGCTAGACAGTCTAATTTTCGTTCCTTTCGTAATTTCAAGGCAGGAGCAGCATCAACTTCCTCTGCTCCAAAGCAGGAAGGAGCTGTTGCTCGCTACAGACAAGGCTGGAGACCTAACCAATCCTGGAACAAGGGCAAGCAGGCCAGAAAACCTGCTGCTGCCCCTAAGACAGCATGAATCGAGGGCCCCCGATCCGGGAATGGATCTAGTGGGGGGCAGACTTTCTCTCTTCGCCCAGGCTTGGGCAAGAGATGTCCAGGATCCCTGGGCGTTAGAGATCATATCTCAGGGATATCTTCTGGACTTCAAATCCTCTCCCCCAAAAGGGAGATTTCATCTGTCAAGGTTGTCAACAAACCAAATAAAGAAAGAGGCGTTTCTACGCTGTGTACAAGATCTTTTTCTAATGGGAGTGATCCATCCGGTTCCGCGGTCGGAACATGGACAGGGGTTGTACTCAAATCTGTTTGTGGTTCCCAAAAAAGAGGGAACCTTCAGGCCAATCTTGGATTTAAAGATCCTAAACAAATTCCTAAGAGTTCCATCGTTCAAAATGGAAACTATTCGGACAATCCTACCCATGATCCAAAAGGGTCAGTACATGACCACAGTGGATTTAAAGGATGCTTACCTTCACATACCGATTCACAAAGATCATTACCGGTATCTAAGGTTTGCCTTCCTAGACAGGCATTACCAGTTTGTAGCTCTTCCATTCGGATTGGCTACGGCTCCAAGAATCTTCACAAAGGTTCTGGGTGCTCTTCTGGCGGTACTAAGACCGCGAGGAATTTCGGTAGCTCCGTACCTAGACGACATTCTGATACAAGCTTCAAGCTTTCAAACTGCCAAGTCTCATACAGAGTTAGTACTGGCATTTCTAAGGTCGCATGGATGGAAGGTGAACGAAAAGAAGAGTTCTCTCTTTCCACTCACAAGAGTTCCCTTCTTAGGGACTCTTATAGATTCTGTAGAAATGAAGATCTACCTGACAGAAGACAGGTTAACAAAGCTTCAAAATGCATGCCGTGTCCTTCATTCCATTCAACACCCGTCAGTGGCTCAATGCATGGAGGTGATCGGCTTAATGGTAGCGGCAATGGACATAGTACCCTTTGCACGCCTACATCTCTGACCGCTGCAATTGTGCATGCTAAGTCAGTGGAATGGGGATTACTCAGATTTGTCCCCTACTCTGAATCTGGATCAAGAGACCAGAAATTCTCTTCTATGGTGGCTTTCTCGGCCACATCTGTCCAGGGGGATGCCATTCAGCAGGCCAGATTGGACAATTGTAACAACAGACGCCAGCCTACTAGGCTGGGGCGCTGTCTGGAATTCTCTGAAGGCTCAGGGATCATGGACTCAGGAGGAGAGTCTCCTACCAATAAACATTCTGGAATTGAGAGCAGTTCTCAATGCCCTTCTTGCTTGGCCCCAGTTAACAACTCGGGGGTTCATCAGGTTTCAGTTGGACAACATCACGACTGTAGCTTACATCAACCATCAAGGAGGGACAAGAAGCTCCCTAGCGATGATGGAAGTATCAAAGATAATTCGCTGGGCAGAGTCTCACTCTTGCCACCTGTCAGCAATCCACATCCCGGGAGTGGAGAACTGGGAGGCGGATTTCCTAAGTCGTCAGACTTTTCATCCGGGGGAGTGGGAACTTCATCCGGAGGTCTTTGCCCAAATACTTCGACGTTGGGGCAAACCAGAGATAGATCTCATGGCGTCTCGACAGAACGCCAAGCTTCCTTGTTACGGGTCCAGATCCAAGGATCTGGGAGCGGTCCTGATAGATGCCTTGACAGCACCTTGGACCTTCGGGATGGCTTATGTGTTTCCACCCTTCCCGATGCTTCCTCGATTGATTGCCAGAATCAAACAGGAGAGAGCATCAGTGATTCTAATAGCGCCTGCGTGGCCACGCAGGACTTGGTATGCAGATCTAGTGGACATGTCATCCTGTCCACCCTGGTCTCTGCCTCTGAGACAGGACCTTCTGATTCAGGGTCCCTTCAAACATCAAAATCTAATTTCTCTGAAGCTGACTGCTTGGAAATTGAACGCTTGATTTTATCAAAACGTGGTTTTTCTGAGCCAGTAATTGATACCTTAATACAGGCTAGGAAGCCTGTTACCAGAAAGATTTACCATAAAATATGGCGTAAATTCTTATATTGGTGCGAATCCAAAAGTTACTCATGGAGTAAGGTTAGGATTCCTAGGATATTGTCTTTTCTACAAGAAGGTTTAGAAAAGGGTTTATCCGCTAGTTCCTTAAAGGGACAGATTTCAGCTCTGTCCATTCTTTTACACAAACGTCTGTCAGAGGTTCCAGACGTTCAGGCTTTTTGTCAGGCTTTGGCCAGGATTAAGCCTGTGTTTAAAACTGTTGCTCCACCATGGAGTTTGAACTTAGTTCTTAATGTTTTACAGGGTGTTCCGTTTGAACCCCTTCATTCCATTGATATCAAATTGTTATCTTGGAAAGTTCTGTTTTTAATGGCTATTTCCTCGGCTCGTAGAGTCTCTGAGTTATCTGCCTTACATTGTGATTCTCCTTATCTGATTTTTCATTCAGACAAGGTAGTTCTGCGTACTAAACCTGGGTTCTTACCTAAGGTGGTCACTAACAGGAACATCAATCAAGAGATTGTTGTTCCATCTTTGTGTCCTAATCCTTCTTCGAAGAAGGAACGTCTTCTACACAATTTAGATGTAGTCCGTGCCCTGAAATTTTATCTACAGGCAACTAAGGATTTTCGACAAACGTCTTCCCTGTTTGTCGTTTATTCTGGTCAGAGGAGAGGTCAAAAAGCTTCTGCTACCTCTCTCTCTTTTTGGCTTCGTAGCATAATACGTTTAGCTTATGAGACTGCTGGACAGCAGCCTCCTGAAAGGATTACAGCTCATTCTACTAGAGCTGTGGCTTCCACTTGGGCCTTTAAGAATGAGGCTTCTGTTGAACAGATTTGCAAGGCTGCAACTTGGTCTTCTCTTCATACTTTTTCCAAATTTTACAAATTTGACACTTTTGCTTCTTCGGAGGCTGTTTTTGGGAGAAAGGTTCTTCAGGCAGTGGTTCCTTCCGTATAAAGAGCCTGCCTGTCCCTCCCGTCATCCGTGTACTTTAGCTTTGGTATTGGTATCCCAGAAGTAATGATGACCCGTGGACTGACCACACTTAACAGGAGAAAACATAATTTATGCTTACCTGATAAATTCCTTTCTCCTGTAGTGTGGTCAGTCCACGGCCCGCCCTGTTTGTATGGCAGGTCAAAATTTTTTAAATTATACTCCAGTCACCACTGCACCCTTTGGCTTCTCCTTTCTCGTTGGTTCTCGGTCGAATGACTGGGTGTGACGTAGAGGGGAGGAGCTATATAGCAGCTCTGCTGGGTGATCCTCTTGCACTTCCTGTTGGGGAGGAGTTAATATCCCAGAAGTAATGATGACCCGTGGACTGACCACACTACAGGAGAAATGTTTTTTTAAACTGTAAATATCTTTTTTATAATAAAAGATTTATAATCTTAATTGGTATTGTATCTTCCTCTGTCCCCGTCATTTCCTCTTTTGGCTGGGCTGTGATATATAGAGCAGTGAAATCCACTCTCTACATAGGCTTTCTAAGGACTTTAAAGGGGTTGGACTTAAATATTGTCAAATGACACACATGTTGGATAGTAACTGGAATTGTATTGAATTTTACAATGGATTAAAAAAAAAAAAAAAAAAAAAAAAAAAAAGTGCATGTATACTTTTTTTAATGGCAAAGATTACATTTATGTATATTGTCCTGCTCATGCTTTTACTATACAGAGTCTCCTCTTTGTGCCTTTAAAGAAGGATATTACTTAAAATGTTTTTTAGTAATCACTTCAAAAGATCTTGGTGAAGCAATCTGAGGACGAGTTATCATGAGTGCTGAAAAACTTTAAAATCGTTAGATTGCTGCTAAGTTAAATAAAATGCACAGTGAAGAGATTCAGTGACAGTAGCAGCCTCTAAACCAGTTCTATGTGAAATAAAAAAAATAAAAAAAAGGAAATGTTTAGTATGTCACACAATACATAAATTTCTTAATGGAAGGGACTTCCGAGTGGGCGGGCTATCTGAGCGGTAGCTACCTGAATGAGCTCCGTTCCTCATAGCTAAAGGGTGCTTTTAATTGCCCTTAGTTTGTCTGGAAAACAGCCCTCAATCGCTAATATCTTTACACAGAAGGTGTGTGGAAGCATTGGAGAAATTCTCTCTCTCCCCCACCGGAGGCAGAAAAACTTTCCCTTTATTTTTGGCGAGAACACATGAGCCTGAATGGTACTTGGCTTTGAGCTCGCTGAGAAATTAAGCCACGCGTGGCTCATAACCTGAAGGTGGTGGACTTCAGCTACCTGAACCTCCCAATATTACAGACAAGCGATCCTCTAACCGCTGAGCGCAGTGCCATTGCTGGCGCAGAGATCTTACCACCCTGCATACAGCTCTCCAGAGGCTCAAGCGATTGGTGCAGTAATGGCCCTGGGAAGGCAGAGGAATTGACAGATTGGCGACACCGGACCTAAGAGAGGGTTAGCTGGTCGAGGCCACAGTTTGGTAGCTGCACCTGCTTCGGCTATGCTGTAGATGTTCCACGGAATGATGGAAGCCATCTTTGAGTACTGACGCAGCTTGAAATAGCAACCGCCTCAGGGACACTCACTGATAACTTGTACCCCACAACTCACCTAGGCGATTCCTGCCGGAGTAGATATTTACAGTGCTTCTTGCTACCCATGATCGGTGGGGTGTGAGGGCCTCGTATTCCTCATCTGTTCACATAATGACACTCGACTTGGACTCCTCTTGAAACACTCTGCTGCAGGGATTCTTGGAGCTGCAGAGAGGGATAATCGAATTGAGGGTGAGATGGTGCATACAATCCACTACATACCACACTAGTTTCCTGCCCTAAACACCATTCCGTTATACTTTGGCATTAATCTGTGAGCAGCTCTGAAAATTATTGCATAGGCTTACTTGACCATTGCGCAGTTGGAATTCACTGCCTCTGAACATACACTCCTGCAAGCCATCCATAAGGTTGTGGAGACTGTGCATTCAACCTGTGACGAGACTGTGCGGCTAACATATAGCATTCTACACTTACATCTTACACCAGCCATTATTCTGCTGTGACATGAAATAATTTTGTCTGCTGCACTGAAAATCACGATACGGGCCTAACCAGCCATTGCACAACGGGAACACTCTACCTTTGAATATTAACCCCTATAAATTACTGGCTTGCCTGGTCTCTTCTTTTTCTGATGCAAGTTACCCTGATGGACCAAGAGCAAGTTACCAGCTTCTAGTGACTCTAGACGCCTATGATGACCTTTACATTCTGGTGTTCCAGGGTATAACTTTGTTTTTTCATCTGTTTTATCTTATGCTATGTAAAACTCCTTTCTGGGTACTGCTAATTTAATATATGACTGATGAAACTATATAAGAAAGTTCTACCACTACCGTATTTATCACTATATTTGCATTTGTACCCTGAGTTTGGAGAGTGTGTGGAGTAAACAGTTATCTGTCATATATGTTGATTGCTGCTCAATACTTATTCCACCTATAACACTCTACATTTTCTCTGTGCAAATATAAATAACTGTAACACTGTGGTACTATTTCACCCCCCATTCTATTCATTTGGGAAATGGCTCTCCCTTGAGGAACCATTCTGTTGTAGGTACTGAGGTTAATGTGGGATCTGTGCAGTGACCTGTATGGATAAATATCTAGATGTATCTAAAATTGCCTCCAAAGGTAAAACTGGTGATAGAAGGGCAAAACAAGCCCCTGAATCACTGGTCACTGCGCAGCCTGCTTCTTCAAGTAGTGGTGCAAATACTGCAGAGTCACATGCTATAGTGCAACAGATAACTTCACTTTTTTTTTTTTACCAAAGATAGAGACTCTTCAGAATGGTGTGGACAGTATCTCTGGTCAGTTAAAACAAATTTTAACTAGAATACTGGAGGACAGAGTCTCTGAACTAGAGGATGTAAATGTTACCAGTTCTAAACAGTTAGATGTCCTGAATCACCAGAATATTATTCTACAACAGTGCTTGGAAGATTTAGAAAATAGATCCAGGCGCAATAATCTGCATTTGGTAGGTATACCTGAGACAGTAAAAAAGATTAGCTCCTGGAATTTGTGGTAAATACTCTCCCTACTCTAATGGGTTCGGAGGCCTCGCTATTCAAGGGTAGTGTTTAAAGGGCTCATAGAATTGGCCCTGAAAGGTTCTCTGATAAGGGCGCTGCGCCTCACCAGATAATGGTTAAATTCTTACACTTCCAAATGAAAATAACTATTCTTAGGGCTTTCGGCTTAGTCACTGCTGTGATGTTTCATAATGTTAAAATATCTCTTTTTCAAGACTACTTGGTAGAGTTAATGAAACGCCACAGAAAATTTTCTCTGATATGCACTGCTCTAAACAAAGAGGGGCATAATGTGTATTTGCTCTACCTAGCAAAATTGAAACTTCTCACTTCCTCAGGCCCAAGGTTCTTTGATTCGCCCGGTGCAGTTTGGGAATTTCTTAAAAACTCAGCAGTTTCGTCCCATCCCTCACCTAGTTATTCCCCCCCCCCCCCCCGCAATAGGCCAGACTGAAAAGGCGTGTTGTAAAATGCAGATTTGATAAGTGTATACCCATTATTGAAAGGGGTATTTATCATAGCCTATGCTATGTGTGGAAATGTTGAAATGCTAATGTGATATTTTGTTTAATGTTTTGTTGCTGTTGTGCGTTATCTGGAATGGAATACAAGACTACAGGAGTTTGGTTTAGAGGTACATTTTTCAATTTTATGCACTTTTTTATAATGTTTGTGACTGCTGTGGGTTTGCATACATATGCATTGGGCGCAATGCCCCTACATATTTTGTGGTCAAAAATGTGAATTCAACCCGCTCGCTACCTTCAGCAGCTCAACATGTAACTTTTTTTTCTATGTGTCCTTGTTCTCTCCACCCACCTGATCATTTCTTTGATGCTAATGTTGAATAGATCTGGTGCTTAAATTTTGTTCCTGGAACATTGGAGGGGTAAATTCCCCAATTAAGCGAAAAGCAATTTTGACCCATATGCGCAATTCTTTTTGGAAAACGTAAAACTGTTGAAGTTGTGAAAACCCTAAAAGACCCAGAAGGCAGATACTTAGTGGTACAAGGTAGGATAGATTCACGCACATACACCTTGTGCAATGTGTATGCCCCTAATCAGAAAGACAAACTCTTTTACCATAGCTTTATCCAGGTAATGATGCCTTTTCTGGGCTCTAACATGATAATTGGGGGTGATTTCAACTTAGCCCCTAACCCGCTATGTTACAGGATGGCTGGTCCGGGGGGTCCCCGGACGAAGGGAAGTAGGGATATAGGTAAATTTGAGAAACTCATATTCTCTAAGTTGTCCTCGGAGCTTCTGGTTGGGGATATTTGGAGACTAAGACATCCTACTGATAATGAATTTACATATATCTCAAACTCCAGGGTCACATGTTCACGTATAGATTTATTTCTCATATCTGATGCATTAATCCCCCATGTAAATTCTGATAAAATCCATAATGTCCTCCTTTCTGATCATGCACCGGTTGAGCTGGTGCTTGCTTTTAAAGGCCCAATTTCGAACAGGAGCACACTAAGATTCCCCTCTCACTTATACAGATCGGACTCTTTTCACAAATTCCTCTCACACGTATGGACAGACTACTTTACTGATACTGCGCATGCCACTACTCCGGAACTGTTTTGGGAAACAACCAAAGCAGTACTGACTGGCAACATTATTTCATATGTTGCTGACCTCCGTCCGAATGTTAAAAAAAATATATATAACCTTGAGTAAAGAGGTTGCTGATGCTCATCAGAGCTATTGAGTAACCAAAACTCCTTTAAATTTGATTCTATATGCAACAGCAAAGTTGTTCCTAGATACGTTCTTAGAGCGGCAAGCAGCTCAAGATCTTCTTATAAGAAACCCCATGTATTTACGGCATGGCAATATATCAGGTAGACTCCTGGCCTCTTTGGTAAATAAAAAATCTATTGCCTCTATCTCTTATAAAGGGAAAACTCATACCAAAGTACAGTATTTCTCCAACATAGGTGTGTCCGGTCCACGGCGTCATCCTTACTTGTGGGATATTCTCTTCCCCAACAGGAAATGGCAAAGAGCCCAGCAAAGCTGGTCACATGATCCCTCCTAGGCTCCGCCTACCCCAGTCATTCTCTTTGCCGTTGTACAGGCAACATCTCCACGGAGATGGCTTAGAGTTTTTTAGTGTTTAACTGTAGTTTTTATTATTCAATCAAGAGTTTGTTATTTTGAAATAGTGCTGGTATGTACTATTTACTCAGAAACAGAAAAGAGATGAAGATTTCTGTTTGTATGAGGAAAATGATTTTAGCAACCGTAACTAAAATCCATGGCTGTTCCACACAGGACTGTTGAGAGCAATTAACTTCAGTTGGGGGAACAGTGTGCAGTCTCTTGCTGCTTGAGGTATGACACATTCTAACAAGACGATGTAATGCTGGAAGCTGTCATTTTCCCTATGGGATCCGGTAAGCCATGTTTATTACGATCGTAAATAAGGGCTTCACAAGGGCTTATTAAGACTGTAGACTTTTTCTGGGCTAAATCGATTCATTATTAACACATATTTAGCCTTGAGGAATCATTTTATCTGGGTATTTTGATATAATAATATCGGCAGGCACTGTATTAGACACCTTATTCCTTAGGGGCTTTCCCAAAGCATAAGCAGAGCCTCATTTTCGCGCCGGTGTGGCGCACTTGTTTTTGAGAGGCATGGCATGCAGTCGCATGTGAGAGGAGCTCTGATACTTAGAAAAGACTTTCTGAAGGCGTCATTTGGTATCGTATTCCCCTTTGGGCTTGGTTGGGTCTCAGCAAAGCAGATACCAGGGACTGTAAAGGGGTTAAAGTTTAAAACGGCTCCGGTTCCGTTATTTTAAGGGTTAAAGCTTCCAAATTTGGTGTGCAATACTTTTAAGGCTTTAAGACACTGTGGTGAAAATTTGGTAAATTTTGTACAATTCCTTCATGTTTTTTCGCAATTGCAGTAATAAAGTGTGTTCAGTTTAAAATTTAAAGTGACAGTAACGGTTTTATTTTAAAACGTTTTTGTACTTTGTTATCAAGTTTATGCCTGTTTAACATGTCTGAACTACCAGATAGACTGTGTTCTGAATGTGGGGAAGCCAGAATTCCTATTCATTTAAATAAATGTGATTTATGTGATAATGACAATGATGCCCAAGATGATTCCTCAAGTGAGGGGAGTAAGCATGGTACTGCATCATTCCCTCCTTCGTCTACACGAGTCTTGCCCACTCAGGAGGCCCCTAGTACATCTAGCGCGCCAATACTCCTTACTATGCAACAATTAACGGCTGTAATGGATAATTCTGTCAAAAACATTTTAGCCAAAATGAACACTTGTCAGCGTAAGCGCGGCTGCTCTGTTTTAGATACTGAAGAGCATGACGACGCTGATATTAATATCTCTGAAGGGCCCCTAACCCAGTCTGATGGGGCCATGGAGGTTTTGTCTGAGGGAGAAATTACTGATTCAGGGAACATTTCTCAACAGGCTGAACCTGATGTGATTGCATTTAAATTTAAGTTGGATCATCTCCGCATTCTGCTTAAGGAGGTATTATCCACTCTGGATGATTGTGACAAGTTGGTCATCCCAGAGAAACTATGTAAAATGGACAAGTTCCTAGAGGTGCCGGGGCTCCCTGAAGCTTTTCCTATACCCAAGCGGGTGGCGGACATTGTTAATAAAGAATGGGAAAGGCCCGGTATTCCTTTCGTCCCTCCCCCCATATTTAAAAAATTGTTTCCTATGGTCGACCCCAGAAAGGACTTATGGCAGACAGTCCCCAAGGTCGAGGGAGCGGTTTCCACTTTAAACAAACGCACCACTATACCCATAGAGGATAGTTGTGCTTTCAAAGATCCTATGGATAAAAAATTAGAAGGTTTGCTTAAAAAGATGTTTGTTCAGCAGGGTTACCTTCTACAACCAATTTCATGCATTGTCCCTGTCGCTACAGCCGCATGTTTCTGGTTCGATGAGCTGATAAAGGCGGTCGATAGTGATTCTCCTCCTTATGAGGAGATTATGGACAGAATTAATGCTCTCAAATTGGCTAATTCTTTCACCCTAGACGCCACTTTGCAATTGGCTAGGTTAGCGGCTAAGAATTCTGGGTTTGCTATTGTGGCGCGCAGAGCGCTTTGGTTGAAATCTTGGTCGGCTGATGCGTCTTCCAAGAACAAGCTACTTAACATTCCTTTCAAGGGGAAAACGCTGTTTGGCCCTGACTTGAAAGAGATTATCTCTGATATCACTGGGGGTAAGGGCCACGCCCTTCCTCAGGATCGGCCTTTCAAGGCAAAAAATAAACCTAATTTTCGTCCCTTTCGTAGAAACGGACCAGCCCAAGGTGCTACGTCCTCTAAGCAAGAGGGTAATACTTCTCAAGCCAAGCCAGCTTGGAGACCAATGCAAGGCTGGAACAAGGGAAAGCAGGCCAAGAAACCTGCCACTGCTACCAAGACTGCATGAAATGTTGGCCCCCGATCCGGGACCGGATCTGGTGGGGGGCAGACTCTCTCTCTTCGTTCAGGCTTGGGCAAGAGATGTTCTGGATCCTTGGGCGCTAGAAATAGTCTCCCAAGGTTATCTTCTGGAATTCAAGGGACTTCCCCCAAGGGGGAGGTTCCACAGGTCTCAGTTGTCTTCAGACCACATAAAAAGACAGGCATTCTTACATTGTGTAGAAGACCTGTTAAAAATGGGAGTGATTCATCCTGTTCCATTAAGAGAACAAGGGATGGGGTTCTACTCCAATCTGTTCATAGTTCCCAAAAAAGAGGGAACGTTCAGACCAATCTTAGATCTCAAGATCTTAAACAAGTTTCTCAAGGTTCCATCGTTCAAGATGGAAACCATTCGAACTATTCTTCCTTCCATCCAGGAAGGTCAATTCATGACCACGGTGGATTTAAAGGATGCGTATCTACATATTCCGATCCACAAGGAACATCATCGGTTCCTAAGGTTCGCATTCCTGGACAAACATTACCAGTTCGTGGCGCTTCCTTTCGGATTAGCCACTGCTCCAAGGATTTTCACAAAGGTACTAGGGTCCCTTCTAGCTGTGCTAAGACCAAGGGGCATTGCTGTAGTACCTTACTTGGACGACATTCTGATTCAAGCGTCGTCCCTTCCTCAAGCAAAGGCTCACACGGACATCGTCCTGGCCTTTCTCAAATCTCACGGATGGAAAGTGAACGTGGAAAAGAGTTCTCTATCCCCGTCAACAAGGGTTCCCTTCTTGGGAACAATTATAGACTCCTTAGAAATGAGGATTTTTCTAACAGAGGCCAGAAAAACAAAACTTCTAGACTCTTGTCGGATACTTCATTCCGTTCCTCTTCCTTCCATAGCTCAGTGCATGGAAGTGATCGGGTTGATGGTAGCGGCAATGGACATAGTTCCTTTTGCGCGCATTCATCTAAGACCATTACAACTGTGCATGCTCAGTCAGTGGAATGGGGACTATACAGACTTGTCTCCGAAGATACAAGTAAATCAGAGGACCAGAGACTCACTCCGTTGGTGGCTGTCCCTGGACAACCTGTCACAAGGGATGACATTCCGCAGACCAGAGTGGGTCATTGTCACGACCGACGCCAGTCTGATGGGCTGGGGCGCGGTCTGGGGATCCCTGAAAGCTCAGGGTCTTTGGTCTCGGGAAGAATCTCTTCTACCGATAAATATTCTGGAACTGAGAGCGATATTCAATGCTCTCAAGGCTTGGCCTCAGCTAGCGAGGGCCAAGTTCATACGGTTTCAATCAGACAACATGACAACTGTTGCGTACATCAACCATCAGGGGGGAACAAGGAGTTCCCTAGCGATGGAAGAAGTGACCAAAATCATTCTATGGGCGGAGTCTCACTCCTGCCACCTGTCTGCTATCCACATCCCAGGAGTGGAAAATTGGGAAGCGGATTTTCTGAGTCGTCAGACATTGCATCCGGGGGAGTGGGAACTCCATCCGGAAATCTTTGCCCAAGTCACTCAGCTGTGGGGCATTCCAGACATGGATCTGATGGCCTCTCGTCAGAACTTCAAAGTTCCTTGCTACGGGTCCAGATCCAGGGATCCCAAGGCGGCTCTAGTGGATGCACTAGTAGCACCTTGGACCTTCAAACTAGCTTATGTGTTCCCGCCGTTTCCTCTCATCCCCAGGCTGGTAGCCAGGATCAATCAGGAGAGGGCGTCGGTGATCTTGATAGCTCCTGCGTGGCCACGCAGGACTTGGTATGCAGATCTGGTGAATATGTCATCGGCTCCACCTTGGAAGCTACCTTTGAGACGAGACCTTCTTGTTCAGGGTCCGTTCGAACATCCGAATCTGGTTTCACTCCAGCTGACTGCTTGGAGATTGAACGCTTGATTTTATCGAAGCGAGGGTTCTCAGATTCTGTTATTGATACTCTTGTTCAGGCCAGAAAGCCTGTAACTAGAAAGATTTACCACAAAATTTGGAAAAAATATATCTGTTGGTGTGAATCTAAAGGATTCCCTTGGGACAAGGTTAAGATTCCTAGGATTCTATCCTTCCTTCAAGAAGGATTGGAAAAAGGATTATCTGCAAGTTCCCTGAAGGGACAGATTTCTGCCTTGTCGGTGTTACTTCACAAAAAACTGGCTGCTGTGCCAGATGTTCAAGCCTTTGTTCAGGCTCTGGTTAGAATTAAGCCTGTTTACAAACCTTTGACTCCTCCTTGGAGTCTCAATTTAGTTCTTTCAGTTCTTCAGGGGGTTCCGTTTGAACCCTTGCATTCCGTTGATATTAAATTATTATCTTGGAAAGTTTTGTTTTTAGTTGCAATTTCTTCTGCCAGAAGAGTTTCAGAATTATCTGCCCTGCAGTGTTCTCCTCCTTATCTGGTGTTCCATGCAGATAAGGTGGTTTTACGTACTAAACCTGGTTTTCTTCCAAAGGTTGTTTCTAACAAAAACATTAACCAGGAGATTATCGTACCTTCTCTGTGTCCGAAACCAGTTTCAAAGAAGGAACGTTTGTTGCACAATTTGGATGTTGTTCGCGCTCTAAAATTCTATTTAGATGCTACAAAGGATTTTAGACAAACATCTTCCTTGTTTGTTGTTTATTCCGGTAAAAGGAGAGGTCAAAAAGCAACTTCTACCTCTCTCTCTTTTTGGATTAAAAGCATCATCAGATTGGCTTACGAGACTGCCGGACGGCAGCCTCCCGAAAGAATCACAGCTCATTCCACTAGGGCTGTGGCTTCCACATGGGCCTTCAAGAACGAGGCTTCTGTTGATCAGATATGTAGGGCAGCGACTTGGTCTTCACTGCACACTTTTACCAAATTTTACAAGTTTGATACTTTTGCTTCTTCTGAGGCTATTTTTGGGAGAAAGGTTTTGCAAGCCGTGGTGCCTTCCATTTAGGTGACCTGATTTGCTCCCTCCCTTCATCCGTGTCCTAAAGCTTTGGTATTGGTTCCCACAAGTAAGGATGACGCCGTGGACCGGACACACCTATGTTGGAGAAAACAGAATTTATGTTTACCTGATAAATTACTTTCTCCAACGGTGTGTCCGGTCCACGGCCCGCCCTGGTTTTTTAATCAGGTCTGATAATTTATTTTCTTTAACTACAGTCACCACGGTACCATATGGTTTCTCCTATGCAAATATTCCTCCTTAACGTCGGTCGAATGACTGGGGTAGGCGGAGCCTAGGAGGGATCATGTGACCAGCTTTGCTGGGCTCTTTGCCATTTCCTGTTGGGGAAGAGAATATCCCACAAGTAAGGATGACGCCGTGGACCGGACACACCGTTGGAGAAAGTAATTTATCAGGTAAACATAAATTCTGTTTCTTACTTGTTTTGAAAACTATTATAAACAATTGTACACCAAGCAACCAGAAGCTGATGCGGGGCCTCTTCTTTTTGGGACAACATTATGCTACCGCAAATTTCACAAGCACAATTATCTCAATTAAATGCGCCCATTACTTAGGAAGCGCTAAATCATAAAATGTTGTCCATTTCAATAGGGAAAGGGGCTGGCCCTGATGGTCTTCCAATTGAATTTTATAAGATTTTATAGCCCCAGGTCACTGTAGTTCTATTAAAGTTGTTTAACACATATTTTCAAGATAAAGTCACCCCCTCCCCCGCCTTCTCATTGGCCAACATCACGCTCATTCCCAAAGCGGGTAAGGACCACACAATGCCCGAATCCTATCGTCCGATATCTATTGCTGATGCGATACAGAAGGCTATGTCTGCAATTCCGCCTTCTAATAAACGTAAAAGGTTTTTTAAAACTTCTCATGATACGGATGAATTTTGTAATGACCGACAACATACTTATAAATCCACTTCTGATGAGGATCTCTCTGACTCAGAAGATCCTGCTTCAGATATTGATACTGATAAATCAACTTATCTTTTTAAAATTGTGTATATTCGTTCTTTGTTGAAAGAAGTATTGGTTACTTTGGATATTGAGGAGTCTGGTCCTCTTGATAACAAATCCAGTAAACGTTTAAATTCGGTTTATAAACCTCCTGTTATTACTCCTGAGGTTTTCCCTGTTCCTGATGCTATTTCTGATGTGATTGCTAAGGAATGGTCTAAGCCTGGTACTTCTTTTGTTCCTTCTTCTATGTTTTAAAGGTTGTACCCTTTGCCAGTGGCTAATTTAGAATTTTGGGGAAAAGTCCCTAAGGTTGATGGTGCTATTTCTACTCTTGCCAAGTGTACCACTATTCCTTTGGAAGATAGTACTTCTTTTAAGCATCCTTTAGATAGGTAAATTGAATCTTATCTAAGGAAAGCTGTTTACATTCTGGCTATATTCTCAGGCCTGCCATTTCTATGGCTGGTGTTGCGGCTGCATCGACTTTTTGGTTGGGTAGCTTGGCACAACAGGAAAAAGATTCTGATTTGTCTAGCATTGTTCGTTTTCTTCAATATGCTAATCATTTTCTCTGTGATGCTATTTTTGATATCATCAAGATTGATGTTAAATCTATGTCTTTTGTCAGTATATTTATGAAAATCTTAGTAGTGCTCTCCAAATAATATATCAGCTTATGGCAGGGTTATAACACAATACAAATAATAATTTTCCTTAAAAATAGAAACCCTTAATCAACATGCATCTACTAGAAACAATACAATTAATATAAATATCTGAATTCTTTTATTTAGTTAATATCCATGAACATATTGAAATATATTTGCAATAAAAGGAATATGAAATAATATTATATGCGCTTGAAAACTATTTAAATATGCTATGCAAAGTTCATACACGCTTATCTTTAAAACCAGCCTTATTTACAAATCTTTTAACATCCAAGCAATACAATTTCAAACAGTGCTTATAAACAATAGGATAATATATATATTCTGCTATTTAACTGTAATTTATCCTAATACAATATTAATTTACAGTATCAGAACTTGCACAGATGAGTTACTTAGCCAATCAGATACAGATTTAAACAATATATAGGCTGTGACTATCAATTTGAAATATGCACTATTTCCTTAACTCTACTACATACAGCAATAGTAAATGTTTACTTTAAATGCTTGCATACAAATAGGCAGGCTAAGAACTATCTAAAACAATGACACACAGTTTAAAAGTACAACCTGCTCTTTAAATCTATTAACTGTAATTTAAACTGCAGTGACTTTAAAATATCACATGTAATTAGCAGCCCTTTTCTTATACTTTACCAAAATGATCAAAATCGATAATTCAGTTACCAGAAATTTCTTGTTTCATCTCAGAAGACAGATAAGTAATTTTTGCAATCAATGAGAAAGAGGTAGTCAGCTTGTTTAGAATGGTTTCAAAATGCCCATCAGCAGATATCATCCAAAGTTAAAACAGCCTTCTTTTTCTATTTCTCTTTTGCTTACTTATATATGTTTTCAATCATTGATGAAATCATGTGGGTGGCACTACGGGAGCTGACCTTCCCATTGGTTACCTGGGAAGTCTAATCGGATTGGCCCTTGGAAATTTCATTTTTAACAGCCAAAAAGCCTTCTGGCTGTAGTTCTCGCAACATAACACCAGGTGGAAGCAGACAGTACAACACAAAAAAATACAACATTTTTAGACAGTGAAATTATTATTTCTTTAAACTATGTAATAACTGCCATAATTTCTTGTATTAATCTCTCCCAATATTAATTATAGGTGAAGCAGCATCAGATCAATTTCCTAATCGTTTTGATATGAAACGTCATGTTTTATATTATTAACATTTTATTATATTAAGGCAATTTACTACTGCTAATTATTAGTTTAAAATGCATTATAATTTTATCAGTATCCTGGCATTTCTATAGAAATAACAGCCTATTTTTATATTTCCAGATTGGTAGTATTTAAAACTCCTGATATACTGCATTCATTCAGATATAGCATGTTACATTTCTATGTATTTCTTCCTGAATACATGAATCCTGTCTATGTAGATCTGAAATAAAAATAAATGTTAATAATCACTTCTCTTCAGGTCCATAAACATCTATTCATGTTCTTAAACACACAGAGGCTAAGATATTCATGCTTTCAAAATATGCATGTATATATACAATACACATATACACATCCATTTCTATGCAGTATCTTGTATTTATTTTCCTAGTATATTTTACAGTTGTTGGAAACATGTAAGTCATGTGTTTTCTCTGTGTTATCTTAATGTCTTCACTGCCCTTTCAGTACTCAGCTTCCAGACTTTTTGTCTCTTACTCACCACATGGGGTCCCCTGTACCTAAGTGCAAATGCTGAAAATCTGACACGACTTGTCACCTTATCTAGATTCTTAGGTACATTGGGAGGGGTAAATGGATTTTATCTCACATTCCCAAGCAATCACACATATGGTTTCTGAAACTGTGGCTACATTTTAATTAAAACAAATGCCTTAATGTCAAGCCTTTGGAGACATCCTGGAGATGTGTATTCAGAATTTTATCTGTGTTAATTTTCAGTTCCTTGTGTTTATACAATTGCATAATTTAGCATATTGAGTGTGGGAGATCTCTCAGAAATAATCCTTTGTTCTACAAGCAATGTGCACATCCACAGACTTATTAAATAAAGACAAATATACTTCTATATATTATTTAATAATATTTCAAATACCTTGACATAAATCCCCCTTTCAAATTCAAAAATATGTAGGACACATGTATTTGAATTGGATCAAAGTTAGTGGTATTTGGTGAGGATGTTGACCGTACACATCATAGACAGTCTTCTATGTAGATCAGCTAGGCTACAGCATGTCTTTAGTTCATTTGGGGATATGACACTTCATTCTCCCTCTATGACTTGTAGTTGGGATCTGGGATGACATGCCCGCAATTGATTGATATGGACCCATTTATCTATGAAACTTTCATTTTTGGGGATCCTTATTTTATAGGCCACTGGAGATATTTTGTCAGTAATGACAAAAGGAACTTTCCATGAGGGTAGAAATTTCTTCTCCCTAACCTGATCTCTTCCAAAGTTATAAAGATAAACTTTATCATTTATTTCATATTCCTTTTTGGATGTTTTGAGATCATAATAGGTTTTAGTGGCAGTTGCGGATCTTTCTAAATTCCTTTGAGCAAACGCAAAGGCATATTGCAGGTGCTTTCTTAGGTTCTCCACATATTGATGTGTATTGGCACCGTTTATCAAGTTTTGTTCTGATGTACGGTACAGCAGATGCTGAGGTAGAACCATTCTTCTACCAGTCATTAGTTCAAAAGGTGACATCTTGGTAGCACTACTTGGAGTTGCTCTTAATGCCATTAAGACTAGAGGTAGTTTTACATCCCAGTCTTTACCCGTTTCACTCACAAACTTTTTGAGGATTTTAACAATGGACTGGTTGTAACGCTCTACACCACCACTTGAGGCAGCTCTATAAGCAATATGGAGCTTTCTTTTAACCCCTAGTATTTTCCACATTTTGGTCATCACTTCGCTAGTGAAGTGGGTCCCCCAATCTGACTCGATTCTTTGGGGCAAACCAAATCTGGAAATTACATGGTTGATGAGCAACGCTGCACATGTTTCCGCACTATTGTTAGGTGCACTAATGCACTCTACCCATTTAGTGAACAGGCATGTCACTGTTAACATGTACTTGTTACCGGACCAATAAAATCATTTTGTATATCTGACAATGGCATTACCATCCCCCTTTTCTGCAATGGCGCTCTATGCGTTGGTGCAGTGGGTTGGAACTGTGGGCAGATTAAACACCCTTGACAGTAAGTTTGAACATCTTTCAACATGTGTGGCCAAAAAGCGTAATCACGTAATATTTTATTCGTGAGTTTGGCACCACGATGACCAGATGTGGGAGCATCATGGGCATGTTGAAGCATTAGACCTCTGAACTTGGTGGGTACTACCCACTGCTGGATGCCAGTTTTGGAGGTTCTAATTAACAAACCATCCTGTAACTTGAATTGTGATTTAGATTTTATTAAGATTCTCAGATCTTCTTTGCCAATACAATCATCTTTTGAGATGGGGTTGCTTTCAGGATCTTCTATGTGTTTATAGAAGATGCCTACAATGGGGTCTTCTTTTTGACTAGTGATCAGGTCCTCACTAGGAGAATCCTGACTCCATTGTACCAAGTTAGGCTCACTCTGTTGTTTTGCCTGGTTTCTGGTAATGGCTTCTACCTGAATTGCACCCATTAAGGGGTCAATTTTAAGGAGTTCTCCAGTTATTGCTCCTTGTTTGGCTAACGAATCCGCAAGATCATTGCCTTCCTTATCAGGACCTAGAACTCTGGAATGACCCTTGGTCTTTTTCCAGTGTATGGTTAAATCATTGGATACCACCAGATTATCAATCTCGCAGAACAACTTGCCATGCTTGACTGGTTTGTTATTGCTTTTCTGCATGCCATTTCTTTTCCAAGTTGGCAGGTATTCAACAAAACTGTCACGCACATAATTTGAGTCAGTTATGATCACAAATTCATGAATACCATGTTCAATAGCCATTTCAATGGTTTTGAAAACAGCAGTTAGTTCTGCAACTTTACTGGATCTTGGTCCAATGTTGAAACCTATAGATATATTTGGGAATCCATTTGTCCCAGTTATACCGATGCCAGCGACTAATCTGCGCTCTTTATCAATAGTGGCATGGTAAGAACAACCATCAACATACACCCAAGGTAATGTTTGACAATGGTCCTCATTGTATATTTTATATGGGGAAAGTAATTGTTCCTCCAGAAAATCATCTTCCGATAATTCTTCCCCTGGATCTCTGGCAGTACAGTCGTGGAGCTCAGCAAGCCCCTGTGCGACTGGATTCTTTTTATTCTGCTTGTAGCGAATTTCTAATGGCCAGCCTTGCAAGGAAAGAGTCCACGCTGTTATGCGGCTATTTGACAAATTCCCATTTCTTATTCTTTCACTTTGCAGATATAGCAAAGGCTGGTGGGCCGTTTCTACAATAATTTTCTCGCCCTGTATATAGCTGCGGAAATTTTGTAGAGCCCATACAGTAGATAAGAGGGCTTTTTCGCAATCGCTAAATTTTATTTCTACTGGGGATAGATTTTTGCTCGCATAAGCAATGGCTTTGTTCAAATTATCATGCTTTTGGTATAAAACAGAACTCATGCTTATATCTGTGTAACCTGTCTCTAAGAAGAAAGGTTTACCACCTTCAGGGTACGCTAAGCAAGGTGCTTGAGTGAATTTTCTCTTCAGCTCTCTGATGGCTGTCTCTTGAGACTCACTCCAGTGCCATTTCACATCTTTCTTTAGAAGAAGTAGTAGTGGTTTAGCTAATTCCGCATAATTATCAATGAATTTGCGAGAATAATTTGTCATACCCAGGAATGATCTCAATTCCTTTAATTTAGTTGGGTTTTTAGAATTCACTATAGCTTCCACCTTTTTCTTCTGGGGATTTAATCCTTCAGAGGTAACTTCATGTCCCAAGAAGTTTACACGAGTGCGGCACCATTGAGCTTTTTGTAGGGATAATTTGACACCTGCCCTTTTAAGTTGGCTGAGGACGTGTTTAAGCTCTGCGACGTTTTTTTCAAAGTCTGTGCTTTTGATTAAAACATAATCAACATAAGATAAGGTCCCCCTTTCCAGTGCATCAGGCATAGCCTTATGCATGAATACAGCAAATTCATGTCCAGAATTTATGTATCCAAATGGAAGTCTCTGGAATGCATATTGGACCTTTTGGCAAAGAGAACGCCAGCTTATATAAGTCTTCTTCATGTACCTTTATGGTCCAGTATCCCTGTGCACAATCAATGGCAGTGAATATTTTGGATCCCTGCATTTGTGCTAGGCACTGGTCAATGTATGGTACAGGCCAGCCAGACATGTATACTCGTTTGTTTAGCTGTCTTAAGTCAGCACACAAACGCCATTGTCCATTGGGCTTAAGGACACCTAGAATAGGATTATTATAAGAGCTGTGCACCTGTCTGATAATACCTCTTTCTTCCAAATTCCTTATGATCTCTGCAAGAGAATCATATGAGGCTAAGGGAAGTCTGTATTGTTTGACAAATACAGGTGGTGCATCGGGATCTGTTTGTATCCTTGCAATGTGCAAGTCTGTAGTACCACAGTCATAAGAATCCTTAGCAAAAATATCCTTGTACTCCATCAGGAGTTCTCGCAGCTGTTGGCGTTCATCATCGCTGGAACAGCCATTAGCTAAGGATATTTGCTCTTCGACTATTTGCTGATATCCTGGAAAGATTTCAGGTTGTCCTATTTCATAGGCTTCTTCCAACCTAGAGGTGAGATCCCCTTGGTTATAGTTTACATTGCTCCCATGACTCTGGGTATTGGGGTAATCTTGCTGTTTGATTGGCTGATCAAACACTAGAGAGGCTTCCTCAATTTTACAGATGCCTTCCTCTGAGCTGAAGGGATAAATAGACTGAATATTAAATAGACCCTCTGGTATAGATGCAAAGGATTGTTGTATTAATTGTTCTTCAGTTAAGTATCCTTCAGGTATTAGCCCAATTACATTATTCTGGAATCCAAAAGTGTAATAACTTGATTCCAGTGCATATCCTATGGTAGTTCCCTTGGATAATGTTATATCCTGTGGGGTCATGTTATGCACAACAATATGTATTGGAACAGTTCCAATATTCACCATAGGAGTGTAGGTTACTGTGAAACCCAGATTTTGTATTCTATGGGAGAGGCAAATTAGTGTTTCAGAAGTTTTTAATTTCTGACCTCTCTTTACCTGTAAGGGTAAAAGAAATTTATCAGCCCCAGCAGGAATTATAACATCACTAGATATCTGCATATTCACAGCATATGGCAATTGCTTGTTTTATTTCAGGGCTGCATTTTCATCCTGAAATACTTCAGGGTCCCCCTTTAACCTGCTCCAGAGGCAAGAGTTAATCAAATCTATTTGTATGGCATATCTATGTAAGATATCATTGCCAATGTATATTTGATTATGGGGAGTATTTAAAACTAAAAACAGGTGCTTCACTGACTTATTACCTATAGAAATAGATAATAAGCACTTAGCTGTGATGTTATAGCTTTCAGACCTGTCATCCAGGCCGTTGTTACAGTGGTCTTGGGGAGAAAGATATTTAATCACTTTAGGTTCAGCTATTTGCGCTAATAAACCTTTGCTTATATAGCTAGCTTCCTGTTTTAAGTTTATTTTAGCATACTTGGTTTTACCAAGGTCATGCACTTGTATAGGGATAAATAGATCCTCTTTAACTCTCTCAATCCCTGTGAGGTATTGAGCGTGGCCTCCCCCCTTAGGGATTTTATGATCCCCCTTGTGGAGGGATATGGTTAATACATTGCCATCTAGGGAAATATTCGCTATCTTTCCAGGCGATATTTTAAAAGTATTGCCATCAGAGCCACTAAAAGGAGTCTGATCATCTATTTGTAGAATAGTTTTTTCAGGTACAGAGTTATTCCTGTAATGAATCTCCACAGCATCTGGTTTCTCTTCCACCACGTGACAGCTATGTCGGGTGCGAGATATACCAGATTTTTCATAATTGATAGGCCGTTTAACTCGTGACCAAATTACATTATTTATGCAATCAATTATGGTGCTTAATCGCTTCAGGAGATCACTACCAATAATTAAACGATCAGTTGGCAGATCCACTATAATGACAGGGTGTCTTATGACCCTGTTCCCCAATTTAAATTTTAACCAGGCAGTACCGTAAACTTTTAGGGAGTCACCCCCAACACCTATTAGAGAACCGTCAAATTCTCTTATTTTAGGTTTGTGGGGTGTTAGCTCATTTAGCTGTGTTTTGTACTTGTGGGATAAGATAGTTGCCTGTGACCCAGTGTCAATTAATCCCATGATAGGGTTGGAGACTGAATCTTGCAGCTCAACTAATACATAATACCTTCCTGCAGTTTCTACCATTTCACACATGAAGTTGGTGTTATCATACATTTGTGGGCTTCGCCACGTGTTATCTGAGTTTGCCATGCTTTCCGATGCAGAAGAAGCTTCATACCTACCGGTCTCCTCTATGACAGGGCCGGCTGGATTCTTGCGTACTGCATCTGTGGAGATAAGGTTAAGAGAGTGCTGCAAAGGAAGAGGTTTGTTAATTTTTCCCGGATGAGGTTGCCTGTCATCACAGCTAAATTGTCCGTTTTCGGTCTGTGGGGAGAGAACATGATTAGTTTCATTGATATTTATTGCTACATTTTGTATATCTCTCCCCTCCCCTTCAGGTGATACTGCAGTATTTATGACTGCGCCTGTGGTCCACTGCTGACCACTGGCTGTACCCCTAAAAAAGTATTGTTCGGTTGCTGAGCCGTAGAAGGTTGACTCATATTAGCGAATTGTTCGCTCAACCGATTTAACTGGGTAAACAGCATATCTACCTGATTGTACAAGTTACCTCTACCCCTGGGCCTATCTCTTGGTGCCCCATAATAATGATTCCTGGACCATTGGGTTCCCTCAGAATCAGGGCCGCTATTTCTATTCTGGTGTGGTTGCCCCTGGGGTTCAGCTTGCTCAGTATTAGTACTTTGGGGAGCATTATATACCTGGGGTGTCTGGTTACCCTGAGAATATCTTCGCCGTCTATTGTATCTACCCTTGCGCGGATACCAATTATTTGGTGAGTATTCTCTTTGTGAGTAATTATTCACCTGATTATGTCCCCCACTTTGGTTATAGTCTCCCTGTGCCTCAACCTGTGTAGGGGAGGGGGCAAAGTTAGACCTCTGTGGAGGTGGCCTGTTTTGACTGGCCACCTCCGCACAGGTCCTCTTTTTAGACACCAAATTGAGGGGGCTAGGTGACACCCTAGTTTCTGCTACAATTTTGGGTTTTGACTCCTTTTTCACCCCCTGTTCACTGGACTGCTGAATAGAGTATAATTTTGTACTCTCTTTGATCAGCCATTCCAATGAGCAGTCTTCATCAAAATCTCTAAGTTAATTTTGATGGGTGTAGGCAGTGCTTCAAAAAATAAATTTACAAATTCTGAGCCATCAAATCTGGGATTATCTTCAGCCATACTGTACGCATTTTTCAATACAGAAAGGAATTTGATTGGACTCTGATTCGCACGACACTTTAAACCATATACCGCTATTTTTGCGGCAGTTTTAGTGCGATATTGCCCGAATTCTTTTCTGCATTGTCGTTTTATCCCATTCCAGGAATGAATATTCATATCTTTTAGTGAAGCAAAGAATTTGTGATGTTTACTGTCAAATACCCAAGGCAGAAATTCAATTTTTAATTTCTCACTTGTAACATTCATTATAGCTAACGCATTTTCAAAAGCCTCTAAATGATCAATTACTGATGTTGTTCCCTTATTGGAGAATACAGGTACTGCACGTTGTACGAAGGTGATTATTTTATGGGAATCATATACTTTATTAGAATTATTTTGGGATTCTCTGTTAGTTTCCCTCCCCCGCACCAGCTGCGTTACAGCAGTCCTCTGGATTTATATCATGAGGTGACTGCCTATTTGGGAAATCTATTTCTGACCCATTAGGGGTCATTTGTCTATACTGTTCCATATATTTTTGTACCTCGTCCCTGACGCGTTCGCTAAAGGAGTTAGCATTATCTGCATTATTCTCACTGTTAATATAAGGGTTTTCATTATGGCGATATGACCTTTTTAAATCGCTTAATTCTCTCTGGCTTTGCGCAAGCTGTTTATTTAAATCTTGTATCTGTGCGAGTAAGTCTATGTTATGCTTATCTAAGGTGGTTAGGTTTCGGGCAAATTCATCCATTTTATTTTTGGCTATTTTTAAATCCTCTACGCGTCTGCGTGAGGAACGAATATTATTTTCTAGCTCCTGTATTTGCAATTCGTCAATAATGCATATTAAAAGGGGCCAAGATTTTAGTATTAGTTCCTCTCGCTTTTTGGGAGTTTTGCATTGATTAATCATTAACAATTCTTGGAAGAATTCATTCTCTTCATTCCAAATATTATTATTAACGGTAATATTTTTAGCTCTACTTTCAAGCATATCCATAAAATCATTTAATTCACCCGCAATATTTAACTTCCCTTTAATGTAACTTAAGATATCTTTCTTAAGGACCTGACCTTTAGTAATAGGTATGGTAATGGGACCATTTTCATCGCTATGTATAGAATTAAATGAGTCACTTCTGGCTACAGACATTATTATATTGGTTTAGTATTCAGTTAAATTAAAACGCTAATAAAATTTTTGCCAATAAAAAAAAAGAAGAATTTTTTTTATATATATATATATATATTTTTTTTAAATAGTATTAATTTTGAAATATGAAAAATTAATATTTCGAAATATGAAAAATTAATATTTTTGATTAACTTTGAAAATATGAAAAATTTATATTTTTGATTAATTTTTAAATATGAAAAATTAATATTTTTATTAATTTTTCAAAAATTAATCTTTAATAATATTTCAAGATATTAATATCAATCTCGAAATATGAAAATTAATATTTAAATTTTTCAAAAATTATATCTTCAAAATATTAATATCGAAATATGATTTTTTTTTTTTCTCTTTTATAATAATTTCTATTTACTACAAATATATTATATAAAATATGATGAATATTAATAAATCTCAGCAGTGTATTGGTTACTTTGGATATTGAGGAGTCTGGTCCTCCAGTAAACGTTTAAATTCGGTTTATAAACCTTCTGTTATTACTCCTGAGGTTTTCCCTGTTCCTGATGCTATTTCTGATGTTATTGCTAAGGAATGGTCTAAGCCTGGTACTTCTTTTGTTCCTTCTTCTATGTTTTAAAGGTTGTACCCTTTGCCAGTGGCTAATTTAGAATTTTGGGGAAAAGTCCCTAAGGTTGATGGTGCTATTTCTACTCTTGCCAAGTGTACCACTATTCCTTTGGAAGATAGTACTTCTTTTAAGCATCCTTTAGATAGGTAAATTGAATCTTATCTAAGGAAAGCTGTTTACATTCTGGCTATATTCTCAGGCCTGCCATTTCTATGGCTGGTGTTGCGGCTGCATCAACTTTTTGGTTGGGTAGCTTGGCACAACAGGAAAAAGATTCTGATTTGTCTAGCATTGTTCGTTTTCTTCAATATGCTAATCATTTTCTCTGTGATGCTATTTTTGATATCATCAAGATTGATGTTAAATCTATGTCTTTTGTCAGTATATTTATGAAAATCTTAGTAGTGCTCTCCAAATAATATATCAGCTTATGGCAGGGTTATAACACAATACAAATAATAATTTTCCTTAAAAATAGAAACCCTTAATCAACATGCATCTACTAGAAACAATACAATTAATATAAATATCTGAATTCTTTTATTTAGTTAATATCCATGAACATATTGAAATATATTTGCAATAAAAGGAATATGAAATAATATTATATGCGCTTGAAAACTATTTAAATATGCTATGCAAAGTTCATACACGCTTATCTTTAAAACCAGCCTTATTTACAAATCTTTTAACATCCAAGCAATACAATTTCAAACAGTGCTTATAAACAATAGGATAATATATATATTCTGCTATTTAACTGTAATTTATCCTAATACAATATTAATTTACAGTATCAGAACTTGCACAGATGAGTTACTTAGCCAATCAGATACAGATTTAAACAATATATAGGCTGTGACTATCAATTTGAAATATGCACTATTTCCTTAACTCTACTACATACAGCAATAGTAAATGTTTACTTTAAATGCTTGCATACAAATAGGCAGGCTAAGAACTATCTAAAACAATGACACACAGTTTAAAAGTACAACCTGCTCTTTAAATCTATTAACTGTAATTTAAACTGCAGTGACTTTAAAATATCACATGTAATTAGCAGCCCTTTTCTTATACTTTACCAAAATGATCAAAATCGATAATTCAGTTACCAGAAATTTCTTGTTTCATCTCAGAAGACAGATAAGTAATTTTTGCAATCAGTGAGAAAGAGGTAGTCAGCTTGTTTAGAATGGTTTCAAAATGCCCAGCAGCAGATATCATCCAAAGTTAAAACAGCCTTCTTTTTCTATTTCTCTTTTGCTTACTTATATATGTTTTCAATCATTGATAAAATCATGTGGGTGGCACTACGGGAGCTGACCTTCCCATTGGTTACCTGGGAAGTCTAATCGGATTGGCCCTTGGAAATTTCATTTTTAACAGCCAAAAAGCCTTCTGGCTGTAGTTCTCGCAACATAACACCAGGTGGCAGCAGACAGTACAACACAAACAAATACAGCATTTTTAGACAGTGAAATTATTATTTCTTTAAACTATGTAATAACTGCCATAATTTCTTGTATTAATCTCTCCCAATATTAATTATAGGTGAAGCAGCATCAGATCAATTTCCTAATCGTTTTGATATGAAACGTCATGTTTTATATTATTAACATTTTATTATATTAAGACAATTTACTACTGCTAATTATTAGTTTAAAATGCATTATAATTTTATCAGTATCCTGGCATTTCTATAGAAATAACAGCCTATTTTTATATTTCCAGATTGGTAGTATTTAAAACTCCTGATATACTGCATTCATTCAGATATAGCATGTTACATGTCTGTGTATTTCTTCCTGAATACATGAATCCTGTCTATGTAGATCTGAAATAAAAATAAATGTTAATAATCACTTCTCTTCAGGTCCATAAACATCTATTCATGTTCTTAAACACACAGAGGCTAAGATATTCATGCTTTCAAAATATGCATGTATATATACAATACGCATATACACATCCATTTCTATGCAGTATCTTGTATTTTCCTAGTATATTTTATTTTAAATCTAAATACAGTTGTTGGAAACATGTAAGTCATGTGTTTTCTCTGTGTTATCTTAATGTCTTCACTGCCCTTTCAGTACTCGGCTTCCAGACTTTTTGTCTCTTACTCACCACATGGGGTCCCCTGTACCTAAGTGCAAATGCTGAAAATCTGACACGACTTGTCACCTGAGCTAGATTCTTAGGTACATTGGGAGGGGTAAATGGATTTTATCTCACATTCCCAAGCAATCGCACATATGGTTTCTGAAACTGTGGCTACATTTTAATTAAAACAAATGCCTTAATGTCAAGCCTTTGGAGACATCCTGGAGATGTGTATTCAGAATTTTATCTGTGTTAATTTTCAGTTCCTTGTGTTTATACAATTGCATAATTTAGCATATTGAGTGTGGGAGATCTCTCAGAAATAATCCTTTGTTCTACAAGCAATGTGCACATCCACAGACTTATTAAATAAAGACAAATATACTTCTATATATTATTTAATAATATTTCAAATACCTTGACACTTAGAAGAGCTTTATGGCTCAAATCATGGAATGCTGACATGGTATCTAAATTTAGGTTACTATCGCTATCATTCCAGGGTAATAATTTGTTTGGTTCTTAGTTGGTTTCTATTATTTCCACTATTACTGGGGGAAGGGAGTTTTTTTGCCCCAAGATAAAAAATCTAAGGGTAAAGTTAGAGCTTCTAATAGGTTTCGTTCCTTTCGTCAGAATAGAGAACAGAAAACCACTCCTTCCCCTAAGGACTCTGGCTCCAATTGGAAGCCATCTTCGAGTTGGAATAAACCCAAGCCTTATAAGAAACCAAAGCCAGACCCCAAAACTGCATGAAGGTGCGGCCCTCAATCCAGTTCTACTGGTGGGGGGCAGATTGAAATTATTTCAAGATGTTTGGGCAGGTTCCGTTCAGAATCATTGGATTCAGAATATTGTCTCTCAAGGATATCGAATAGGTTTCAGAATAAGACCTCCTGTGAGAAGGTTTTTTCTATCTCATGTTCCAACAAATATTGTGAAAGCTCAGGCCTTTCTGAAATGTGTTTTAGATCTGGAGCTTTCAGGGGTAATTGTACCAGTTCCACTTCTGGAACAGGGTCTGGGTTTTTATTCAAATCTATTCATTGTCCCTAAGAAGGAAAATTCTTTCAGACCAATTCTGGATCTGAAGTTTTTGAATTGTTTTGTAAGGGTCCCAACTTTCAAGATGGTGACTATAAGGACTATTCTGCATTTTGTTCAGCAAGGTCATTACATGTCCACAATAGACTTAAAGGATACTTATCTTGACATTCTGATTCATCCAGACCACTATCGTTTTTGAGATTCTCTTTTCTAGACAAGCATTACCAATTTGTCGCTCTTCCATTTGGCCTAGCGACAGCTCCACGAATCTTTCGAAGGTTCTCGGTGCACTTCTATCTGTAATCAGAGAGCAGGGTATTGCAGTGTTTCCTTATTTTGTCGATATTTTGGTACTAGCTCAATCTTTTCATTTAGCAGAATCTCACATGAATCAACTTGTGTTGTTTCTTCAAAAACATGGTTGGAGGATCAATTTACCAAAGAGTTTCTTGATTCCTCAGACAAGGGTCACCTTTTTAGGTTTCCAGATAGATTCAGTGTCCATGACTCTGTCTTTAACAGACAAGAGACAAATGAAATTGGTTTCTGCCTTTCAAAACCATCAGTCTCGATCATTCCCTTCAGTGGCTATGTGCATGGAAGTTTTAGGTCTCATGACTGCAGCATCAGACGCGATTTTCTTTGCTCGTTTTCATATGAGACCTCTGCAGCTTTGCATGCTGAATCAGTGTTGCAGGGATTATACTCGGATATCACAATTGATATTCTTAAATCCCAACCCTCAACTGTCTCTGACTTGGTGGTTAAACCATCACCTTATTGTTCAAGGGGCCTCTTTTGTTCTTCCTTCCTGGACTGTGGTTTCAACAGATGCAAGTCTCACAGGTTGGGGAGCTGTCTGGGGGTCTCTGACAGAACAAGGGGTTTGGAATCCTCAAGAGGCGAGGTTACCAATCAATATTTTAGAACTCTGTGCTATTTTCAGGGCTCTTAAGGCTTGGCCTCTATTAAAGAGAGAATTGTTCATTCGTGGCATATGTCAATCATCAGGGTTGGACTTGCAGTCCTTTAGCGATGAAAGAAGTATCTCGAATACTTTCTTGGCAGAATTCAGCTCCTGTCTAATTTCTGTGATACATATCCCAGGTTTTGGGAAGCAAATTATCTCAGCCGTCTGACTTTACATCCAGGGGAGTGGTCTCTCCATCCATATGTATTTTGTCAGATTGTACAGATGGTGTGGTCTTCCGGAAATAGATCTGATGGCTTCCAATCTAATCAAGAAACTTCCCAGGTATCTTTCCAGGTCCAGGGATCCTCAGGTGGAGATGGTGGCTGCGTTAGCAGTTCCTTGGTTTTACCTACCTGCTTACATCTTTCAGCCTCTAGTTCTTCTTCCAAGGGTGATCTCCAAGATCATAATGGAACAATTGCATGTGTTTTTATGATAGCACCAGCATGGCCTCACAGGTTTTGGTATGTGGATCTTGTCTGGATGTCCAGTTGCCAGCCTTGGCCACTTCCTTTAAGGCCAGACCTTCTATCTCAAGGGCCGTTTTTCCATCAGGATCTCAAATCGCTAAATTTGAAGGTATGGAAATTGAACGCTTAGTGCTGAGTCATAAAGATTTCTCTGACTCCGTGATTAATACATTGCTACAGGCTCGTAAGTCTGTTTCAAAGAAGATGTATTATCGGGTTTGGAAAACCTATATTTCATGGTGGTGTTCTCATAAATTCTCTTGGCATTCTTTTAGAATTCCTAGAATTTTACAGTTTCTTCAGGGTGGTTTGGATAAAGGTTTGTATGCAAGTACTTTGAAGGGACAAATCTCTGCTCTTTCTGATTTATTTTATAGAAAGATTGGTAATCTTCCTGACATTCACGGTTTTGTTCAAGCTTTGGTTCGTATCAAGCCTGTTATTAAATCAATTTCTCCTCCTTGGAGTCTTAATTTGGTTTTAAAGGCTTTGCAGGCTCCTCCGTTTGAGCCTATGCATTCTCTGGATATTAAACTACTTTCTTGGAAAGTATTGTTCCTTTTGGCTATCTCTTCAGCTAGAAGAATTTCTGAATTGTCTGCTCTCTCTTGTGAGTCTCCTTTTCTGATTTTCCATCAGGATAAGGATGTTTTACAGACTTCGTTTAAATTTCTTCCTAAGGTTGTGAATTCTAACAACATTAGTAGGGAAATTGTTGTTCCTTCCTTGTGTCCTAATCCTAAGAATACTCTTGATTGATCGTTATATTCTTTGGATGTTGTAAGTGCTTTAAAATATTATGTTGAAGCTACTAAAGATTTCAGGAAGACTTCAAGTCTATTTGTTGTTTTTTCTGGTCCTAGGAAAGGTCAGAAAGCCTCTGCCATTTCTTTGGCATCTTGATTAAAGCTTATGATTCACAAGGCTTATTTGGAGGCGGGACTGTCTCCGCCTCAGAGAATTACAGCTCATTCTACTTGATCAGTCGATACTTCTTGGACTTTTAAGAATGAAGCTTCGGTTGATTAGATATGCAAAGCAGCAACTTGGTCTTCTTCTTTGCATACATTTACAAAATTTTACCATTTTGATGTATTTGCTTCTTCTGAAGCAGTCTTTGGTAGAAAAGTTCTTCAGGCAGCTGTCTCAGTTTGATTCTTCTGCTTATGATTTTTTCTTGAAATTTATGAGAGACTTTTTTTTTTTGTGTGGATTAAATTTTTTCAGCGGAAATAACTGTTTTTATTTTATCCCTCCCTTTCTAGTGACTCTTCTGTGGACTTCCACGTCTTGGGTATTTCTATCCCATACGTCACTAGCTCATGGACTCTTGCTAATTACATGAAAGAAAACATAATTTATTTAAGAACTTACCTGATAAATTAATTTCTTTCATATTGGCAAGAGTCCATGAGGCCCACCCTTTCCTTATGGTGGTTATGCTTTTTTTTGTATAAAAGCACAATTATATTTCCAGTTCCTCTTTTTTACTCCTTATTTTATTACCTCACTACTTGACTATTCGTTAAACTGAGTTGTGGGTGTGGTGGGAGGTGTATTTATAGGCATTTTGAGGTTTGGGAAACTTTGCCCCTCCTGGTAGGATTGTATATCTCATACGTCACTAGCTCATGGACTCTTGCCAATATGAAAGAAATTAATTTATCAGGTAAGTTTTTACATAAATTATGTTTTTTACTTCTCCGTAAAGATCTTCTATTACTAAATCAAGCTATTAGGCATTTCCTATGGAAAAACAAAATATTGCGTATTGCGGAAGATAAACTACATCTCTCATATTCTGATAGTGGTTTAGGGTTGCTGGATTTCAGACTATACAATTGGACGGTCCTTATTAGGTTGGTAATTGACTGGCAATTTGAAACCGTACATTTCTAACACAGGCACTTAGAGCAAGCAACACTAGGGCACATTAATATTGCCTCCCTCCCTTACACTGACATTTGTCAATTACCGCCAGCTGGGAAAAATAGTATCTTGTATAGAGACCCACTAAGAGCTTGGAAATTGTCTTTTAAATATTTAAACATTGCTAAATATATTCAGTTAATGGGTAATGTTGACTTCCCTGCGGGTTTAGATACATTGCCCTTTCACCTGTGGAGGGATAGGGGGCTTAGCAGTGTTGGGAACTTTTTGGATCAGCCATCTCACACAGTGAAAACCTTTCAGGAAATTAGTAAGAATCTGTGTAAACAGAAAAATAGAGGCGCCTTATGGGACAGTATTGTCCAACAATAATAGAGCAGAAAAAGCAAAATAGCCCAGAGCGGGGGTACTCACAAGTGTAGCGGCATAGGACGGGACCTTTAGTCGCCCGACAGACAAACACGCTGGATCAACACGTGGATTCCAGGACCCAATCAGCAGCGATTTGCGGGACCTTCCCCATTGATAAGAATTTCAAGCCTCTAGCTGGTAAAACAAAAAAAGCCCCATTCCCTTTTTTTGTTTTTGTTTTACCAGCTAGAGGCTTGAAATTCTTATCAATTGGGAAGGAGACAAGAAGAAAATAAAATCTAATCAGAAGATATTCTCTAACGCAAGGAAAATAAAGTGTAAAGGAATATAATTGGTCCGCTGACCTGTCTAACTACCGAGGCTGGTGACTGGATACTATAAAGACAGCTCCCATCGTGACGTGGTCCCGCAAATCGCTGCTGATTGGGTCCTGGAATCCACGTGTTGATCCAACGTGTTTGTCTGTCGGGCGACTAAAGGTCCCGTCCTGTGCTGTGAGGCATACGTTTATGCTGCTATACTTGTGAGTACCCCCGCTCTGGGCTACTTTGCTTTTTCTGCTCTATTATTGTTGGACGATACTGTCCCATAAGGCGCCTCTGTTTTTTTGTTTACACAGATTCTTGCCATCAACTCTATTTCTAAGAGTGCTGCCTGACCATACGAGTGATCCGTTGTCCCAAGACCATCTTAATACCCAGGATTGGTATACATTGATATATTACACACCTTATTTAGAGACTCTTTTTCTCTATTTCTCATCACCAGGAAATTAGTAAACCTAAGTCTAACCCTAACACTTCCCTAACTTAAATATAATTTAAATACATCTAAATAAATTTAATATAATTAACAAAATTATTCCTATTTAAAACTAAATACTTACCTGTAAAATAAACCCTAAGATATCTACAATAACTAATAGTTACATTGTAGCCATCTTAGGGTTTATTTTTATTTTACAGGCAACTTTGTATTTATTTTAACTAGGTACAATAGTTATTAAATAACTACCTAGTTAAAATAAGTACAAATTTACCTGTAAAATAAACCCTAACCTAAGTTACAATTACACCTAACACTACACTATAATTAAATTAATTACCTAAACTAACTACAATTAAATACAATTAAATTAAATAAACTAAAGTACAAAGAAAAACACCACTAAATTACAGAAGATAAAAAAGAAATTACAAATTTTTAAACTAATTACACCTAATCTAATCCCCCTAATAAAATTAAAAAAGAACAAAATAAAAATAATCCCTACCCTATACTAAATTACAAATAGCCCTTAAAAGGGCTTTTTGCGGGGCATTGCCCCAAAGTAATCAGCTCTTTTACCTGTAAAAAAAAAATACAATCCCCCCCCAACATTAAAACCCACCACCCACACACCCAACCCTACTCTAAAACCCACCCAATCCCCCCTTAATAAAACCTAACACTACCCCCTTGATGATCACCCTACCTTGAGCCGTCTTCACCCAACCGGGCACAAGTAGACCTCCAGAGGGGCAGAAGTCTTCATCCGATCCGGCTAGAAGAGGACATCCAGACCGGCAGAAGTCTTCATCCAGACGGCATCTTCTATCTTCTTCCATCCGGAGCGGGTCTTGAAGACATCCGACGCGGAGCATCCTCTTCCATCTGACGACGACTGAAGAATGAAGGTTCCTTTAAGTGACGTCATCCAAGATGGCGTCCCTTCAATTCCGATTGGCTGATAGAATCCTATAAGCCAATCATAATTAAGGTAGGAAAAATCCTATTGGCTGATGCAATCAGCCAATAGAATTGAAGTTCAATCCTATTGGCTGATCAAATCAGCCAATAGGATTGAGCTCGCATTCTATTGGCTGTTCCAATCAGCCAATAGAATGCAAGCTCAATTCTATTGGCTTATTGCATCAACCAATAGGATTTTTCCTACTTTAATTCCGATTGGCTGATAGGATTCTATCAGCCAATCGGAATTGAAGGGACGCCATCTTGGATGACGTCACTTAAAGGAACCTTCATTCTTCAGTTGCCGTTGGATGGAAGAGGATGCTCCGCGTCGGATGTCTTCAAGATGGTCCCGCTCCGGATGGAAGAAGATAGAAGATGCCGTCTGGATGAAGACTTCTGCCGGTCTGGATGTCCTCTTCTGGCCGGATCGGATGAAGACTTCTGCCCCTCTGGAGGTTCACTTGTGCACGGTTGGGTGAAGACGGCTCAAGGTAGGGTGATCTTCAAGGGGGTAGTGTTAGGTTTTATTAAGGGGGGATTGGGTGGGTTTTAGAGTAGGGTTGGGTGTGTGGGTGGTGGGTGGGTTTTAATGTTGGGGGGGTTATTGTATTTTTTTTTACAGGTAAAAGAGCTGATTACTTTGGGACAATGCCCCGCAAAAAGTCCTTTTAAGGGCTATTTGTAATTTAGTATAGGGTAGGGAATTTTTTTTATTTTGGGGGGCTTTTTTATTTTATTAGGGGGATTAAATTAGGTGTAATTAGTTTAAACATTTGTAATTTCTTTTTTATTTTCTGTAATTTAGTGGGTTTTTTTTTGTAATTTAGTTTATTTAATTTAATTGTAGTTAGTTTAGGTAATTAATTTAATTATAGTGTAGTGTTAGGTGTAATTGTAACTTAGGTTAGGGTTTATTTTACAGGTAAATTTGTACTTATTTTAGCTAGGTAGTTATTAAATAGTTAATAACTATTTAATAACTATTGTACCTGGTTAAATTAATTACAAAGTTGCCTGTAAAATAAAAATAAACCCAGAGATAGCTACAATGTAACTATTAGTTATATTGTAGCTATCTTAGGGTTTATTTTACAGGTAAGTATTTAGTTTTAAATAGGAATAATTTAATTAATTGTAGTAATTTTATTTATATTTTTTAAATTATATTTAAGTTAGGGGGTGTTAGGGTTAGATTTAGGGGTTAATACATTTAATATAGTAGCAGCGACGTTGGGGTCGACAGATTAGGGGTTAATAAATGTAGGTAGGTGTCGGCGATGTTAGGGCTGGCAGATTAGGGGTTAAGAAAATTTAACTAGTGTTTGCGAGGCGGGAGTGCAGCGGTTCAGGGGTTAATGTATTTATTTAAGTGGCGGCGATGTCCGGTCGGCAGATTAGGGTTAAACATTTTGGTTAAGTGTTTGCGATGTGGGGGGGCCTCGGTTTAGGGGTTAATAGGTAGTTTATGGGTGTTAGTGTACTTTTAGCACTTTAGTTAAGAGTTTTATGTTACGGCGTTAGCCCATAAAACTCTTAACTACTGACTTTTAAATGCGGTAGGAGTCTGGACAGGAGAGGGTCTACCGCTCACTTTTTCCAGCAATCGTAATACCGGCGTTAGGCAAATCCCATTAAAAAGATAGG
Source organism: Bombina bombina (assembly GCF_027579735.1). Lineage (NCBI taxonomy): Eukaryota > Metazoa > Chordata > Amphibia > Anura > Bombinatoridae > Bombina > Bombina bombina. The sequence continues at coordinate 459,316,328 of NC_069502.1, forward strand.
ATACGCAATTGACGTAAGGGGATTTGCGGTATTCTAAAATCGCGGAAAAAAAGTGAGCGGTACACCTGTACCTGCCTGACTCGTAATACCAGCGGGCGTTAAAAAGCAGCGTTGGGACCCCTCAATGCTGCTTTTTAATGCTAACGCAAGACTCGTAATCTAGGCGAACTCGTAATCTAGGCGATTATGTTTATTGATCTTATGACTTCCACAATGTGCCAGGTGGCACATGCATCTATTTCAGACATTTTTATTTTTGTTCTTTAAAGGAAATTTGATCTAAGATATACTAATTTCTATATTTTTAATGTTAATCTGTTTTAGTTTCTGTTTTAGTTTTTGTTCCAATGACTGAATCTGTGACTTGCAATTTACTGAGCAGTATGATATAGTCTACAGCCTGACCTCATAGGTTTACGCTCACCCAGTCTTTTCTGACTATATGGATCAGGGACGTGCACTCATAAGAGGCAGGGGAGGCAGTGCCTACCCTGCCATATGTGGCCAAAGCTTAATTAAATTTTAATTAAAACATAAAAAAAATATTTTCCCCCCATGTAATGCTATGAAGAGGCAGGTAAAGGAACGCTTCTCTCCATTGCAGTACATGGGTCAAAGGAAAAGCTGTGCTGCAGCGCCACCTGTGTTCTGTCAATATATTAGCAGCACAAATTGGGACCAATAGGAGGCACCCCTCTTGATGCCTCCTAGCAATTGAAGGATATATATTATAGATTAATCAGAAGGAGGATGCAGTGAGCAGGGTCATGTGACACAACTGGAAGCTGAGGTAACCTAAGAACAGATGACACCAAGCAGAAGAGTAAAGTAGTATTCTACATCTCTTGTGATTCACAAATTGTGTTCAGATACAGCTCATTAACAGGGGGGACAGTAAGTGAGCATAACCCAAGCAGAAGAGTAAAGTAGTATTCTACAACATCTCTTGTGATTCACAAATTGTGTTCAGATACAGCTCATTAACAGGGGGACAGTAAGTGAGCATAACCCAAGCAGAAGAGTAAAGTAGTATTCTACATCTCTTGTGATTCACAAATTGTGTTCAGATACAGCTCATTAACAGGGGGACAGTAAGTGAGCATAACCCAAGCAGAAGAGTAAAGTAGTATTCTACATCTCTTGTGATTCATAAATTGTGTTCAGATACAGCTCATTAACAGGGGGGGACAGTAAGTGAGCATAACCCAATACTGACAGGAAGTCAAAGGGTCAATTCAAATTTAAATCCATAATTTAAAACCCAGAGTTTGAAGCTAAGTGTGCAGTGTCCACATTATTTAAATTAAAGTTTTTACATTGAATATTGCTAAGCTTCCCTTTTTCATGGTTATTTGATTTAATTAGGTACAAACTCCATATATGTTATGTCTGTTCAGTCAGAGGATGCAGTATCTATTTTTATTTTTCTCTGTGTCTCCTTTTATTTAAAGACTGCTGTTAACTTGTAATTCACAAATCAATTGAAAGCAGTTGCATTGTGTTTTTAATATGTGCTGCTTTTATACAAGTTTATATTAATAAAAGGAGATAATGAGTCATTTAAAAAATATATGTAATTATTGCAGTTAAATGTTTTTAGAAATAATGCCACTGTAAAGTAACTGGTTAAACACATAGTCAAAGGGAGACATTTAAAATTAAACGTTCATGATTGAGGTAGAGCAAGCTATTTTTCTTTTTTTTTTTTATTATTATTTTTAAAGTTTTTTATTGAGGGTAAACATTTACAAGACAGCAAATTTGCTCATTCAAAAAATATCAACAAAATACATGGAATACTCAAACATCATTTGTTACCAAACCAATTAATTTGATTATTACACAGAAAGAGACAAGTCAAAGGCATTTCAGGAGCAAATCGCATAACTACCCTCTATTTTCCCCCATAAACAGGAGAGGCCACTCTTGGACCCAAATTATCACACTTATTAGCTAGAGGTTAGAAGCGTAACAGGCCACTTATGGACCTGTTTTTCTCAATCGTCCCTCCCATGTTTACCAGGACCTCGAATGGGTCCCAAAGACTCGAGATGCTAATGAGGGGAATGAACAGGTACAATAAAGGTAATGATAGGGCCACTCTTGGACCCTTAATATTATATGATCAGAAAAGAAAACAAAGAACAAAAAAAACAAAAAAACAATGCTATAGTACATGAACAGAACCATCACAAACATTGTATGGACATGGTGATATTGTCAGGTAAAGATTAAGCAATTATAAACCCTTACTCTATTTGCTTTCATGTGCCTGGTGAGAAACTATTAGCTGGGTAGGCCCAGAAAACTAAAAGTTAAACGGAGGGTGGGAGGGCTAGACTAGTATGAGTTCCCTCATGACTTGGGCCGTTAATATGAAAGAATTGCTATACTAGTTGGACATAACCAACCTAAATACTATGCAAACATGGTGGAATTGACAGTGGCATAAAGACTAGTAGCTGCAGCATATCTCTACCATAAGCAACATTCTTGTATAGCTTTTAAATTGTCCAGTAGATGATAGGAATATTTATAATACGCGAACATTGCATAACTGTGCACACATAACTGAGTATTTGGGATAAGAAATGCCTTCATGGGGTAGAGCATAACCCCATATTGAGAGAACAGTAGTTGACGTTGTATGCATTGTGCCATCCACAGCGCCAACTGTACTCTCCTGTGAGGAACTATAAATTTAAATAATAAAAAGTTAAACTGTTTATACACTTTAAACCAGCTTAGATTTCTAGATTAGAATCCCACAAGTCAAATTTGTCCAGAAGCTCCATCGGGTAAGTTCTCAGGCCCCAGGGCCGTCATTTATATACACATAGCATCTGGGGTGTAACATGAACATATTTGAAAAAAGCACAGATATTTACCCCACACCAACCCAGTCCTCCATATCGTTGCTGGCATTATAACAGATAGATTAGTGCGGCATACATTTTAAATATTATTTATGTTATATACACAATTACTCGCACATACCTGTACCCATGTACAATATAAGAAATAACAACAACAGTAATGGGGACTATAGTGAGGGAGAACACCCTGCTGAGGCTTGGAAGGGGCAATTAGTACTGGGCTATTATGCTTATGAAACTGAAAAATAGCCCACCACTTACACCTATAGGAAGCAAATAAATACCAATTAGCATGCATATTTTGTAGGTATGGGGGGGCTATAGGAGGGTTGTATGTCCCATAAACACTTTTATAACCGGAGTCTTCATTAGTATGGGCGCAGAGAAACCCCCAGAAGACCAAGGAATATAACACTTTCAATCTATTTTATCCTTATTAGTGCAGGGCCCAACAAACCATCACAATAGCTCAATGCACAGATAAGATTGATCCCATTTACGGATAGCCTTGCTATACAGACCATCAAATAAATACATATTAGACCAATAGAAAGCACAAGGGCCTAACATTATCAAAAGTACTTGCAGCAGCCATGACTTCCAAGTTATCGACTCTTAGGACAGCGTCCGATTCCAGAATCCAAAGGGTGCATAGGGGGAAAAATTACTAAGTTGGGCCGGCACCCCGGAGACTGTCTTTTCTTGGAACCCCCACCCTGCTATGAGTGACAAAATCTTGAACACCTCCTAGAACCCCATCGGGGTCCAGAGTGACGGGGCAGCAGAAGGCCACCAATCGTGAAGTCTTACCCACCGAGCCAGTCGCTCGGGAGCCGGCCACTCTCCTCCGCGTGACCGGGCAGGCTTTAGAGATCCGGGGATCCTCCACACTATCTCCTTTATGTGCCACTGTGAGTTCTCGTCCGTTGGCGGCAGTCCCCCCAGGTTCAGTGGTTCCGTCGAGCGAGGTACGACCTAGAGAAGCTCCCAAATCACTGACAGCTCCTGAGCTTTCTTTTTTAGGGCTACTCTCCCGCTGCATATCGGCTCTAAGATACAGGCCTCCATCTTGCTGCTGTCTCGCGCCACTCCGATCATCGAAAACTATCGGCTCCACCTCCATAGGCTCCCATGACTCCTCTCCAGGGGCACCTATCAGCGCCATGAGTCGGTCAAATCTGTAATTGAACCACTGCTCTGAGTGAGCAAATAAGGCTTTAATTTTGATATAGATGTCCTCCTCCATGTTGCAGATAATGTGCAGAAAATGTCAAGTGTTTCTGCTTACCCGGTTTCCCGGGGGGGGGAGCTGGGGTCCCTCTCCTTAGAGGCCGCCAGGGACACTCAGCGGTCCAGTTTGAGAAGTCCTGCCGCAATAAAAAACTTTTACTTTTATATAGGTCCAGTCAGGTCAAAGTTCTCTACTCTCTGCAATATAGTATCTTGCTGGATGCCTATGCAAACTCATAGATTACAGGAGGATTGTAGATCTATAAGGCAGAGCTCCCAATTTAGCGGCCATCTTAGACCGTGGCCCGGACACGCCCCCCCAGAGCATGCTATTTTAATAGACTTTTCTAGTTATTTATATTTTGAGAATTAGCATCAACTGTTACTGGCCCCATGTCAGCAAATCAAATTAGTTTTTGAAAGGAACATGAAAGTCATAATTACATTTCCATCATTCAGATAGAAATTGCACACAAAAAATAAATAAATAAACTTTCTATTTTACTTTTATTATGTACTTCATTCTTTTGGTATCTTTTGGTGTCCTTTGTTGAAGAGCATACCTAAATGGGATGTGCACGTGCGTTTCTTGAACACCATATTGCAGCAGCAGCTGTGTTGGCAGTATTGATAACTTGTCCTTTGTGTAAAACTTGTATGATAAATTATTTGTATTTTTACAATACAGTAGTGAGTAGAGAAGAGATTGTGTATCATTCTAATTGCTTAGTAACTGGCACTGTGCCACAGAATTGTGTGAGTGTATATGTGAGCAGAGTGTGTGTGGGTGTCAGTGAGCAGAGTATGTGTGCTTTATTCTCCAGGTAATCAATACATTTCCAATGAGCTGGTGCTTTAGTGCAGTGTTTCTCAACAATGGTCCTCAAGTACCCCCAACAGGCCAGGTTTTCATATAGCTGAATCAGTGCACAGGTGAAGTAATCAGCTGATCAGTAACTCAGTGGTTACTAACTTGCTCTCACCCATCACCTGAATATGTCACCTGTGCACTGGTTCAGCTATCATTTAAACCTGCCCTGTTGGGGGTACTTGCGGCCCTCTGTACATGTGTTTCTCCGTCGTATCATATCTAGTGCCTCACCAGCCTCTGACCTCACTGCACGTCACTGATATGGATATACAATATTATTCTGTTCCGTTGCAAAGCTCCTTGAATATTATGATCATTGCCCTCATCTTTAAATGTGCTCTACTGTATATATCTGCAAATAAGTGTTTTTTCTGCTTTTCAATTCGATATAATGACAAGTAAAGCCCAGTGCTTGGTGTCTGTTATCCCTCCGCCGATTATAGTCTGCAGTCCACTTATAATGCTAGATCACTTTCTCTGGTTTGGCGGTACTTCTGGTGGGACATTTCCAATATGATCTTATGGGGCACTTTTTAATTTAGAGCCTTTGTCACACTGAGCTCTATTGCTCATAAACTAGATGTAATTACAGTTCATGTATTCAGAGTATGCATGAGGTTTTAATAATTACAAAACTTAAAATTGTCAATATTAATGTGTTTGTATGTGTGTGTGTGTGTATATACTGTATGTGTGTGTGTATATATATATATGTGTATATATATATATAATAATGTTTTCAATCCACAACTAATTTGCAAGTGAGTAATTTATCTATTCTCCTAGCCCAAATACCCGTGGTAGCCAAGAGAATTTGGACAATGACACAGATTCTGTGGTATCAGCACAAAGAGAGAGACCAAGGAGGAAGGAAACATCAGAGCATGGTGAGAAAACAGACATGATTTTTTTTTATCTATCTTGTGTTAAAGGGACAGGAAACCCCAACATTTTCTTTCATGATTTGGATAGAACATACAGTTTTAAACAACTTTTAAACAACTTTTAAATGTACTACTATTTTCAAATTTGCTTCATTATCTTGTTATCCATTGCTGAAGAAACAGCATTGCACTACTAGCAGCTAGCTGAACACATCTAAGTTAGCCAATCACAAGAGACAAATGTGTGCAGGCACCAATAAGCACATTTGAAAATAGAAGTGAATTTAATAGTTTCTTAAAATGACATGCTCTGTCTGATTCATGCAAGTTTAATTTTTACTTTCCTATCCCTTTAATAATGTCATAGGTTATATTCTTCTGTAGGACATGAAGATTTTTGGGTGTAGTGTTTTGAGTCTAAGTATATTTCTTCTATAAGATACGACGAGTCCACAGATTCATCCTTTACTTGTGGGATATTATCCTCCTGCTAACAGGAAGTGGCAAAGAGCACCACAGCAGAGCTGTCTATATAGCTCCTCCCTTGACTCCACCCCCCAGTCATTCTCTTTGCCTACTCTAAGTAATAGGAAGGGTAAAGTGAAAGAGGTTATAAAATGTTAGTTTTTATTTTCTTCAAGTAAGAGTTTTTTATTTTAAATGGTACCGGTGTGTACTATTTCCCCCCAGGCAGCAGATGGATGAAGACTTCTGCCTGGAGGCTGATGATCTTAGCAGTTACTAAGATCCAGAGCAGTTCCCACAGAATGGCTGAGGAGTACTTAAGAAACTTTAGTGTGAGGAACGTTTTTCATGCTATAAGCAGTGAGGTATGTTTATTAATTTTTTTCAGGAGAGACTGTGTTATTTCAGAATTGGCTGACAGTATCCCCATGAGGGAGAGGGTAAGCAGTTATCCTAAAGTATAAAGAGGGGTATTACTGAGCTTGCATATATGGGCTATAAAAAATGGTTGACACTGATGTTGGAATGTTTGTGGGCAAACGTTTACATGACTGGGAGTGCGGATAACGTTTTTTATGAGAGACTTTTTTTATACTTTATTGAGATAAGAGGGTACACTTGGCTTCATTTATGGGTATATGAACCCACATGGCTAGGTTTCAGACTGCTCTGGTGCGGTTAGTTTAGGCTGTGAGACATCGAGTGAGATGGACGGGGCCTATTTTCGCGCCTCAGTTGCGCAGTTATTTCTTTCATGTAATTGGCAAGAGTCCATGAGCTAGTGACATATGGGATATACAATCCTACCAGGAGGGGCAAAGTTTCCCAAACCTCAAAATGCCTATAAATACACCCTTCACCACACCCACAATTCAGTTTTACAAACTTTGCCTCCTATGGAGGTGGTGAAGTAAGTTTGTGCTAAGATTTCTACGTTGATATGCGCTTCTCAGCATTGTGAAGCCCGATTCCTCTCAGAGTACAGCGAATGTCAGAGGGACATGAAGGGAGTATCACCTATTGAATACGATGATTTCTCTTAACGGGGGTCTTTTTCATAGGTTCTCTGTTATCGGTCGTAGAGATTCATCTCCTACCTCCCTTTTCAGATCGACGATATACTCTAAAATTTACCATTACCTCTACTAAAGAACTGTTTTAGTACTGGTTTGGCTAGCTGCTATATGTGGATGGGTGTCTCTTGGTAAGTATGTTTTCATTTACTTAAGACACTCTCAGCTATGGTTTGGCACTTTATGCAAATTATATGAAGTTCTAAATATATGTATTGTACTTATATTTGCCATGAGTCAGGTTCATGTATTTCCTTCTGCAGACTGTCGGTTTCATATTTGGGAATATAAACACTTTAAGAAATTTGTTTCTTACCTGGGGTTTAGTCTTTTTCAATTTGACTACTTTTTGCATTTGCGGGTATTAGGCCCGCAGGTGCGTCAAATGTTAGACTTTATTGCGTCATTTTTGGCGCAAACTTTTTTGGCGCGGGAAATTACGTTTTTGACGCAACTTCGTCATTTCCGGCGTCATACGTGATGTTGAGACCTTTCACACGGCGGCGTCATTAGTGACGCAAGTGTGTCATTTCCGGTCATTTTTGGCGCCAAAAAAGTTTACGCTACGTTGTGCGTCATACTTGGCGCCAATTTTTCTTCATTATTTCAATACCCCATTGTTGTTTGCCTCCTGCTTTCTTTTCTATCAAGAGGCCTATGCTTTTGCATTTTTTCCCATTCCTGAAACTGTCATTTAAGGAAATAGATAATTTTGCTTTATATGTTGTTTTTTCTCTTACATTGAGCAAGATGTCCCAATCTGATCCTGTCTCTGAAGTTTCTGCTGGAACATTGCTGCCTGACATCGGTTCTACCAAAGCTAAGTGCATTTGTTGTAAAATTGTAGAAATTATTCCACCGAATGTCATTTGTAATAGTTGTCATGATAAACTTTTACATGCAGATAGTGTTTCGATCAGTAATAGTACATTGCCAGTTGCAGTTCCTTCAACTTCTAATGTGCATGATATACCTGTAAATTTTAAAGAATTTGTTTCTGAATCTATTATGAAGGCTTTGTCTGCATTTCCACCTTCTAATAAACTTAAAAGGTCTTTCTTTCATGTAATTAGCAAGAGTCCATGAGCTAGTGACGTATGGGACACACATTCCCACCAGGAGGGGCAAAGTTTCCCAAACCCCAAAATGCCCACAAACACACCCCCCACCACACCCACAACTCAGTTTCTCCAACATAGGTGTGTCCGGTCCACGGCGTCATCCTTACTTGTGGGATATTCTCTTCCCCAACAGGAAATGGCAAAGAGCCCAGCAAAGCTGGTCACATGATCCCTCCTAGGCTCCGCCTACCCCAGTCATTCTCTTTGCCGTTGTACAGGCAACATCTCCACGGAGATGGCTTAGAGTTTTTTAGTGTTTAACTGTAGTTTTTATTATTCAATCAAGAGTTTGTTATTTTAAAATAGTGCTGGTATGTACTATTTACTCTGAAACAGAAAAGAGATGAAGATTTCTGTTTGTATGAGGAAAATGATTTTAGCAACCGTTACTAAAATCCATGGCTGTTCCACACAGGACTGTTGAGAGGAATTAACTTCAGTTGGGGGAACAGTGAGCAGTCTTTTGCTGCTTGAGGTATGACACATTCTAACAAGACGATGTAATGCTGGAAGCTGTCATTTTCCCTATGGGATCCGGTAAGCCATTTTTATTCAGACAGTAAATAAGGGCTTCACAAGGGCTTATTAAGACTGTAGACATTTTCTGGGCTAAATCGATTCATATATTACACATATTTAGCCTTGAGGAATCATTTAATCTGGGTATTTTTGTTAATTAATATCGGCAGGCGCTGTTTTAGACACCTTATTCTCTAGGGGCTTTCCCTAATCATAGGCAGAGCCTCATTTTCGCGCCGGTATTGCGCACTTGTTTTTGAGCAGCATGACATGCAGTCGCATGTGTGAGGAGCTCTGATACATAGAAAAGACTTTCTGAAGGCGTCATTTGGTATCGTATTCCCCTTTGGGCTTGGTTGGGTCTCAGCAAAGCAGATACCAGGGACTGTAAAGGGGTTAAAGTTAAAAACTTGGTGTGCAATACTTTTAAGGCTTTAAGACACTGTGGTGAAATTTTGGTGAATTTTGAACAATTCCTTCATACTTTTTCGCAATTGCAGTAATAAAGTGTGTTCAGTTTAAAATTTAAAGTGACAGTAACGGTTTTATTTTAAAACGTTTTTTGTACTTTGTTATCAAGTTTATGCCTGTTTAACATGTCTGAACTACCAGATAGACTGTGTTCTGAATGTGGGGAAGCCAAGGTTCCTTCTCATTTAAATAAATGTGATTTATGTGACACTGAAAATGATGCCCAAGATGATTCCTCAAGTGAGGGGAGTAAGCATGGTACTGCATCATTCCCTCCTTCGTCTACACGAGTCTTGCCCACTCAGGAGGCCCCTAGTACATCTAGCGCGCCAATACTCCTTACTATGCAACAATTAACGGCTGTAATGGATAATTCTATCAAAAACATTTTAGCCAAAATGCCCACTTATCAGCGTAAGTGCGACTGCTCTGTTTTAGATACTGAAGAGCATGAGGACGCTGATGATAATGGTTCTGAAATGCCCCTACACCAGTCTGAGGGGGCCAGGGAGGTTTTGTCTGAGGGAGAAATTTCAGATTCAGGGAAAATTTCTCAACAAGCTGAACCCGATGTGATTACATTTAAATTTAAGTTGGAACATCTCCGCGCTCTGCTTAAGGAGGTATTATCCACTCTGGATGATTGTGAGAATTTGATCATCCCAGAGAAACTATGTAAAATGGACAAGTTCCTAGAGGTCCCGGGGCTCCCAGAAGCTTTTCCTATACCCAAGCGGGTGGCGGACATTGTAAATAAAGAATGGGAAAGGCCCGGTATACCTTTCGTCCCTCCCCCCATATTTAAAAAATTGTTTCCTATGGTCGACCCTAGAAAGGACTTATGGCAGACTGTCCCCAAGGTCGAGGGAGCGGTTTCTACTTTAAACAAACGCACCACTATACCCATAGAAGATAGTTGTGCTTTCAAGGATCCTATGGATAAAAAATTAGAAGGTTTGCTTAAAAAGATGTTTGTTCAGCAAGGTTACCTTCTACAACCAATTTCATGCATTGTCCCTGTCACTACAGCCGCGTGTTTCTGGTTCGATGAGCTAGTAAAGGCGATCGATAGTGATTCTCCTCCTTATGAGGAGATTATGGACAGAATCCGTGCTCTCAAATTGGCTAATTCTTTCACCCTAGACGCCACTTTGCAATTGGCTAGGTTAGCGGCGAAGAATTCTGGGTTTGCTATTGTGGCGCGTAGAGCGCTTTGGTTGAAATCTTGGTCAGCGGATGCGTCTTCCAAGAACAAACTCCTTAACATTCCTTTCAAGGGGAAAACGCTGTTTGGCCCTGACTTGAAAGAGATTATCTCTGATATCACTGGGGGTAAGGGCCACGCCCTTCCTCAGGATAGGTCTTTCAAGGCCAAAAATAAACCTAATTTTCGTCCCTTTCGTAGAAACGGACCAGCCCCAAGTGCTACGTCCTCTAAGCAAGAGGGTAATACTTCTCAAGCCAAGCCAGCCTGGAGACCAATGCAAGGCTGGAACAAGGGAAAGCAGGCCAAGAAACCTGCCACTGCTACCAAGACAGCATGAAATGTTGGCCACCGATCCGGGACCGGATCTGGTGGGGGGCAGACTCTCTCTCTTCGTTCAGGCTTGGGCAAGAGATGTTCTGGATCCTTGGGCACTAGAAATAGTCTCCCAAGGTTATCTTCTGGAATTCAAGGGGCTTCCCCCAAGGGGGAGGTTCCACAGGTCTCAATTGTCTTCAGACCACATAAAGAGACAGGCATTCTTACATTGTGTAGAAGACCTGTTAAAAATGGGAGTGATTCATCCTGTTCCATTAGGAGAACAAGGGATGGGGTTCTACTCCAATCTGTTCATAGTTCCCAAAAAAGAGGGAACGTTCAGACCAATCTTAGATCTCAAGATCTTAAACAAGTTTCTCAAGGTTCCATCGTTCAAAATGGAAACCATTCGAACAATTCTTCCTTCCATCCAGGAAGGTCAATTCATGACCACGGTGGATTTAAAGGATGCGTATCTACATATTCCTATCCACAAGGAACATCATCGGTTCCTAAGGTTCGCATTCCTGGACAAGCATTACCAGTTCGTGGCGCTTCCTTTCGGATTAGCCACTGCTCCAAGGATTTTCACAAAGGTACTAGGGTCCCTTCTAGCGGTGCTAAGACCAAGGGGCATTGCAGTAGTACCTTACTTGGACGACATTCTGATTCAAGCGTCGTCCCTTCCTCAAGCAAAGGCTCACACGGACATAGTCCTGGCCTTTCTCAGATCTCACGGATGGAAAGTGAACGTGGAAAAGAGTTCTCTATCTCCGTCGACAAGGGTTCCCTTCTTGGGAACAATAATAGACTCCTTAGAAATGAGGATTTTTCTGACAGAGGCCAGAAAAACAAAACTTCTAAACTCTGCATGGAAGTAATAGGTTTGATGGTAGCGACAATGGACATAGTTCCTTTTGCGCGCATTCATCTAAGACCATTACAACTGTGCATGCTCAGTCAGTGGAATGGGGACTATACAGACTTGTCTCCGAAGATACAAGTAAATCAGAGGACCAGAGACTCACTCCGTTGGTGGCTGTCCCTGGACAACCTGTCACAAGGGATGACCTTCCGCAGACCAGAGTGGGTCATTGTCACGACCGACGCCAGTCTGATGGGCTGGGGCGCGGTCTGGGGATCCCTGAAAGCTCAGGGTCTTTGGTCTCGGGAAGAATCTCTTCTACCGATAAATATTCTGGAACTGAGAGCGATATTCAATGCTCTCAAGGCTTGGCCTCAGCTAGCAAAGGCCAAGTTCATACGGTTTCAATCAGACAACATGACGACTGTTGCGTACATCAACCATCAGGGGGGAACAAGGAGTTCCCTGGCGATGGAAGAAGTGACCAAAATCATTCAATGGGCGGAGACTCACTCCTGCCACCTGTCTGCAATCCACATCCCAGGAGTGGAAAATTGGGAAGCGGATTTTCTGAGTCGTCAGACATTACATCCGGGGGAGTGGGAACTCCATCCGGAAATCTTTGCCCAAATTACTCAACTGTGGGGCATTCCAGACATGGATCTGATGGCCTCTCGGCAGAACTTCAAGGTTCCTTGCTACGGGTCCAGATCCAGGGATCCCAAGGCGACTCTAGTAGATGCACTAGTAGCACCTTGGACCTTCAAACTAGCTTATGTATTCCCGCCGTTTCCTCTCATCCCCAGGCTGGTAGCCAGGATCAATCAGGAGAGGGCGTCGGTGATCTTGATAGCTCCTGCGTGGCCACGCAGGACTTGGTATGCAGATCTGGTGAATATGTCATCGGCTCCACCATGGAAGCTACCTTTGAGACGAGACCTTCTTGTTCAAGGTCCGTTCGAACATCCGAATCTGGTCTCACTCCAGCTGACTGCTTGGAGATTGAACGCTTGATCTTATCAAAACGAGGGTTCTCAGATTCTGTTATTGATACTCTTGTTCAGGCCAGAAAGCCTGTAACTAGAAAAATTTACCACAAAATATGGAAAAAATATATCTGTTGGTGTGAATCTAAAGGATTCCCTTGGGACAAGGTAAAGATTCCTAAGATTCTATCCTTTCTTCAAGAAGGATTGGAGAAAGGATTATCTGCAAGTTCCTTGAAGGGACAGATTTCTGCCTTGTCTGTGTTACTTCACAAAAAACTGGCAGCTGTGCCAGATGTTCAAGCCTTTGTTCAGGCTCTGGTTAGAATCAAGCCTGTTTACAAACCTTTGACTCCTCCTTGGAGTCTCAACTTAGTTCTTTCAGTTCTTCAGGGGGTTCCGTTTGAACCCTTACATTCCGTTGATATTAAGTTATTATCTTGGAAAGTTTTGTTTTTGGTTGCAATTTCTTCTGCTAGAAGAGTTTCAGAATTATCTGCTCTGCAGTGTTCTCCTCCTTATCTGGTGTTCCATGCAGATAAGGTGGTTTTACGTACTAAACCTGGTTTTCTTCCAAAAGTTGTTTCTAACAAAAACATTAACCAGGAGATAGTCGTGCCTTCTTTGTGTCCGAAACCAGTTTCGAAGAAGGAACGTTTGTTGCACAATTTGGATGTTGTTCGCGCTCTAAAATTCTATTTAGATGCTACAAAGGATTTTAGACAAACATCTTCCTTGTTTGTTGTTTATTCTGGTAAAAGGAGAGGTCAAAAAGCAACTTCTACCTCTCTCTCTTTTTGGATTAAAAGCATCATCAGATTGGCTTACGAGACTGCCGGACGGCAGCCTCCTGAAAGAATCACAGCTCATTCCACTAGGGCTGTGGCTTCCACATGGGCCTTCAAGAACGAGGCTTCTGTTGATCAGATATGTAGGGCAGCGACTTGGTCTTCACTGCACACTTTTACCAAATTTTACAAGTTTGATACTTTTGCTTCTTCTGAGGCTATTTTTGGGAGAAAGGTTTTGCAAGCCGTGGTGCCTTCCATTTAGGTGACCTGATTTGCTCCCTCCCTTCATCCGTGTCCTAAAGCTTTGGTATTGGTTCCCACAAGTAAGGATGACGCCGTGGACCGGACACACCTATGTTGGAGAAAACAGAATTTATGTTTACCTGATAAATTACTTTCTCCAACGGTGTGTCCGGTCCACGGCCCGCCCTGGTTTTTTAATCAGGTCTGATAATTTATTTTCTTTAACTACAGTCACCACGGTATCATATGGTTTCTCCTATGCAAATATTCCTCCTTAACGTCGGTCGAATGACTGGGGTAGGCGGAGCCTAGGAGGGATCATGTGACCAGCTTTGCTGGGCTCTTTGCCATTTCCTGTTGGGGAAGAGAATATCCCACAAGTAAGGATGACGCCGTGGACCGGACACACCGTTGGAGAAAGTAATTTATCAGGTAAACATAAATTCTGTTTTTTACAAACTTTGCCTCCGATGGAGGTGGTGAAGTAAGTTTGTGCTAGATTCTACGTTGATATGCGCTCCGCAGCAAGTTGGAGCCCGGTTTTCCTCTCAGCGTGCAGTGAATGTCAGAGGGATGTGAGGAGAGTATTGCCTATTTGAATTGAATGATCTCCTTCTACGGGGTCTATTTCATAGGTTCTCTGTTATCGGTCGTAGAGATTCATCTCTTACCTCCCTTTTCAGATCGACGATATACTCTTATATATACCATTACCTCTGCTGATTCTCGTTTCAGTACTGGTTTGGCTTTCTACAAACATGTAGATGAGTGTCCTGGGGTAAGTAAATCTTATTTTCTGTGACACTCTAAGCTATGGTTGGGCACTTTGTTTATAAAGTTCTAAATATATGTATTCAAACATTTATTTGCCTTGACTCAGAATGTTCAACTTTCCTTATTTTTCAGACAGTCAGTTTCATATTTGGGATTATGCATTTGAATTATTTATTTTTTCTTACCTTCAAAAATTTGACTCTTTTTCCCTGTGGGCTGTTAGGCTTGCGGGGGCTGAAAATGCTTCATTTTATTGCGTCATTCTTGGCGCGGACTTTTTTGGCGCAAAAATTATTTTGCGTTTCCGGCGTCATACGTGTCGCCGGAAGTAACGTCATTTTTTGACGTTATTTTGCGCCAAAAATGTCGGCGTTCCGGATGTGGCGTCATTTTTGGCGCCAAAAGCATTTAGGCGCCAAATAATGTGGGCGTCTTATTTGGCGCTAAAAAATATGGGCGTCGTTTTTGTCTCCACATTATTTAAGTCTCATTTTTCATTGCTTCTGGTTGCTAGAAGCTTGTTCTTTGGCATTTTTTCCCATTCCTGAAACTGTCATTTAAGGAATTTGATCAATTTTGCTTTATATGTTGTTTTTTCTCTTACATATTGCAAGATGTCTCACGTTGCATCTGAGTCAGAAGATACTACAGGAAAATCGCTGTCTAGTGCTGGATCTACCAAAGCTAAGTGTATCTGCTGTAAACTTTTGGTAGCTATTCCTCCGGCTGTTGTTTGTATTAATTGTCATGACAAACTTGTTAATGCAGATAATATTTCCTTTAGTAAAGTACCATTGTCTGTTGCAGTTCCTTCAACATCTAAGGTGCAGAATGTTCCTGATAACATAAGAGATTTTGTTTCTGAATCCATCAAGAAGGCTATGTCTGTTATTTCTCCTTCTAGTAAACGTAAAAAATCTTTTAAAACTTCTCTCCCTACAGATGAATTTTTAAATGATCATCATCATTCTGATTCTGATGACTCTTCTGGTTCAGAGGATTCTGTTTCAGAGATTGATGCTGATAAATCTTCATATTTATTTAAGATGGAATTTATTCGTTCTTTACTTAAAGAAGTATTAATTGCTTTAGAAATAGAGGATTCTGGTCCTCTTGATACTAATTCTAAACGTTTAGATAAGGTATTTAAATCTCCTGTGGTTATTCCAGAAGTTTTTCCTGTTCCTAATGCTATTTCTGCAGTAATTTCCAAAGAATGGGATAAATTGGGTAATTCATTTACTCCTTCTAAACGTTTTAAGCAATTATATCCTGTACCGTCTGACAGGTTAGAATTTTGGGACAAAATCCCTAAAGTTGATGGGGCTATTTCTACCCTTGCTAAACGTACTACCATTCCTACGTCAGATGGTACTTCGTTTAAAGATCCTTTAGATAGGAAAATGTAATCCTTTCTAAGAAAAGCTTATCTGTGTTCAGGTAATCTTCTTAGACCTGCTATATCATTGGCTGATGTTGCTGCAGCTTCAACTTTTTGGTTGGAAACTTTAGCGCAACAAGTAACAAATCATGATTCTCATGATATTATTATTCTTCTTCAGCATGCTAATAATTTTATCTGTGATGCCATTTTTGATATTATCAGAGTTGATGTCAGGTTTATGTCTCTAGCTATTTTAGCTAGAAGAGCTTTATGGCTTAAGACTTGGAATGCTGATATGGCTTCTAAATCAACTCTACTTTCCATTTCTTTCCAGGGTAACAAATTATTTGGTTCTCAGTTGGATTCTATTATCTCAACTGTTACTGGTGGGAAAGGAACTTTTTTACCACAGGATAAAAGATCTAAAGGTAAAAACAGGGCTAATAATCGTTTTCGTTCCTTTCGTTTCAACAAAGAACAAAAGCCTGATCCTTCATCCTCAGGAGCAGTTTCAGTTTGGAAACCATCTCCAGTCTGGAATAAATCCAAGCCTGCTAGAAAGGCAAAGCCTGCTTCTAAGTCCACATGAAGGTGCGGCCCTCATTCCAGCTCAGCTGGTAGGGGGCAGGTTACGTTTTTTCAAAGAAATTTGGATCAATTCTGTTCACAATCTTTGGATTCAGAACATTGTTTCAGAAGGGTACAGAATTGGTTTCAAGATGAGACCTCCTGCAAAGAGATTTTTTCTTTCCCGTGTCCCAGTAAATCCAGTGAAAGCTCAAGCATTTCTGAATTGTGTTTCAGATCTAGAGTTGGCTGGAGTAATTATGCCAGTTCCAGTTCCGGAACAGGGGATGGGGTTTTATTCAAATCTCTTCATTGTACCAAAGAAGGAGAATTCCTTCAGACCAGTTCTGGATCTAAAAATATTGAATCGTTATGTAAGGATACCAACGTTCAAGATGGTAACTGTAAGGACTATCTTGCCTTTTGTTCAGCAAGGGAATTATATGTCCACAATAGATTTACAGGATGCATATCTGCATATTCCGATTCATCCAGATCATTATCAGTTCCTGAGATTCTCTTTTCTGGACAAGCATTACCAGTTTGTGGCTCTACCGTTTGGCCTAGCTACAGCTCCAAGAATTTTTACAAAGGTTCTCGGTGCCCTTCTGTCTGTAATCAGAGAACAGGGTATTGTGGTATTTCCTTATTTGGACGATATCTTGGTACTTGCTCAGTCTTTACATTTAGCAGAATCTCATACGAATCGACTTGTGTTGTTTCTTCAAGATCATGGTTGGAGGATCAATTTACCAAAAAGTTCTTTGATTCCTCAGACAAGGGTAACCTATCTGGGTTTCCAGATAGATTCAGTGTCCATGACTCTGTCTTTAACAGACAAGAGACGTCTAAAATTGATTGCAGCTTGTCGAATCCTTCAGTCACAATCATTCCCTTCGGTAGCCTTATGCATGGAAATTCTAGGTCTTATGACTGCTGCATCGGACGCGATCCCCTTTGCTCGTTTTCACATGCGACCTCTTCAGCTCTGTATGCTGAATCAATGGTGCAAGGATTACACAAAGATATCTCAATTAATATCTTTAAAACCGATTGTTCGACACTCTCTAACGTGGTGGACAGATCACCATCGTTTAATTCAGGGGGCTTCTTTTGTGCTTCCGACCTGGACTGTAATTTCAACAGATGCAAGTCTCACAGGTTGGGGAGCTGTGTGGGGATCTCTGACGGCACAAGGAGTTTGGGAATCTCAGGAGGTGAGATTACCAATCAATATTTTGGAACTCCGTGCAATTTTCAGAGCTCTTCAGTTTTGGCCTCTTCTGAAGAGAGAATCGTTCATTTGTTTTCAGACAGACAATCTCACAACTGTGGCATACATCAATCATCAAGGAGGGACTCACAGTCCTCTGGCTATGAAAGAAGTATCTCGAATTTTGGTTTGGGCGGAATCCAGCTCCTGTCTAATCTCTGCGGTTCATATCCCAGGTATAGACAATTGGGAAGCGGATTATCTCAGTCGCCAAACGTTGCATCCGGGCGAATGGTCTCTTCACCCAGAGGTATTTCTTCAGATTGTTCAAATGTGGGAACTTCCAGAAATAGATCTGATGGCGTCTCATCTAAACAAGAAACTTCCCAGGTATCTGTCCAGATCCCGGGATCCTCAGGCGGAGGCAGTGGATGCATTATCACTTCCTTGGAAGTATCATCCTGCCTATATCTTTCCGCCTCTAGTTCTTCTTCCAAGAGTAATCTCCAAGATTCTAAAGGAATGCTCGTTTGTTCTGCTGGTAGCTCTGGCATGGCCTCACAGGTTTTGGTATGCGGATCTTGTCCGGATGGCCTCTTGCCAACCGTGGACTCTTCCGTTAAGACCAGACCTTCTGTCTCAAGGTCCTTTTTTCCATCAGGATCTGAAATCCTTAAATTTAAAGGTATGGAGATTGAACGCTTGATTCTTGGTCAAAGAGGTTTCTCTGACTCTGTGATTATTACTATGTTACAGGCTCGTAAATCTGTATCTAGAGAGATATATTATAGAGTCTGGAAGGCTTATATTTCTTGGTGTCTTTCTCATCATTTTTCTTGGCATTCTTTTAGAATACCGAGAATTTTACAGTTTCTTCAGGATGGTTTAGATAAGGGTTTGTCCGCAAGTTCCTTGAAGGGACAGATCTCTGCTCTTTCTGTTCTTTTTCACAGAAAGATTGCTATTCTTCCTGATATTCATTGTTTTGTACAAGCTTTGGTTCGTATAAAACCTGTCATTAAGTCAATTTCTCCTCCTTGGAGTTTGAATTTGGTTCTGGGGGCTCTTCAAGCTCCTCCATTTGAACCTATGCATTCATTGGACATTAAATTACTTTCTTGGAAAATTTTGTTCCTTTTGGCCATCTCTTCTGCCAGAAGAGTTTCTGAATTATCTGCTCTTTCTTGTGAGTCTCCTTTTCTGATTTTTCATCAGGATAAGGCAGTGTTGCGAACTTCTTTTGAATTTTTACCTAAAGTTGTGAATTCCAACAACATTAGTAGAGAAATTGTGGTTCCTTCATTATGTCCTAATCCTAAGAATTCTAAGGAGAAATCGTTGCATTCTTTGGATGTTGTTAGAGCTTTGAAATATTATGTTGAAGCTACTAAATCTTTCCGAAAGACTTCTAGTCTATTTGTTATCTTTTCCGGTTCTAGAAAAGGCCAGAAAGCTTCTGCCATTTCTTTGGCATCTTGGTTGAAATCTTTAATTCATCTTGCCTATGTTGAGTCGGGTAAAACTCCGCCTCAGAGGATTACAGCTCATTCTACTAGGTCAGTTTCTACTTCCTGGGCGTTTAGGAATGAAGCTTCGGTTGATCAGATTTGCAAAGCAGCAACTTGGTCCTCTTTGCATACTTTTACTAAATTCTACCATTTTGATGTATTTTCTTCTTCTGAAGCAGTTTTTGGTAGAAAAGTACTTCAGGCAGCGGTTTCAGTTTGAATCTTCTGCTTATGTTTTTCATTAAACTTTATTTTGGGTGTGGATTATTTTCAGCAGGAATTGGCTGTCTTTATTTTATCCCTCCCTCTCTAGTGACTCTTGTGTGGAAAGATCCACATCTTGGGTAATCATTATCCCATACGTCACTAGCTCATGGACTCTTGCTAATTACATGAAAGAAAACATAATTTATGTAAGAACTTACCTGATAAATTCATTTCTTTCATATTAGCAAGAGTCCATGAGGCCCGCCCTTTTTTTGTGGTGGTTATGATTTTGTATAAAGCACAATTATTCCAATTCCTTATTTTATATGCTTTCGCACTTTTTTATCACCCCACTTCTTGGCTATTCGTTGAACTGAGTTGTGGGTGTGGTGGGGGGTGTGTTTGTGGGCATTTTGGGGTTTGGGAAACTTTGCCCCTCCTGGTGGGAATGTGTGTCCCATACGTCACTAGCTCATGGACTCTTGCTAATATGAAAGAAATTAATTTATCAGGTAAGTTCTTACATAAATTATGTTTTTAAAACTTCTCATTTAGCTGATGAAATTTCAAATGACCAAAAACATAATAATTCATCCTCTTCTGATGAGGATCTATCTGAAACAGAAGATCCTTCCTCAGATATTGACACTGACAAATCTACTTATTTATTTAAAATAGAGTATATGCGTTCTTTATTAAAAGAAGTGTTAATTACTTTGGATATTGAGATAACCAGTCCTATTGACGTTCAGTCTAATAAACGTTTAAATGCTGTTTTTAAACCTCCTATGGTTTCTCCAGGTGTTTTTCCTATTCCTGAGGCTATTTCTGATATGATTTCTAGGGAATGGAATAAGCCAGGTACTTCCTTTATTCCTTCTTCAAGGTTTAAGAGATTGTATCCTTTACCAGCAAAATCTATAGAGTTTTGTGAAAAGATCCCCAAAGTTGATGGGGCTATTTCTACTCTTGCTAAACGTACCACTATTCCTATGGAAGATAGCACTTCCTTTAAGGATCCTTTAGATAGGAAGCTTGAATCTTATCTAAGGAAGGCCTATTTATATTCAGGTCATCTTCTCAGACCTGCTATTTCCTTGGGTGATGTTGCGGCTGCATCAACTTTCTAGTTGGAAAATTTAGCGCAACATGAATTGGATTCTGACATATCTAGCATTGTTGCTTTACTGCAACATGCTAATCATTTTATTTGTGATGCCATTTTTGATATGATCAAAATTGATGTTAGATCCATGTCTTTAGCTGTATTAGCTAGAAGAGCTTTGTGGCTTAAATCTTGGAATGCTGATATGACATCTAAATCTAGATTACTATCTCTTTCTTTCCAAGGTAATAATTTATTTGGTTCTCAGTTGGATTCTATTATTTCAACTGTCACTGGAGGAAAAGGAGTTTTTTTGCCTCAGGATAAAAAAACCTAAGGGTAAATCTAAGGCTTCTAACCGTTTTCGTTCCTTTCATCAGAATAAGGAACAAAAACTCAATCCTCCTCCCAAGGAATCTGCTTCCAGTTGGAAGCCTTCCTCAAATTGGAATAAATCCAAGCCATTTAGGAAACCAAAGTCTGCCCCTAAGTCCGCATGAAGGTGCGGCCCTCATTCCAGCTCGGCTGGTAGGGGGCAGATTAAGGTTTTTCAAGGATTTTTGGATAAAATCTGTCCAAAATCATTGGATTCAGAGCATTGTCTCTCAAGGGTATCGAATAGGATTCAAAGTAAGACCTCATGTGAGAAGATTTTTTCTCTCACACATTCCTGTTAATCCAGTAAAAGCTCAGACTTTTATGAAGTGTGTTTCAGACCTGGAGTCTTCAGGGGTAATCATGCCAGTTCCTCCTCAGGAACAAGGTTTGGGGTTTTATTCAAACCTATTCATTGTACCAAAGAAAGAAAATTTGTTCAGACCAGTTCTGGATCTGAAAATTTTGAATCGTTATGTAAGAGTACCAACTTTCAAGATGGTGACTATAAGGACTATTCTGCCTTTTGTTCAGCAAGGACATTATATGTCCACAATAGACTTGCAGGATGCATACCTTCATATTCCGATTCATCCAGAACACTATCAGTTTCTGAGATTCTCTTTTCTAGACAAGCATTACCAATTTGTTGCTCTTCCATTGGGCCTAGCAACAGCTCCAAGAATCTTTTCAAAGGTTCTGGGTGCCCTACTATCTGTAATCAGAGAACAGGGTATTGCGGTGTTTCCTTATTTGGACGATATCTTGGTACTAGCTCAGTCTTTACATACTGCAGAATCTCACACGAATCAACTAGTGTTGTTTCTTCGGAAACATGGTTGGAGGATCAATTTACCAAAAAGTTTCTTGATTCCTCAGACAAGGGTCACCTTTTTAGGCTTCCAGATAGATTCAGTGTCCATGACTCTGTCTCTAACAGACAAGAGACGTTTAAAATTGGTCGCAGCATGTCGGCTCCTTCAGTTTCAGTCATTCCCTTCAGTGGCTATGTGCATGGAAGTTTTAGGTCTCATGACTGCAGCATCGGACGCAATCCCCTTTGCTCGTTTTCACATGAGACCTCTACAGCTTTGTATGCTGAATCAATGGTGCAGGGATTATACAAAGATATCACAATTAATATCCTTGAATCCCAATGTACGACACTCTCTGACATGGTGAATAGATCACCATCGTTTGGTTCAAGGGGCTTCTTTTGTTCGCCCAACCTGGACTGTGATCACAACAGATGCGAGTCTTTCAGGTTGGGGAGCTGTTTGGGGGTCTCTGACAGCACAAGGGGTTTGGAAATCTCAAGAGGCGAGATTACCAATAAATATTTTAGAACTCCATGCAATTCTCAGGGCTCTTCAGTTCTGGCCTCTACTAAAGAGAGAACCGTTAATTTGTTTTCAGACATACAATATCACAACTGTGGCTTATGTCAATCATCAGGGTGGGACTCACAGTCCCCAAGCTATGAAAGAAGTATCTCGGATACTTGCTTGGCCGAATCCAGCTCCTGTCTAATCTCTGCGGTGCATATCCCAGGTGTAGACAATTGGGAGGCGGATTATCCCAGCCGCCAGACTTTACATCCAGGGGAGTGGTCTCTCCATCCAGATGTGTTTTCTCAGATTGTTCAGATGTGGGGGCTTCCAGAGATAGATCTCATGGCCTCTCATCTAAACAAGAAACTTCCCAGTTACCTGTCCAGGTCCAGGGATGTTCAGGCGGAAGCAGTGGATGCACTGACACTTCCTTGGTGTTATCATCCTGCTTACATCTTCCCGCCTCTAGTTCTCCTTCCAAGAGTGATTTCCAAAATCATCATGGAACAGTCTTTTGTGTTGCTGGTGGCTCCAGCATGGCCACACAGGTTTTGGTATGCGGATCTGGTTCGGATGTCCAGTTGCCCGCCTTGGCCACTTCTGTTACGGCCGGACCTACTGTCTCAATGTCCGTTTTTCCATCAGGATCTCAAATCATTAAATTTTAAGGTATGGAAATTGAACGCTTAGTTCTAAGTCATAGAGGTTTCTCTGATTCAGTGATTAATACTATGTTACAAGCTCGTAAATCTGTATCTAGAAAGATTTATTATAGAGTTTGGAAGACTTACATTTCATGGTGTTCTTCTCATAAATTCTCCTGGCATTCTTTTAGAATTCCTAGAATTTTGCAGTTTCTTCAGGATGGTTTTGATAAGGGTTTGTCTGCAAGTTCCTTGAAAGCACAAATCTCCGCTCTTTCTGTTTTATTTCACAGAAAAATTGCTATACTTCCTGATATACACTGTTTTGTACAGGCTTTAGTTCGTATTAAGCCTGTCATTAAGTCAATTTCTCCTCCTTGGAGTTTTAATTTGGTTCTGAGGGCTTTACAGGCTCCTCCATTTGAACCTATGCATTCTTTGGACATTAATCTACTTTCTTGGAAAGTGTTGTTCCTTTTGGCTATCTCTTCTGCTAGAAGAGTTTCTGAGCTATCTGCTCTTTCTTGTGAGTCTCCTTTTCTGATTTTTCACCAGGATAAGGCAGTTTTGCGGACTTCTTTTCAATTTTTACCTAAGGTTGTGAATTCTAACAACATTAGTAGAGAAATTGTTGTCCCTTCTTTATGTCCTAATCCTAAGAATTCTTTGGAGAGATCCTTACATTCTTTGGATGTGGTAAGAGCTTTGAAATATTATGTGGAAGCTACTAAATATTTCAGGAAGACTTCTAGTCTATTTGTTATTTTCTGGTCCTAGGAAAGGTCAGAAAGCTTCTGCTATTTCCTTGGCTTCTTGGTCTTGGTACTAGATCAGTCTCTACTTCATGGGCTTTTAAGAATGAAGCTTCAGTTGATCAGATTTGCAAAGCAGCTTGGTCCTCTTTGCATACATTTACTAAATTCTACCATTTTGATGTATTTGCTTCTTCGGAAGCAGTTTTTGGTAGAAAAGTTCTTCAGGCAGCTGTTTCAGTTTGATTCTTCTGCTTTTTGATTTAAGTTTTTTTCTTTCAAAAGTGAAAATAAACTTATTTTTGGGTTGTGGATTATTTTCTCAGCGGAATATGGCTGTTTTTGTTTTATTCCCTCCCTCTCTAGTGACTCTTGAGTGGAAGACTCCACATCTTGGGTATTGATATCCCATATGTCACTAGATCATGGACTCTTGCCAATTACATGAAAGAAAGCATAATTTATGTAAGAACTTACCTGATAAATTCATTTCTTTCATATTGGCAAGAGTCCATGAGGCCCACCCTTTTTATGGTGGTTATGATTTTTTGTATAAAGCACAATTATTTCCAAATTTCCTTTTTTTGATGCTTTCTACTCCTTTCTTTATCACCCCACTGCTTGGCTATTCTTTAAACTGAATTGTGGGTGTGGTGAGGGGTGTATTTATAGGCATTTTGAGGTTTGGGAAACTTTGCCCCTCCTGGTAGGATTGTACATCCCATATGTCACTAGCTCATGGACTCTTGCCAATATGAAAGAAATGAATTTATCAGGTAAGTTCTTACATAAATTATGTTTTTTCCCAGGTAAGCAGCAAGCTCCAACTCCGGTGGGCCCTTGTGAGCAGTATTGGGCCAAATCGAAGGTTTAATCCGATTTTACAGGTGGTGTATTTTATTGAAATAAACGTTTTATTCTATTCCGTTTTTTTCTGGTAAGGGTTAAGTATTCCTTTCCTTGTGAGGCAAACTTAGCTGCAAATTTGGGATGCCTCTATCATAAAATTAGGATAATTTTATTGTTTTCAAGCAGTTTTGGAAAAATTGTATGCTTTTTTTTCTCTTAAAGGCGCAGTACCGTTTTTTCCGATTTGTTATTTTTTTTCACTATATAAAGTGTTTTAAAGCCTGTTTGTGGTCATTACTAGCCTGTTTAACATGTCTGACATTGGGGAAAGCCAATGTTCCATGTGTTTAGAAGCCATTGTGGAACCCCCACTTAAAATGTGTCCCTCATGTACTGAAAGGGCTGTACATTGCAAAGAACATATTTTAGCTGATAAAAGTATGTCTCAGGATGATTCTCAGTCAGGAGAGAATCAGGTTATGCCATCTACTTCTCCTCAAGTGTCACAACCTATAACGCCCGCACAAGCGACGCCTAGTACTTCTAGTGCGTCTAATTCTTTCACCCTGCAAGATATGGCCGCAGTTATATCTACTACCCTCACAGAGGTATTATCTAAACTGCCTGGTTTGCAGGGGAAGCGCAGTAGGTCCGGTATGAGAGTAAATGCTGAGCACTCCGACGCTTTATTAGCCATCTCCAATGTACCCTCACAATGTTCTGAATTGGGGGTAGGGGAATTGCTGTCTGAGGGAGAGCTTTCGGATTCAGGAAAGATGTTCCCTCAAACAGACTCAGATATGACGGCTTTTAAGTTTAAGCTTGAACACCTCCGCTTGTTGCTTAGGGAGGTTTTAGCGATTCTGAATGATTGTGACCCTATTCTAATTCCACCAGAGAAATTGTATAAAATGGATAGATATCTAGAGGTTCCTACTTACACTAATGTTTTTACGGTCCCTAAGAGCATTTCGGACATTGTTACTAAGGAATGGGATAGACCAGGCATTCCGTTCTCTCCCCCTCCTACTTTTAAGAAAATGTTTCCCATATAAGGTGGAGGGAGCTATTTCTACCCTGGCTAAGCGTACAACTATACCTATTGAGGACAGTTGTGCTTTCAAAGATCCTATGGGTAAAAAATTAGAGGGTCTTCTAAAGAAAATATTTATTCATCAGGGTTTTCTTCTGCAACCTATAGCGTGCATTGTTCCTGTAACTACTGCAGCTGCTTTTTGGTTCAAGGCTCTAGAGGAGGCTCTTAAGGTTGAGACCCCATTAGATGATATTTTAAGAATTAAGGCTCTCAAGCTAGCTAATTCTTTTATTACAGATGCCGCTTTTCAACTGGCTAAATTAGCGGCAAAGCATTCAGGTTTTGCCATTTTAGCGCGTAAAGCATTATGGCTTAAGTCCTGATCTGCTGATGTGTCATCAAAATCTAAGCTATTAGCTATTCCTTTCAAGGGTAAGACCCTATTCGGGCTTGAACTGAAGGAGATAATTTCCGACATCACTGGAGGAAAAGGCCATGCCCTTCCTCAGGAAAAGACAAATAGAATGAGGGCCAAACAAAATAATTTTCGTTCCTTTCGAAACTTCAAAGGTGGTCCCTCTACCTCCTCCCCTGCCACAAAGCAGGAGGGGAATTTTGCTCAATCCAAGTCAGTCTGGAGACCTAACCAGACCTGGAATAAAGGTAAACAGGCCAAGAAGCCCGCTGCTGCTACCAAGACAGCATGAAGGGGCAGCCCCTATCCGGGCCCGGATCTAATAGGGGGCAGACTTTCTCTCTTCACTCAGGCTTGGGCAAGAGACGTTCAGGATTCCTGGGCTTTAGAAATCGTGACCTAGGGGTATCTTCTAGACTTCAAAGATTCTCCTCCAAGGGGGAGATTTCATCTTTCACGGTTGTCTGTAAACCATACAAAAAGAGAGGCATTCTTACGCTGTTTAGAAGACCTATATACTATGGGTGTAACCTGCCCAGTTCCAAAAGCAGAACAGGGGCAGGGGTTTTACTCCAATCTGTTCGTGGTTCCCAAAAAAGAGGGAACCTTAGGACCGATTTTAGATCTCAAGATCCTAAACAAATTTCTCAGAGTCCCATCCTTCAAGATGGAGACCATTCGGACTATTTTACCAATGATCCAGGAGGGTCAATATATGACCACCGTGGATTTGAAGGATGCGTATCTTCACATCCCTATCCACAAAGTTCATCAACCAACTAGCCAAATCACACACGGACATCGTGTTGGCTTTTCTAAGATATCACGGGTGGAAGGTGAACATAAAGAAGAGTTCACTTATCCCTCTCACAAGAGTTCCATTTCTGGGAACTCTGATAGACTCGGTAAACATGAAAATTTTTCTGACAGAGGTCAGAAAATCAAAGATCTTAACCACCTGCCTAGCACTTCATTCCATTCCTCGGCCGTCAGTGGCTCAGTGTATGGAGGTAATTGGACTAATGGTAGCGGCAATGGACATAGTTCCGTTTGCTCGCTTGCATCTCAGACCACTGCAACTATGCATGCTCAAACAGTGGAATGGGGACTATGCAAATGTATCTCCTCGGATAAATCTGGATCAAGAGACCAGAGACTCTCTTCTTTGGTGGTTGTCACAGGATCATCTGTCCCAGGGAATGTTTTTCCGCAGGCCAGCATGGGTCATAGTGACGACGGACGCCAGCCTATTGGGCTGGGGTGCAGTCTGGAATTCCCTGAAGGCACAGGGTGTGTGGACTCAGGAGGAGGCTCTCCTTCCAATAAATATTCTAGAACTGAGAGCGATATTCAACGCGCTTCAGGCGTGGCCTCAGCTGGCTTCGGCCAAATTCATAAGGTTCCAGTCGGACAATATCACGACTGTAGCATATATCAATCATCAGGGGGGAACAAAGAGTTCTCTAGCGATGATAGAGGTTTCCAAAATAATTTGATGGGCAGAGACTCACTCTTGCCATCTATCAGCAATCTATATCCCAGGAGTGGAGAACTGGGAAGCGGATTTCATCCGGGGGAGTGGGAGCTCCATCCGGAGGTGTTTGCATAATTGATTCATCAATGGGGCACACCAGAATTGGATCTGATGGCATCTCGTCAGAACGCCAAACTTCTTTGTTACTGGTCCAGATCGAAGGATCCCCAAGCAGTACTGATAGATGCTCTAGCAGTACCTTGGTCGTTCAACCTGGCTTATGTGTTTCCTCCTTTTCCTCTCCTTCCTCGTCTGATTGCCAGAATCAAACAGGAGAGGGCTTCGGCAATTTTGATAGCACCTGCGTGGCCACGCAGGACTTGGTATGCAGACCTGGTGTAAATGTCATCTCTGCCGCCGTGGAAACTGCCTCTGAGACAGGACCTTCTCATTCAAGGTCCGTTCCAGCATCCAAATCTATTTTCTCTGCGGCTGACTGCCTGGAGATTGAACGCTTGATTTTCTCTAAGTGGGGATTCTCTGAGTCGATCATAGATACCTTGATTCAGGCTTAATAAAAGGCTGTCCCTAGGAAAATTTACTATAAGATATGGCGTAAATATCTTTATTGGTGCGAATCCAAAGGCTACTCATGGAGTAAGATCAGGATTCCTAGGATTTTGTCCTTTCTCCAAGAAGGGTTGGAGAAGGGGTTATCAGCTAGTTCCTTAAAGGGACAGATATCTGCTTTATCAATTTTACTACACAAGAGTCTGGCTGATGTTCCAGACGTTCAGTCGTTTTGTCAGGCTTTGGTTAGAATTAAGCCTGTGTTTAAATCTGTTGCTCTGCCATGGAGTTTGAATTTAGTTCTTAAAGTTCTTCAAGGGGTTCCGTTTGAACCTATGCATTCCATAGATATTAAGCTTCTATCTTGGAAAGTTCTGTTTTTAGTTGCTATCTCTTTGGCTCGAAGAGTTTCTGAACTATCTGCATTGCAATGCGACTCGCCTTATCTTGTTTTCCATTCTGATAAGGTGGTTTTGCGTACCAAACCTGGATTCCTTCCTAAGGTTGTTTCTAATAAGAATATTAATCAGGAAATTGTTGTTCCTTCTCTGTGTCCTAACCCTTCATCTAAGAAGGAGCGTCTGTTGCATAACTTGGACGTGGTTCGTGCTTTGAAGTTTTACTTGCAAGCGACCAAAGATTTCCGTCAAACATCTTCTCTGTTTGTTAACTATTCTGGAAACCATAGAGGTAAAAAAGCTACAGCTACCTCTCTTTCTTTTTGGCTGAAAAGCATCATCCATTTGGCATACGAGACTGCTGGACAGCAGCCTCTTGAAAGGATTACAGCTCACTCTACTAGAGCGGTGGCTTCCACATGGGCTTTTAAATACTATGCTTCTGTTGAACAGATTTGTAAGGCTGCGACTTGGTCTTCCCTTCATACTTTTTCCAAATTTTCCAAATTTGATACTTTTGCTTCTTCGGAGGCTGTTTTTGGGAGAAAATTTCTTCAAGCAGTGGTGCCTTCTGTTTAGTTATCTGTCTTGTCCCTCCCATTCATCCATGTCCTGTAGCTTTGGTATTGTATCCCACAAGTAAAGGATGAATCCATGGACTCGTCGTATCTTATAGAAGAAAAGTAAATTTATGCTTACCGGATAAATTAATTTCTTCTATGATACGACGAGTCCACGGCCTGCCCGGTCATTTTAAGACAGATTATATTTTTTTATTTAAAACTTCAGTCACCTCTGCACCATTTAGTTTCTCCTTTTTCTTCCTATACCTTCGGTCGAATGACTGGGGGGGTGGAGTCAAGGGAGGAGCTATATAGACAGCTCTGCTGTGGTGCTCTTTGCCACTTCCTGTTAGCAGGAGGATAATATCCCACAAGTAAAGGATGAATCCGTCGACTCGTCGTATCATAGAAGAAATTAATTTATCAGGTAAGCATAAATTTATTTTTTGCTTTTAGTGTCATGACGATCAACCCAAGCAATTAGCACACTTAAACATACACACTGCAAGGCAACCATGCCCTTGTACAATATGAATTAATACAAAAGCATACATTATCAATGCCTTTTGGCTTACTCCGGGAATTCCTTGTCATGATAAAAATGTTAAATTTTAATGCATTAATGTCTTTATTTCATTGTGAAGTATACTGGGAAGAGAATGGAATGTTATATAAAAAATATATATCTGGCAATCTATTTCGCAATCTATTTCTAATAGTCTTTACCACTTGAAAATCCATATTGGTCTCTATCTAACTGCCTAACTTGTCTTATAGTTTACTCTTTATTTTCTACTCTTACCTGTTTAACCATTCAATAGATGTTTTATAAGGTTTCCGCCTTGCTCACTGAGAGAATTTAATCTCTTCTAAACAAGCTTATTAACAATTTGGTGCAATATGGTGCTCGTTCTTTATACTTTCTGGTTGACTCAAAAGTGAAATCTTGAAAATACATTGTTTTTGCTATACATCATTAAAGGTATATGTTTTATATATGCTCTTAAAACCCCAACCTTATTTTTGAAAGTATTTAGTAATATCAGGCCTTGTAGTAGGTTATGCTTCTGATTTATTTTCTTGGTGGCTCAGTCCTATAGGCTCTTCCCATTGGCAGTGGCTGGTTGTTTTAAAAAATATGTTTAGGAAGATGAAGAAATTTGTCACAATCACAACGTATTATTCTACCCTACAAACAACGTATTATTCTGTTCTACAAACTTGTTTCCGTAGTTTCAGTCTTTAATAAAAACAATGACACTTTAAATAAGCAAACCTACTTTTAGAATCTGTATTTGCAGTTTTAAAAACAATAAGGGTATACGTTTGTATTTTTTTTATTTACACACTCTTAATAGAGAGGAATTTATTTAGGGATATATATATATATATATATATATATATATATATATATAGAACAAGCTAGAAAGAAGTAACATGTATGGAACTGTGGCTCCCAGGCTCCTGCAATAATGCTTCTGAGTAAAGTTTTCACAGGTTTTGTAGTAACTTTTCCCCTGCATGTAACCACCAAGCATGACAAGGTACGTTATATACATCGTACACCTGTGCTTATGCTAGAAGAGCTGTTGTCCTCACAGACCCTCAGATCAAGTGATTGTGTTAAGTGTGCATGTATGTTGTCTACAGGAGTATACTTGGTGACCCTTGTTAGTGTCAGGTGTGCATTGCCTGTTGCCTATGGAAGTATACTTGGTAGTCCATATGTACTATAACATTTAAAACAAAACCTGTGACCACTCTTCTTGCAAACATATTGAAATGTTGTAAATAAAAACAAATAGCTTAAATCACAAACAAAAATAATAATGTGAATAAATGTGATATTAAAGGATGTCGAGTAAGTGCTCCTCAGTTCCTCAAAAGAGAAATAAACACAAAAAATAGTGTAATATTGTTTAAACAGTGTTAGTATAAACTTTCCACCTCTAGAACACTACCACCTTAAATATGGACTAATTGAGAAGGAGCAATAAAAGGATACAAAGAACCGCTATGAGTCACTCTTGAAAAACGAAACGTACGTCAAGATTATGCATCTGGTAATACGTCATAGTGAAGGGTGTTTTGTTTCTATGCAAGGACTTTGACTACTACACGGATACATTGCATCAATCCGTTGCCATCCTGCTAAATAACTAAGTGTAACTTGTATGTTGTAACATTTTTGCACTGTAACCCAGAGTGACTATATTATCCAGATTGAATGTGTTTTATAAATTTTATGTTTTTAATAAAATAACTGACTGGAAGCGGTTCCGGAATGATTTACTAAGGCTTTACCTGATAGCCAGAATATTCAGGTCTGCATTTAAATTGGAGCTTAGAGACAGCTCCCACAGAGTGTAAGTAATATTTGAAGTATCGATCTTATTCAAGTGGTCATTTAACAATATCACACTATTGTTATATTTTTCTTCCCTTGGAGATTTGGGAGATTGTGAATGATGACACATGAACAGATATAGCTAATCCTGACAGCTTTGTATTCAAGACTTCCTTTACACCTGAGCTGACGATAGCTCAGGCATATGTGAGTAGCCATTTGTATATGCAAAGTTTATACTAACACTGTTTAAACAATTTTACACTATTTTTGTGTTTTTTTTCTCTTTTGAGGAACTGTGGATCACCTACTCGATATCCTTTTATATTATATTGAAATGTTGTGTTTAGTGAATTTAAAAAGCACTGGCGCATGCAAATTTATATTGCTCTTAAAGGGACGTGTAAGCCTCTGCAGACTGCCCCCTTATTTTAGTTCTTTTGGGAGACTTGCATTTCAGCCAATCAGTGCTGACTCCTTAGGTAACTCGACAAGAGTGAGCACAATGTTATCTATATGGCACACATGAACTAGCGCTGTCTAGCTGCAAAAATACTGTCAAAATGCACTGAGATAAGAGGGTGTCTTTAATGGCTTAAAAATCAGTTTGAGTTTACCTAGGTTTCGTTTTCAACAAAGAATACCAAGAGAACAAAGCAAATTTGAATAATAAAAGTAAATTGGAAAGTTGTTTAAAATTGCATACCCTATCTGAATCATGAAAGTTTAATTTTTACTAGACTGTCCCTTTAACTTAAGTTATTTAAGTTGATATTAAAAACAGCTGGAAATGCATTGCTGATACTCAAGAATTAAAGGGCCATAATACCCAAATGTTTAAACACTTGAAAGTGATGCAGTATAGCTGTAAAAAGCTGACTAGAAAATATCTCCTGAACATCTCTATGTAAAAAAGAAAGATATTTTACCTCAGTAGCCACATCCTATTGTAAAGGATTTCTAAGCCGCATTTTAGTGTGTCTGTCCTGGGACAGCTTAGGGGATGAGCCTCATGCACTCTCATATTATTTCCCTATTCAGCTTACTATGAAATCTCATGAGTTAAGTGAAATCTCATGAGATCACAGTAAAAGAGTTCATGACCTCAGCACTGCTGATGCTGATTGGCTGCTGTTCATTTCTTCATTTTTTTTATTTTTTTTACCTGCAGCTGGTAGTAGCTGAGTATAACTTTTTACACAGAACTTACTCTGCTGAGCTGAGGAGATTGTGAGGTAAAATATTTTCCTTTTTTACATAGAGATGCTCAGGTAATATTTTCCTGTCAGCTTTTCACAGTTATACTGCATCAGTTTCAAGTGATTTAGCATATGAGTATTATGTCCCTTTAATTGCTTGGTGACTAAGAACTACTTCTAGAGGGACATGAACAAGACTCCACCAGCATTTAAACAAAATGAACCATTTAGTTGCAATATAAAAGTGTGAAAAACAGCTTTTAATTTAATTTGTTATGACTAAAGTAATAATTTTATGTAAAAATTGTTTTTTATAAGGGAAAAGGGCAGTTTTAAACATTTTTTTAAAAACTACATTTAAAACAGTTAAAGTGATTGTAAACTTTAACAAATTTAAAGTCCAGGATCAAGAAATAATCTTAAAAACAAGGGGCACTTTAATTCATTAAAGTTTACAAAGACGCTAATTTTTTTAAATACTTACCTTTGCGTTATGGTAAACATAACGCTGATCCTCTGTCCACATCTACTGCTTTCTTTAACATGTGGATGATGAATCCAGCTTCCTCCAATCATTGCGTGCCAGCTCGTGGGGCACGCAACGATTGATGCTTATACTGAGCGTGGCAGTTGTAAAGCAAGCTATTGCATGGTCATGTTCGACTCTAGATAGAGTGTGAAATTTAAAAACTGGAGGCACCAGGCTGATTAGATTCACAACCCCCCTCCCTGACTAAGCTCCACTAAAACCCTCCAACAACATAAAGCCCGCGAGCAAGATCCTGCTCTCCACTCCGCCTCCTTATGGGCTGCAAAACAGTGCAGGCCAACTTGACTACCACTGAAAGAAGGCTTCCTACAAGAAGCATACAAGGCATCAGGATCTACACAAGTACTAGGCTCACTATTTAAAAATGCATTTCTCTTAAAGAGACATACAATATTTTTTTTTCTTTCACGATTCAGACAGAGCACACAATTTTAAACAACTTTGCAATTTACTTCTGTTATCACATTTTCTTAGTTTTCTTGTTATCCTTTGCTG
This sequence comes from Bombina bombina, assembly GCF_027579735.1. Classification (NCBI taxonomy): domain Eukaryota; kingdom Metazoa; phylum Chordata; class Amphibia; order Anura; family Bombinatoridae; genus Bombina; species Bombina bombina. The sequence continues at coordinate 459,350,001 of NC_069502.1, forward strand.
AAAAGCAAGGGTGTAATCTCAGAAGTGTGCACGTGTGCAGCACTCTATGGCAGCAGTTTTGCAACAATTTTATAAATTAACAGGAGCACTAGATGGCATCACTATTTCCTATCATGTAGTGCTTCAGGCATGTGCACGCTACCTACCGAGGTATCTCTTCAACAAAGAATTATCATAATAAGGAAGCAAATTTGATAATAGAAGTAAATTGGAAACTTTTTTTTAAATTGTATTCTCTATCTGAATAAATAAATAAATAAATATTTTAGGTTTACTGTCCCTTTAATGAAGCTGCTGCAGGCCGCAGCATTCCAATCCATTCTGGCTAAAAAATATTTTTTTTAATTTTTTTTTCTAGTTTTATTTATTTATTGCAAATATAATTTCTCACTGTTCTAAACATGCTATACTTATAATATTGTGACCACACTGAAACAAACATGCTTTATATTAATAACACGTTTGTTACAGTGCGGCCGCAACACTATTTTTTATTTTTATTAAATCATTTTTATTGAGTCTGTCTGAAAACATTACAACTTATATAAAACATATCAGTAAGACAAACATAAATGGTACATTTCAATGTGACAACTTCTATATAAATAGAAGACAAAATTCTCAATATGAATAATCTTATGGAACCTCTTTTTCTATGTTACATGAATTAAAATGAGCAATTTGAGTGGTCACGTTTGGACCTGTAGGTTTAGAATAATTTAGCCATTGGTATTGGCAAAAGTGAATTATTAGATGCAAAACGTTAAACTCAACTTATAGGTAGGGGTGAACAAAGTTAGTAGACTGTTGTAAGCAAAGAGTTACTATTAGAAAAATCCTAAGGGGTGCGGCATAGGCTAGAGAAGCCGCATAGTTAGTCTTCCATATCAAGGAAGCATATTATTATTATGGAGGGGAGTAGGTGATAAATTAAATACATTAAACAAGGTATATGAGAGAGTCGTACATTTCTAAGGGGTGCAAGATAAGCTACTGCATCCTGACTTAAAGGGAAGGTAAAGTTACATGCTTCACTATCCTTAGTTAAATAGTTCATGTAAAATCAATAGTAGTTTCATTCATGATTTTTTAGAAAGTTCGTTCTAAATACATTTTTATCAGCAATGAAATATAATTTTTGACAAGTTACAATTCAACCATTTTTTTTTTTTTTTTTACGTCCTGATCACGTTGTGTGATCTTCCAATTGACTTTCTGGCCGTTAGGCGGCCGGGCAGCTACGTCATTAGCCTATTGATCGATTTGCGCATGCGTGACATTTTTTATGCCTTAAAGGGACACTGTACCCAAAAAATTTCTTTTGTAATTCAGATTGAGTATGACATTTTAAGCAACTTTCTAATTTACTCCTATTATCAAATTTTCTTCATTCTCTTGGTATCTTTATTTGAAATGCAAGAATGTAAGTTTAGATGCCGGCCCATTTTTGGTGAACAACCTGGGTTGTCCTTGCTGATTGGTGGATAAATTCATCCACCAATAAAAAAGTGCTGTCCAGAGTACTGAAACCAAAAAAAAAGCTTAGATGCCTTCTTTTTCAAATAATGATAGCAATAGAACGAAGAAAAATTGATAATAGGAGTAAATTAGAAAGTTGCTTAAAATTGCATGCTCTTTCTGAATTACAAAAGAAAAATTTTGGGTACAGTGTCCCTTTAAGTTGCGCGTTCCGATTTGCGCATGCGCCTACCCAGTTTCCCCCACAGAGCCGTGAACGTCATCTGTTTAGACGGCGTCTCGGCAACATTGAAGGCAGATTGCATTAGCGATAACTTCAAATTAGCATCTAATTACTTTATCAAGAAATGCTAAATTATATTTTTGAAGTAATCGCAATGCCTTACACTTTAGAATGCTATTCATCACAGTTTCATCATATTGAAAATTCTCAATCAGACAAAGTTATTTTTGTTCATGGATAAAACGATTGATAACACAATAATGTTATCAATCGTTTTATCCATGAACAAAAATAACTTTGTATGATTGAGAATTTTCAATATGATGAAACTAATGAATAGCTGAATTGCCATTGGAGGGGCAATGCGCTCGGTGGTTGTGAACGCGCATTGCAGCTACGTATAGAGTGGTTGGGACCGCTCTATACATAAACTCACTGAGAGATAGGAAGTGGAAGGTGGGCGGAGCGTGCTAGATAACGGTAGGAATTATAAGACTAAGAATAAAACTGTTAATAATATTTAAAAAAAAAATAATAATATAGCAATCTGGATATGTTAATGACATACAATGCCTGGATGTGTGGTAAACCATGAAAATTTATTTTCACTTTAAAGCAACTAAGCTACAATCAGATATACTAAAAAAAAAACTTTGTGTCTCCATATAAAAACAAAGTAAGCTGTTGCATCGTGACTCAGAATAAGCAAGCTTCAACATTACTAAGAGGCATATCCATAAAGAGAGTCTTGCAACTAAATGAGTTATTAGTGGGTAAATACAAATTAGCTAATTACATTTAGGGCTGGTATTATATCTGGTGTAGGCCACAAATAATAGCAATAGTGCAGGTCCAGCCTGCACAAGAGGCATGTCAGATACTTTAAAGAAATGTTATGTGTTACAGTATAGCGATGGCCACAACACCAGTTTATGCATTTGAAGTCTAACACATGTATGCTGCCTATTCCTTTCCCATATTTCCAAGACATTTATTATAACCCATCAAACCTCAGTAGTGAACAGTTATCTGGTGCTATTAATAAAAGGTATAAACCCATAGCAAATATTGAATATTAGTATGCTCCAGCTGACTATGAAGTCCCCAATCTGTATGTAATCTACAAACTTTGTCTATGGATAAAAGAGTGGGAAGGCTCAGACATCTCAGCCGCAGACATCCAAGCCCCTAGGCACATTCACAATTTAGAACACTATATGGGTACACAGCCGGGGACACCAGGTCAAGCATCACTTTAGTTGTCTGTGGAAATTATCTATGTAAATAAAGCGAAGAAATAGCTACGTGTAACAGACCAGCTCATATTAAGATTATTAGAGAGTTAGCTAGGCTAAGTTAGATATTTCACAACAAATTTCATGTTGTGCTACAGAAATATCCCTTAAAGGAAGCATTTGTGACCAATATCGTTTATGGCAGGCTTATACATTGGTATGCAGGTTCTGGTAAATAACATGTCTTTTACTATAAAATACTTATAAACTCAACCAAAAATAACATAGAGATAAATTGATGTACCTACATAAGGTTTATGTTAGTAAAGTGTTTTGTGAGACTTTTGACAATTTTAGGATGGAGCCGGTGCTAGAGGGCCATATATTAAATTTAAGCCTGTTACAAAGACACTGGGGAATTTGAATGGAACACAGGGACTGCACATAAGCTAAAGTAGGTCTCCAAGTGATATTTCCCAAAAGCAGCCCAAGCAGGCCAGAAGGCCATCTTTAGTAACGTACCCCTAGGAGGTAAATCTCTACACACATCACTGGGTTACCGGTACAAAAACAGTGTAATATTAGGCTCATTATACCTTTTAATGGGAATAGTAATGCGTACATTGTAAACAGCAAGTACCATGGTCAGCCGTAACACTCGCATGTGGAGTACAAACAAAATCAGTATCTCTCAGTGCGTAGGCGGTGTTAACATATTAAAGGCACAACAAAGAAAAATGTAAGGAGTAAGAGGATAAACCATAACAAGTCCATCTGAAAACAACATGAAAACTTTGTAACAAAGTCACCATAATATTATCAGTGAGAGTCCTGTAGATTATCAGTCAAAAGAAGAGAGACTTAAATGTACGGAGAGCTCATCTCCCGCTTACTGTAGGAAGCCCTGCTGCTTTAGCCAATGCCGACTGCGTGAAGGGAACAGTAGACTAAACACTGGACACACTGCAAGTGCTGCCATGCTCGCATGTCCCCTGTTGGAGCTGCGCCAAAGTTAATCGTCCTAATACTTGTTCTACGGTGCAACACAGCAGGCACTATGACGACACCAATGGACCGCCAAGGATCACCACCTGCGTACAGACCGTCCCCCAGTAGATCCGGAGAAGCCAAGCCCCTCTCTGTGGTGGTTTCTATGGACGTTCTCTCATGTATCTCATGCAAGGTAGGCTTCATAGGATGCTGTGCGGTGTTCATACTCCAACTCCGAGAGATATCAATATCTCCCGCAGCTAGGCAGAAAATTTGCAGGCTGCATATCTTGTACACACAGGGGACTTGCTCGAAGTGGTCAAGCTTCTGCTCCGTCGTGGGACCACTCACGTTTAGCTGAGAACTCTTGCGGTATGTTATCGGGTCTGCTCCCTCCGCCGATCTAGATAGTGGATAGACCTCTCTTATAGAATGAACCCCAGTTGTAGGCAGTAGCTCGTCTAAACTGTGAAACATTTTCTCCTTAAAGTCATTAAGTAGTGTTTTTTTCCATGTTTAGGCATAAGTAAAAGAGTTTCAGTTAGATCAGACTGCGTTTCTTATGCCTGCAGTCACTATCACCTCGTAGGCAGTCCAATAGATTAAGGTCTCGGAAGTTGCCGTAGCAGCTATACAAAAATTTGCCAACTGGGTCTTTAAAGTGGCTGCTTTCCCTATTTGTAAGTGTAGATCAGGAACTTTGCTTGGATCTGGGAAATACAGCCCTAAATCAGTTTGTTTATCAGGAGCTCATAAGCTGTACGTCTTGTCTCTTCTGTGGCTGGCTCTTCCCCCCGCGGTTGCAATATTATATAAAATATTCAGAACAGTGAGAACTTATATATCCGGACCCCTCAATCATATGAGGTGAGAAGCACGTCGTCTGACAGATTTGTAGCTGTTCAAGGATTCCACCCCCTCAATTAACCTGGGCTCTCAGTCTGATCATAGACATTGGATTATCCTTAGATAGTTTGTATATCTGATTCTCCAGCTGTTCACTGTTAAATCCCTTCTACAATTTCCTTCTGCATAATAAACTGGCTCTTGTGTTTCCTCTCAAGCTAGAAGCTAAATCATCCGGAGCGGCACGTATGTGAGCAAAGAAAGGAGGATAGGAAAAGAAAACGTCATGCTTCTCGCTAAAAAATATTTTAAATATTTATTTCGGTCATGCTATATATAAAGCTATAAGGCTCTGTTTAGTCACTCGGACTGTGCAGAAAGCTTAAAGGGACATGAAACCCCAAAATTTTCTTTCATTATTTAGATAGAGAATACAATTTTGAACAACTTTCTAATTTACTTCTATTATCTAATTTGTTTCATTGTCTTTGTATCATTTGTTGAAGGAGCAGCAATGCACTACTGGTTTGTAACTGAACACATGGGTGAGCCAAAGACAATCTGTATATATACGCATCCACCAATCAGCAGCGAGAACCTAAGTTCTTTGCTGCTCCTGAGCTTGCCTAGATAATTCTTTCAGCAAAGGATAACAAGAGAAGGAAGCAAATGAAAGAATTGAAGTAAATTGGAAAGTTGTTTAAAATTGCATCATCTATCCGAATCATGAAAGAAAAATTCTGGGTTTCTTAAAAAAAAGCAAAACTATACATTTAAAAAAAACCAAAAAACTTTATGGGCTATATAAATAGATCATCTACAAAACATTTATGCAAAGAAAAAATAAGTGTATAATGTCCCTTTAACCATAAGTTTGTGTATGTCAGTGCGTGTGTGCGCGCGTTTGTATTTTAAAAAAGCATTTCTCTTAATGAGGCTGCTGCAGACCTCAGCATTCCAAAACATTGTGGCTAAAAAAAATCTTCTCAATATTTCTTTGTCATGCTATATATATATATATATATATATAAAGGTATAAGGCTCTGTTTAGTCACTGGGACTGTGCTGAAAGCTAAGCCCTAAGTGTGTTTGTGTGTGTTTGAGCGAATGTGTGGGTCTCTGATTGAATGTGTGATTAAAAGCAGTAAGGCTCTGTTCAGTCACTTGGACTGTGCAGAAAGTATAGGCTTGTGAGTGTTTGTGCGTGTTTGAGTGTGTGTATGTATTTAAAAAAAAATTCTCTTAATAAGGCTGCTGCAGGCCTCAGCATTCCAAACATTCTGGCTACAAAATCTCAATATTTATTTCATTTATGATATACACTCACCAGCCACTTTATTAGGTACACCTGTTCAATTGCTTGGTAACACAAATTGCTAATCAGCCAATCACATGGCAGCAACTCAATGCATTTAGGCATCTAGACGGGGTGAAGACGACTTGCTTGAAGTTCAAACTGAGCATCAGAATGGGGAAGAAAGAGGATTTAAATGACTTTGAACGTGGCATGGTTGTTTGTGCCAGATGGGCTATTTCAAAAACTGCTGATCTACGCACAACCATCTCTATGGTTTACAGAGTATGGTCTGAAAAAAAGAAAATATTCAGTGAGTGGCAGTTATGTGGACGAAAATGCCTTGTTGATGTCAGAGCATCGTTTAAACGCCACGGCCTACCTAAGTATTGTTCATAATCGTGTCCATCCCTTTATGACTACAGTGTACCCATCTTCTGATGGCTACTTCCAGCAGGATAATGCACCATGTCACAAAGCTCAAATCATCTCAAACTGGTTTCTTGAACATGACAATGAGTTCACTGTACTCCAATAGCCTCCACAGGCACCAGATCTCAATCCGAAAGAGCACCTTTGGGATGTGGTGGAACGGGAGATTTGCATCATGGATTTGCAGCCGACAAATCTGCAGCAACTGCATGATGCTATCATGTTAATATGGACCAAAATCTCTGAGGAATGTTTCCAACACCTTGTTGAATCTATGCCACAAAGAATTAAGGCAGTTCTGAAGGCAAAAGGGGGTCCAACCCGGTACTAACAAGGTGTACCTAATAAAGTGGCTGGTGAGTGCATTTATATGTATGTGTGTGTGTGTGTGTGTTTGTGTATGTGTGTGTGTGTATATATATATATATATATATATATATATATATATATATATATATATATATATATATAATATAGCAAAGTTCAGTATCTGCACTCTCACCAACTCTCCACAACTGCCAGGGTGCTCTCAGGAGTATGTAGTAGGTAATTGATTCAAAGCACTCTCTGGACTTCAGATAATAAAGGCAAAATTTATTATGATAGTGACGTTTCGGGACCAAACCTGTCCCTTCCTATTGTGACAGAAAGCAAGGCCTGGTTATAAATGGAAGATATTTAAGACCAAACATTGTACATGCTATTTCTCCTCAGTTAAAACCCCAGGGAGAAAGATTGTGTATTTGATTATGCAGTTGATAAACTGTGTTCTGGGTCCCTGGGGTTTGGGATAATTGGAGAGAGGGTGGGCCATTATCCCAGACAGCTGTGAAGCTGTCCAGCAGCTAATCACAGGTGTGGCTAATTAGAAGTTGTGAGGGTTTAAATAGCAGCCTCACTTAGGCCTTGAGAGAGAGTTACACAGCTACAGAAGCTGGTGTGTGTGTTTGTTACACTGTAAAAGACTTTTGTTCCTGTGAACTGTAAAAGGACATTATTTTTACAAAGCACTTGTGGAATGCTGTGAAGTGCTGGGACACATTTAAAAGTACTTAACTTTGCTGCAGAGGAAGGATTTCCCTCTTTTGAAAATGAACTGCCTGTTTGTTATTGCTGTGAAAAATAAAGCCTTTTAAACTACAGTGGACTGTCCTGTGCTGCATTTGTGCCCTAGAAGACCGTGGTTAAAAGTGTTCCTGTTACACTTGGTGGAGAATGCTGGCAACCACGTTGTATGTCTGTGGGCATAATAATCTGCAAGCAACATGGAGGAAGTCATTAAAGCTTTGATCCATTCTAATGCTATACAGCAGGAGACTAACAGAAAAGCTGCTGAAAATAGTGCAGCACTGCAACAGTTGGTCTTGGCCCAGTCAGAGAGTGCTATGCTGCTGGCTAAATCACAGAAGGAGAACACTGAATTGTTGATACAACAGATGGCTGCTGTGCAAGCTGAGACATTCAGGAAGACCCGGGAAGAGCAACAAAGTGCTACACAAACTCTGCAACGAGAGGTTCAAGCCATAACAGAAAAACTGAACTCTGAATATGTTGGTGGCAGCCAAGGTTCCAGAGTAATAAGGGCTAGTCATTATCTTAAAAAATGACAGCAGCTGATGATGTTGAGGCGTATCTTTTGGCATTTGAACGCACAGCAGAAAGAGAAAAATGGCCGACAGTTGAGTGGGCGAGTATACTTGCGCCATTTCTTAGTGGTGAACCTCAGAAGGCCTACTTTGATTTAGAGCCAGCACAAGCCAGTGACTATGAGAAATTGAAAGCAGAAATCCTTGCACGCCTGGGGGTGACTTCGGCAGTCCGTGCTCAAAGATTCCATTCCTGGATGTTTTCATCTCATAATGCTGCAAGATCCCAGATGTTCGACCTTATACACCTTGCCAGGAAGTGGCTGCAACCAGAGGTTAATTCGGCTACCAAAATAGTGGAACTACTGGTGATGGACCGGTTTCAGCGTGGATTACCTGCTTCCCTGCGGCGGTGGGTTAATCAAGGTGATCCTCAAACAGCGGATCAGTTGATTGTATTGGTCGAAAGATTTATAGCTTCAGGAGAAGTTTTGCAACAATCTTCAATGGATCAGCCCCACAATCCCAAGTCCCAGAGCTCTACAAGAACTGGTAAGACTGTTCAGGGGATAAAGGGGATAAGAGAGCAGCAGGTGTATAGGCAAAACACCAGAGACATTTCCCCAGGAATTAAGGAAACATTTAAATATAACCAACCTGTAAGATGTTTTAAATGTAATGAGGTTGGGCATATTGCTAGAGACTGTGATAAAGATGAATTTATGGACTGTAATGTTGCACATTCACTATTGTCTAATAGCAACAGCTCTGTTAATAATGATTCCCATTGGTGTACTGTGACGGTTAATGGTAAAGTGTCTAGGGCTTTGCTTGATTCAGGAAGTATGGTCACACTAGTGGCTAAATCTTTAGTACCAGATGCAGTATTAGATTATGGGGAAAAAATGGGAATTATCTGTGTTCATGGAGATAAACGGGAATATCCTACAGCTGAGGTGGAGATTGAGACTCAGTGTGGTAAATTAAAATATTGTGTGGGTGTAGTACCAAATTTAGCCCATGAGGTGGTAATAGGGAGAGATTTTCCAAAATTTCTGGAGTTATGGGAATCTCCAGAAATATGTCAAACTTCTAATATTTATGTATTTCCTTTCTCTGAAACTGATTTTGAAGGGGGTTCCATTGAAAAGGAGAAAAATAAGATTTATTGCCCTATGCCTGTATTAGTAGGTGATCAACCTTCTCAGAGTAATGAAGTACCAAGTACTAGCTCGGAAAATATTGATGATTTGATAGATCTGGTTGGTGGCCCTGGTAATTTTAAAAAAGCCCAATGGGAGGATCCAACATTGGTAGAGGCAAGAAATAATATCAGGGTTATAAATGATGTTGTGACACAGCCAGGAAATGTATTACCCTATCCTTACTATCCTTAATTTGAAGCAGTTAATGATTTGGTATATCGTGTAGAGAAGAAAGGAACAGACATTGTTAAACAACTTTTGGTGCCCCAGACTTTTAGAAACACTGTATTAAATCTTGCACATAACCACATTCTAGGGGGGCATTTGGGAGTTGAGAAAACCAAAGAGAGAGTTCTTAGAAGGTTTTATTGGCCAGGGATATTTGTAGCCATCAAGGATTATTGTGCTTCATGCCCTAAGTGTCAACTTACAGCTCCTGCTAAAGATTTTCGTAACCCTTTAGTGCCCTTGCCTATAATTGATGTGCCTTTTGAAAGAATTGCTATGGACTTGGTGGGTCCGCTGGTTAAATCTGCTAGAGGACATCAGTATATACTGGTAATCCTTGATTATGCTACACATTATCCTGAGGCAGTTCCCCTTCGTAACAGCTCTGCAAAGTCCATAGCAAAAGAACTCATGCTAATGTTTAGCAGGGTCGGGATACCTAAGGAAATTTTGACAGACCAAGGAACTCCATTTATGTCCAGGGTTACAAAAGAATTGTGTAAGTTGTTTGGCATAAAACAACTAAGGACCTCAGTATATCACCCTCAGACTGATGGTTTAGTAGAAAGGTTTAACAAAACTCTCAAAAGTATGCTAAGAAAGGTAATTGACACAGATGGGAGAAATTGGGACCTTCTGTTACCCTATTTAATGTTCTCTATCAGGGAGGTTCCCCAGGCTTCTACAGGTTTTTCCCCATTTGTTATATTGGCGGCATCCCAGGGGATTACTAGATATAGTTAAAGAGACTTGGGAGCAAGCGACAACACCTTATCGAAGTATTATTGAACATATTTCCCAAATGCAGGATCGTATGGAAGCTGTCATACCCATTGTAAGGGAACATATGGGAAAAGCACAGGAAGCACAAAAGTACAGCTACAACCGTAATGCTAGAGCCAGGGTGTTTCAACCTAGGGATAGGGTGTTAGTTCTGGTCCCTACAGTTGAAAATAAATTCTTGGCTACTTGGCAGGGCCCATATGAGATAATTGAGAAAGTGGGTGATGTTAATTACAAAGTAAGTCAGCCAGGGAGAAGGAAACCTGAGCAAATATATCATATAAATCTGTTAAAACCTTGGAAAGATAGGGAAGTTTTAGTTGCCTTAAAACCTACAGAACTCCCTGTCACTGAACCAGAGGTAAATATATCGGAAACCCTATCTGTACATCAGAAGCGAGAGGTCAAGGATTTTATTAGAATGAACAAAGAGGTATTTTCTATGGTACCGGGAAAAACTAATGTTATTAAGCATGACATAATAACAGAACCAGGGAAGAAGGTCTGCCTTAAACCCTATAGGGTCCCTGAGGCTTGTAGAAAGGCTATAAAACTGGAGGTAGAAAAAATGTTAAAGCTTGGGGTAATTGAGGAATCACAAAGTGAGTGGAACAGTCCAATCGTGCTTGTTCCAAAGCCGGATGGTTCATTAAGGTTCTGTAATGACTTTCATAAGCTTAATTGTGTTTCCAAATTTGACACCTACCCAATGCCTAGAGTAGATGAGTTGATAGAAAGGCTAGGAAAAGCACGTTATCTCACTACAATTGATTTAACTAAAGGGTATTGGCAGGTGCCTCTCACTAGTCAAGCAAAGGAAAAGACAGCTTTTTCAACCCCAGAGGGCTTATTTCAGTATACGGTGTTGCCATTTGGTTTACATGGGGCCCCGGCAACATTCCAGAGGATGATGGATAGAATTCTGAAACCCCATGTTCGTTATGCGGCAGCATATTTGGATGATGTTATAATTTATAGTACAGATTGGGAATCCCATCTTCCAAAAGTTCAAGCAGTACTTGATGCAATACGGTCCGCTGGGTTAACTGCCAATCCTGCAAAATGTACTGTTGGTTTACAGGAAGCTAAGTACTTGGGTTATACTATTGGTAGAGGATTAGTTAAACCTCAGACAACAAAAGTAGAGGCCATACAGAACTGTCCACGGCCTCTAACTAAAAAACATGTAAGAGCATTTATTGGGATAACTAGTTATTATAGAAGGTTTATCCCGAATTTCGCTACAATTGCGGCACCCTTGACAGATCTCACAAAAGCAAGGGCCCCAATTATGATAAAATGGTCCCCAGAAGCAGAACAAGCTTTTAAGCATTTGAAAGATGCCCTTTGTGCCCATCCAGTTTTGGTAACCCAAAATTTCGCTAAAGATTTTATTGTACAGACAGATGCCTCTGATGTTGGTTTAGGAGCAGTTCTCTCACAGGAGTGTCAGGGAGAAGAGCATCCTGTCCTTTTCCTAAGCAGAAAACTTATTTCACAGGAAAATAACTATTCTATAGTGGAGAAAGAATGCCTTGCCATTAAGTGGGCTTTAGAGACCCTTAGGTACTATCTGTTGGGAAGAAAATTTAAATTAATAACAGATCATGCTCCTCTCACATGGATGAGTCAGAATAAGGAAACAAATTCAAGGGTTACTAGGTGGTTTCTTAGCTTGCAACCCTTCAATTTTACTGTTGAGCACAGGGCTGGTCTTTTGCAGGGCAATGCTGATGGTTTGTCTCGGGTACATTCATTGATGTCCATGGTCGCTCAACCCACTGGGTGTGAGCTGGGGGGGGAGGATATGTGACAGAAAGCAAGGCCTGGTTATAAATGGAAGATATTTAAGACCAAGCATTGTACATGCTATTTCTCCTTTCAGTTAAAACCCCAGGGAGAAAGATTGTGTATTTGATTATGCAGTTGATAAACTGTGTTCTGGTTCCCTGGGGTTTGGGATAATTGGAGAGAGGGTGGGCCATTATCCCAGACAGCTGTGAAGCTGTCCAGCAGCTAATCACAGGTGTGGCTAATTAGAAGTTGTGAGGGTTTAAATAGCAGCCTCACTTAGGCCTTGAGAGAGAGTTACACAGCTACAGAAGCTGGTGTGTGTGTTTGTTACACTGTGTAAAAGACTTTTGTTCCTGTGAACTGTAAAAGGGCATTATTTTTACAAAGCACTTGTGGAATGCTGTGAAGTGCTGGGACACATTTAAAAGTACTTAACTTTGCTGCAGAGGAAGGATTTCCCTCTTTTGAAAATGAACTGCCTGTTTGTTATTGCTGTGAAAAATAAAGCCTTTTAAACTACAGTGGACTGTCCTGTGCGCATTTGTGCCCTAGAAGACCGTGGTTAAAAGTGTTCCTGTTACAATATATATATATATTTATATATATATATATATATATATATATATATATATAAAATAAAAAGAGAAATGAAGTGTCTCTAATCAAACACACAAACACTGATGCAACAAAGTAATTTAATAATCAAAAATTTGAAACAATGTGCATGAAAATAAATAAGGATAACACTATTCGTCATCCAAAAATCATACTAAGCATATGCGATTCATTCATTACCCAACATACAAACAGGGGAGCAGAGTACTCAGCCCCTTTGGCATTTGATCAGCTCCCTCTAGTTTTGAGTGAGTGGTGGGGATCTAATACAGGGACTATTGGTTACAAGGTTGGCCCCGTTTGTGTCATCAATATCTGCAAGTACGCTCATAACCACTAGGAACTTTCCCTCATAGGATTTAGTCAGAGGTATACATCAGGAGGACTGTGCTTATTTGGCCTCATGTTATTGCCTGCAATTATACAATAGTACGGATTTTCCTGTTTATTCAGTGGACGCACTGTGTTACTGGACATTTGAGCTCCCCTCTTTGTATGTTGGGTAATGAATGAATCGCATATGCTTAGTATGATTTTTGGATGACTAATAGTGTTATCCATATTTATTTTCTGCACATTGTTTCAAATTTTTATTAAATTACTTTGTTGCATCATACCTGACATCAGTGTTTGTGTGTTTGCTTAGAGACACTCGCAGTTCCTACATTATTATTATTTGAGACTTTATGTGAATGTGCTGGATAGGGTTTACATCATTTCTCTTTTTATTTAATTAACATTTTCTAAACCTCCGTGCACCTGGGTTTTCATCTGAGCATTTAGGGTAGGTGGGCCCCAGATCACAGTTATTGCAATCTTATGCTAGCTGGTATACTTAATTAATAAATATAAATATATATACTAGATAATTCTTGTTTAGCTCGGCCTTCCTAAAGTTTATACAGCAATTTAAATGTCCTCTTTGCCATTATGTACAACATCTTGTGTTTACCTTATGTATTTAGATTTTGTTGTGTGTTGGTATCTGTATTGTATGTTAAGCTTGTCTTACTGATTTTTCTCCAACATAGGTGTGTCCGGTCCACGGCGTCATCCTTACTTGTGGGATATTCTCTTCCCCAACAGGAAATGGCAAAGAGCCCAGCAAAGCTGGTCACATGATCCCTCCTAGGCTCCGCCTACCCCAGTCATTCTCTTTGCCGTTGTACAGGCAACATCTCCACGGAGATGGCTTAGAGTTTTTTAGTGTTTAACTGTAGTTTTTCATTATTCAATCAAGAGTTTGTTATTTTCAAATAGTGCTGGTACGTACTATTTACTCAGAAACAGAAAAGAGATGAAGAATTCTGTTTGTATGAGGAAAATGATTTTAGCAACCGTAACTAAAATCCATGGCTGTTCCACACAGGACTGTTGAGAGCATTAACTTCAGTTGGGGGAACAGTTTGCAGTCCTTTGCTGCTTGAGGTATGACACATTCTAACAAGACGATGTAATGCTGGAAGCTGTCATTTTCCCTATGGGATCCGGTAAGCCATGTTTATTACGATTGTAAATAAGGGCTTCACAAGGGCTTATTTAGACTGTAGACATTTTTTGGGCTAAATCGATTGATATTAACACTTATTTAGCCTTGAGGAATCATTTATTCTGGGTATTTTGATATAATAATATCGGCAGGCACTGTTTTAGACACCTTATTCTTTAGGGGCTTTCCCAAAGCATAGGCAGAGTCTCATTTTCGCGCCGGTGTTGCGCACTTGTTTTTGAGAGGCATGGCATGCAGTCGCATGTGAGAGGAGCTCTGATACTTATAAAAGACTTCTGAAGGCATCATTTGGTATCGTATTCCCCTTGGGTTTGGTTGGGTCTCAGCAAAGCAGATACCAGGGACTGTAAAGGGGTTAAAGCTTAAAACGGCTCCGGTTCCGTTATTTTAAGGGTTAAAGCTTCCAAAATTGGTGTGCAATATTTTCAAGGCTTTAAGACACTGTGGTGAAAGTTTGGTGAATTTTGAACAATTCCTTCATGTTTTTTCGCAATTGCAGTAATAAAGTGTGTTCAGTTTAAAATTTAAAGTGACAGTAACGGTTTTATTTCAAAACGTTTTTTGTACTTTCTTATCAAGTTTATGCCTGTTTAACATGTCTGAACTACCAGATAGACTGTGTTCTGAATGTGGGGAAGCCAGAATTCCTATCCATTTAAATAAATGTGATTTATGTGATAATGACAATGATGCCCAAGATGATTCCTCAAGTGAGGGGAGTAAGCATGGTACTGCATCATTCCCTCCTTCGTCTACACGAGTCTTGCCCACTCAGGAGGCCCCTAGTACATCTAGCGCGCCAATACTCCTTACTATGCAACAATTAACGGCTGTAATGGATAATTCTGTCAAAAACATTTTAGCCAAAATGAACCCTTGCCAGCGTAAGCGTGGATGCTCTGTTTTAGTTACTGAAGAGCATGACGACGCTGATATTAATATCTCTGAAGGGCCCCTAACCCAATCTGAGGGGGCCAGGGAGGTTTTGTCTGAGGGAGAAATTACTGATTTAGGGAACATTTCTCAGCAGGCTGAATCTGATGTGATTACTTTTAAATTTAAATTGGAACATCTCCGCATTTTGCTTAAGGAGGTATTATCCACTCTGGATGATTGTGAAAATTTGGTCATCCCAGAGAAACTATGTAAAATGGACAAGTTCCTAGAGGTGCCGGGGCTCCCAGAAGCTTTTCCTATACCCAAGCGGGTGGCGGACATTGTTAATAAAGAATGGGAAAGGCCCGGTATTCCTTTCGTCCCTCCCCCCATATTTAAAAAATTGTTTCCTATGGTCGACCCCAGAAAGGACTTATGGCAGTCAGTCCCCAAGGTCGAGGGAGCGGTTTCTACTTTAAACAAACGCACCACTATTCCCATAGAGGATAGTTGTGCTTTCAAAGATCCTATGGATAAAAAATTAGAAGGTTTGCTTAAAAAGATGTTTGTTCAGCAGGGTTACCTTCTACAACCCATTTCATGCATTGTCCCTGTCACTACAGCCGCATATTTCTGGTTTGATGAACTGATTAAGGTGCTCGATAGTGACTCTCCTCCTTATGAGGAGATTATGGACAGAGTCAATGCTCTTAAATTGGCTAATTCTTTCACTCTAGACGCCTCTTTGCAATTGGCTAAGTTAGCGGCTAAGAATTCTGGGTTTGCTATTGTGGCGCGCAGAGCGCTTTGGTTGAAATCTTGGTCGGCTGATGCGTCTTCCAAGAACAAGCTACTAAACATTCCTTTCAAGGGGAAAACGCTGTTTGGTCCTGACTTGAAAGAGATTATCTCTGATATCACTGGGGGCAAGGGCCATGCCCTTCCTCAGGATCGGCCTTTCAAGGCAAAAAATAGACCTAATTTTCGTCCCTTTCGTAAAAACGGACCAGCCCAAGGTGCTGCGTCCTCTAAGCAAGAGGGTAATACTTCTCAGGCCAAGCCAGCTTGGAGACCAATGCAAGGCTGGAACAAGGGAAAGCAGGCAAAGAAACCTGCCACTGCTACCAAGACAGCATGAAATATCGGCCCCCGATCCGGGACCGGATCTGGTGGGGGGCAGACTCTCTCTCTTCGCTCAGGCTTGGGCAAGAGATGTTCTGGATCCTTGGGCGCTAGAAATAGTCTCCCAGGGTTATCTTCTGGAATTCAAGGGACTTCCCCCAAGGGGAAGGTTCCACAGGTCTCAGTTGTCTTCAGACCACATAAAAAGACAGGCGTTCTTACATTGTGTAGAAGACCTGTTAAAAATGGGAGTGATTCATCCTGTTCCATTGAGAGAACAAGGGATGGGGTTCTACTCCAATCTGTTCATAGTTCCCAAAAAAGAGGGAACATTCAGACCAATCCTAGATCTCAAGATCTTAAACAAATTTCTCAAGGTCCCATCTTTCAAGATGGAAACCATTCGAACTATCCTTCCTTCCATCCAGGAAGGTCAATTCATGACCACGGTGGATTTAAAGGATGCGTATCTACATATTCCTATCCACAAGGAACATCATCGGTTCCTAAGGTTTGCATTCCTGGACAAACATTACCAGTTCGTGGCGCTTCCTTTCGGATTAGCCACTGCTCCAAGGATTTTCACAAAGGTACTAGGGTCCCTTCTAGCTGTGCTAAGACCAAGGGGCATTGCAGTAGTACCTTACCTGGACGACATTCTGATTCAAGCGTCGTCCCTCCCTCGAGCAAAGGCTCACACGGACATCGTCCTGGCCTTTCTCAGATCGCACGGCTGGAAAGTGAACGTGGAAAAGAGTTCTCTATCCCCGTCAACAAGGGTTCCCTTCTTGGGAACAATTATAGACTCCTCAGAAATGAGGATTTTTCTAACAGAGGCCAGAAAGACAAAGCTTCTGGACTCTTGTCGAATACTTCATTCCGTTCCTCTTCCTTCCGTAGCTCAGTGCATGGAAGTGATCGGGTTGATGGTAGCGGCAATGGACATAGTTCCTTTTGCGCGCATTCATCTAAGACCATTACAACTGTGCATGCTCAGTCAGTGGAATGGGGACTATACAGACTTGTCTCCAAAGATACAAGTAAATCAGAGGACCAGAGACTCACTCCGTTGGTGGCTGTCCCTGGACAACCTGTCACGAGGGATGACATTCCACAGACCAGAGTGGGTCATTGTCACGACCGACGCCAGTCTGATGGGCTGGGGCGCGGTCTGGGGATCCCTGAAAGCTCAGGGTCTTTGGTCTCGGGAAGAATCTCTTCTACCGATAAATATTCTGGAACTGAGAGCGATATTCAATGCTCTCAAGGCTTGGCCTCAGCTAGCGAGGACCAAGTTCATACGGTTTCAATCAGACAACATGACGACTGTTGCGTACATCAACCATCAGGGGGGAACAAGGAGTTCCCTAGCGATGGAAGAAGTGACCAAGATTATTCTATGGGCGGAGTCTCACTCCTGCCACCTGTCTGCTATCCACATCCCGGGAGTGGAAAATTGGGAAGCGGATTTTCTGAGTCGTCAGACATTGCATCCGGGGGAGTGGGAACTCCATCCGGAAATCTTTGCCCAAGTCACTCAACTTTGGGGCATTCCAGACATGGATCTGATGGCCTCTCGTCAGAACTTCAAAGTTCCTTGCTACGGGTCCAGATCCAGGGATCCCAAGGCGGCTCTAGTGGATGCACTAGTAGCACCTTGGACCTTCAAACTAGCTTATGTGTTCCCGCCGTTTCCTCTCATCCCCAGGCTGGTAGCCAGGATCAATCAGGAGAGGGCGTCGGTGATCTTGATAGCTCCTGCGTGGCCACGCAGGACTTGGTATGCAGATCTGGTGAATATGTCATCGGCTCCACCTTGGAAGCTACCTTTGAGACGAGACCTTCTTGTTCAGGGTCCGTTCGAACATCCGAATCTGGTTTCACTCCAGCTGACTGCTTGGAGATTGAACGCTTGATTTTATCGAAGCGAGGTTTCTCAGATTCTGTTATCGATACTCTTGTTCAGGCCAGAAAGCCTGTAACTAGAAAGATTTACCACAAAATTTGGAAAAAATATATCTGTTGGTGTGAATCTAAAGGATTCCCTTGGGACAAGGTTAAGATTCCTAGGATTCTATCCTTCCTTCAAGAAGGATTGGAAAAAGGATTATCGGCAAGTTCCCTGAAGGGGCAGATTTCTGCCTTGTCGGTGTTACTTCACAAAAAACTGGCAGCTGTGCCAGATGTTCAAGCCTTTGTTCAGGCTCTGGTTAGAATCAAGCCTGTTTACAAACCTTTGACTCCTCCTTGGAGTCTCAATTTAGTTCTTTCAGTTCTTCAGGGGGTTCCGTTTGAACCCTTACATTCCGTTGATATTAAGTTATTATCTTGGAAAGTTTTGTTTTTAGTTGCAATTTCTTCTGCTAGAAGAGTTTCAGAATTATCTGCTCTGCAGTGTTCTCCTCCTTATCTGGTGTTCCATGCAGATAAGGTGGTTTTACGTACTAAACCTGGTTTTCTTCCGAAAGTTGTTTCTAACAAAAACATTAACCAGGAGATTATCGTACCTTCTCTGTGTCCGAAACCAGTTTCAAAGAAGGAACGCTTGTTGCACAATTTGGATGTTGTTCGCGCTCTAAAATTCTATTTAGATGCTACAAAGGATTTTAGACAAACATCTTCCCTGTTTGTTGTTTATTCAGGTAAAAGGAGAGGTCAAAAAGCAACTTCTACCTCTCTCTCTTTTTGGATTAAAAGCATCATCAGATTGGCTTACGAGACTGCCGGACGGCAGCCTCCCGAAAGAATCACGGCTCATTCCACTAGGGCTGTGGCTTCCACATGGGCCTTCAAGAACGAGGCTTCTGTTGATCAGATATGTAGGGCAGCGACTTGGTCTTCACTGCACACTTTTACCAAATTTTACAAGTTTGATACTTTTGCTTCTTCTGAGGCTATTTTTGGGAGAAAGGTTTTGCAAGCCGTGGTGCCTTCCATTTAGGTGACCTGATTTGCTCCCTCCCTTCATCCGTGTCCTAAAGCTTTGGTATTGGTTCCCACAAGTAAGGATGACGCCGTGGACCGGACACACCTATGTTGGAGAAAACAGAATTTATGTTTACCTGATAAATTTCTTTCTCCAACGGTGTGTCCGGTCCACGGCCCGCCCTGGTTTTTAAATCAGGTCTGATAATTTATTTTCTTTAACTACAGTCACCACGGTACCATGTGGTTTCTCCTATGCTATTATTCCTCCTTAACGTCGGTCGAATGACTGGGGTAGGCGGAGCCTAGGAGGGATCATGTGACCAGCTTTGCTGGGCTCTTTGCCATTTCCTGTTGGGGAAGAGAATATCCCACAAGTAAGGATGACGCCGTGGACCGGACACACCGTTGGAGAAAGAAATTTATCAGGTAAACATAAATTCTGTTTTCTAGTTCATTATTTAAATTATGGTTTCCTTTTAATTATTTCTAGCCTCTTATTCAGTGGTCGTACTGCATAAAGTCACTCTCATGTATTATTTTGACTCCACACACCTTTTTTATATATATAACATACACAAAACACAGAAGGGAAGTGCACTCTCAGACATGACGGGGTACACATCCAAAAACCCTGCAACATGCATAGCACTGCGGCTCAATAGCACTCATAGGTAGCTGTACCGTCCCCACAGCCCCAGGCAGTTAACCTCAGACAAGTCTGGGCATAGGGAAAATTAGAAAACAAATTAATACAACACACAGAGAAAGTCCAGCACTCACTTGCAAGCACTCAGAGTTAGTTACCGCATCTGACCAAAAGCCCAGGTACCACGTCAAGGTCTCTCCTGGGTCCCTAATATTGCAATACAATGCAAGCTCTCAATCAACCAAATGGGACAAGCCCATGTACCACGTCAAGGTCTCTCCCTAAACCGGGGTCCCTAATAGAGCAATACAATGCAAGCTCTCAATCAAACATAATGGGAACAGGGAGGCGGAGCTTGACCACGCTGGAAGATGGTCACACACTAGAAAGGCTCCTGCTTCTTATACTGATAAATAAGCTTTAAATAGCTCAAAAGCACTTTATAAAACCCCTTTTTTTTTGAGATGACTGATCCAGCTTAACAGAACACCTTCACAGCTGAATACTTTTTGCCCTAGGAACTTTGAGTTTATTATATTTACCCCACCGCTCCTTAGTCTGCCTACAAATGGCGCCTATTTGAAAGAATACCCCTTCAAACCGCTCATCGCTCCCATAAGACTTTACCGGACCTCTCTTACATCTCAAAGAAGCTTCCCGGCGATCTCAGGCACAACCCCAGACCCGTAAGCATCAGCACAAGGCATCGACCTGAACCGGAGATACAGCACTGACCGGGCTGTGGAATTGACGCAGCTACGCCACTCGGGTCCCGAAAACACATAGTGCCGACTCCGGCAACTCAGACCTCCGGATCTTTCCTCTCAACAGGTCCGGCAGAGAAGCGAGTACACGACAGTGGCCCCAGCACAGCTGTCTCCGTAACACTCCAGATAGCCTACAAGGCCTCACGAAGGGAGAACCGGAACGGGTAAGCTGTTTATATTTAGGCGCTCTGCCAAAGATTACATGCCATCTATACACCACTAAAGCAGAGCGAGGCCTAAGCAAGATCCATAAAGAAAGTTTACACTGCCCTTACGGCCTGCACATCGTTAAGGGGACCCCCCCTTATTTTCCTACTACTTTGCGGCCCGTTGCACACCACACTCTTTTTCTGCCTCCAAAAAAAAAAAAAAAAAACAACAAAGAGCACAAGGCTCCAGCCGAGCTGACACAGTAAAGGATCTAAAAATAATAATAGGACAATCATAAGACTGCCCTTTCTGGAATCCTGAAGAATTCTCTTAAGTTATCACAGGGCACAAATAAGGAATAAATGCATGAATAGCAGGTCATTTAACAAGGCCTGTGCATTAAATCTAAAAAGGAGAACTTTTGCTAAGGCACTGCTTATATAGACATTTACTTGCAGGGGTATGCCTCTCAAAAAGAACAATAAAGCAGAAAAGATAACTGCCCCTAAGTCTATGAGCCATTACCTGAGACCCCTAGACCACACAAAAGAGGCCCCTGACATTAACATGGATAACCCTCAAGACCCTCCAGCACCCTCTATTCCATACCACGCTGATTCTAACCCCCAATTCGTTACTAAAGACGACATTAATCATTTGTCTTCTAAGGAGGACATCCAGGGGGTAATGACAGAAATGAGGAGCCTCTTTGGTGATCTCAGAAAGGACTTTTCCGCACTAGAAGCTAGGGTCCTGAAGATTGAAAAGACCTCTCAAGACAACGCAAAACTGGGGGCGCAGCATGCTGTAGATCTCCAAAACCATGCTGACAACCTACAATTTTTGAATGATAAACTGGAGGATTTGGATAACCAGGGCCGCAGGAACAACTTGCGGTTCCGCGGGGTATCTGAAACAGTCCATCCACAGAGCATCGAAGGTTATCTACAAGCCTTATTTCGCATCATTAAAGACTCTCCTTCATCACCTGACATCCCCATAGAAAGGGCTCACAGGGCCCTCAGGCCTAAACCACCAAATAAAGCGCCCCCGAGAGATATAATAGTCAGATTCTTGAGCTATAAAGATAAGGAAGACCTTCTTCAAGGAGCCCGTAAGAAATCACCTATCACACACGCAGGCGAAGAAATCCAGGTTTTCTCTGACCTGTCTCCAGCGACTCTTCAAAAAAGAAGGGACCTAAACCATATCACATCTGTTTTACGAAACCACAGAATCCCATACAGATGGGGCTTCCCAGTCTCAATTATCGCTACCAACAATAACAAAACTTTCATCTTCAGGCCAGAGATGGACCACACTGAGTTTTTTGAAAACCTGGCCATTCCGGCTCCTACCACCAGAGAACCTCAACCAGGAAGACAACCTCAGCTCACCCGTCCTTCAATTGATCGCCCTGAAAGTGACTTATGAGGGTAAAGTACTGCTGGACTCTCTAAGCTCAGGTTTTTTGTTCTTTGTTTTTTCTCATTACTTTAATGAAAAATATCCTTTCTGAACTCATGAAAATGTTGTGATTGTTAACATGTCTTCATAAACGTTGAATATGTTTTTATACTCTTTATTTGCGTTAAGACGCAAGTTTTACCCCGTCCTTTAAGATTTAATATGCAATCCATAGGTGATGTGACTAGCTCTTCAATCCGTAAATCAAGGACTTTTATCATTGGACTGATGTTGGACACTTTATATTTGACCCATTTGGGCGGATTCTATCACCTATACTGTTCTAAATATCGCAGTTGGCAGCAGCTCGTTCCCCCAGTTGTTTCCCTATCCCACTTTCTCTGTAAATGTATGCATATACCGCTGCGTGTGCTCCCCCCTGAGCTGAAATGTTTACATTTAAGAACTTCTCATAATTGTATGTATTATCTCTAAAATTAAATGTCTAACCTGCATAGGACTGTTCTAGACACTCTTTCTCCTTCGACACAGACAGGCTACTCCCATGCACAAAAAACACCATAAGTTCTATTAGTAGACCTAAAGTTGCACATTACCATTGTACGGGAAGCCATATTTTTAGATCTACGACTTAATAACTTATCTTAACCAGACTGCAGCTTGCCTTCCTAATTAAAAACAGTCTTTACAGCCGATACACGTAAATACACAAGTTACCATCCAACAAATAAGTACATACTACTAGAACACTATCTAGGGCAACACCCTTGATGTACATACACTATTATCCTCACAGTATGCAAATAAGGTACCAAACTGTAAACCCATATAGTCCCTTTTCAACCGGTTCTATATCTTAACCAACTGCATACCTACTTAAAACCTGCTTTGTCAGACAGTCACCTTGATAACGAGACCCCCCTTAAATAGACTCATTTCTTATGCAAATGCCAAAAATGGTCCTGAAATATCTGGCTCCCTTATGACCGTGATTTTTCCCCTTATATATAGGAGTTTTACGAAATGACAACCACTACATTTGATTCAGCTGACTAATTGACAGACCTAGGGTATAAGACTTCGCTTCTTGATAGACTACATCTCTACATTCTAACTGGACAGCTCTAACATAATGTTATGCTATAAGTATACTTTTTTCTTACTACAACTTACATCAGTAAAGGGGCTTTTCCCCTAACCCAAGCTTGTTGCACAGTTTTTTTGTATATAGAATTATCCTCCAGAGTGACCCAATTTCTGTGTTTACTCAGACTTCTAATACTATACTTTTCCCTTAACACTTATTCTTTTACTCCCACCACCTTCACTTTCCCCTGCTCTCTCATATCCCCCTTCTAGTAACCTTCCCCTATCCTAACTCCCCCCCCCTTTTTCTTTTTTTTTTTTTTTTATCACTACTATCATGGCTACGAGCCAAAAATCTAAAAGGTTTTTTGATCACTCGATCAATCTCACTACCATAAATGCTAAAGGATTGAATAACCCGGGTAAGCGCTCCATTGCGCTTAGAGAACTAAATAAGATTCAAAGCCACATAATCCTGTTGCAGGAAACACATTTTAAAAAAGGTAAAGAACCCAAATGGTACAACTCCCAATTTCCATTGGCTTTTTTTGCCTCTGGTCAAACCAAGAAAGGAGGAGTGGGTATCATTTTTCACAAAACAGTTCCTTTCAAAATGTCACATATTGAAAAAGACCCAAATGGCAGATACCTTATCCTTGTAGGCACATTATATGGTCATCAAATCACCTTAGCTTCAATATACTCTCCTAACCACGGCCAGGATGCATTTTTCAAAAAGACTTTAGACCTCCTCATGGAACTTTCTAGAGGTATCACCTATTTAGGTGGAGACTTTAATATTGTCGCAGACCCCGCAGTTGACACATCACGTGGGGTTTCCTGCACTCCTCTCTCTACAATCACACAAGTAAACGACGCACTCCAAAAACTAACACTACATGACATCTGGCGAACCCTACACCCAACTTCCAAAGATTACTCTTTTTACTCTGCCCCACACAATAGCTACTCCAGGATTGACTACATTTACACAGACTCCTGTGGACTCTCTCTCACCCACCACTCTAACATTGATCATATCACCTGGTCAGACCATGCCCCGGTCTCTTGCTCAATACTGTGGCCAGACATCCCATTCATGCAAAAAACATGGAGAATGGATGACTCGATCTTAGACAACCCTCTAATTTATAAAGACATACTTAAAACAATGTCAGAGTACTTTGAGATTAATGTTAACCCTTCCTCATCACGCGCCATTATTTGGGAAGCCCACAAAAGTGTTATTAGAGGTGCTATGATCAAACATAAGGCCTTCCTTAACAGACAATATAGAACCACATATAATGACTTACAAACTAAAATCAATAGACTAGAAATTAAGCACAAAGCGGACCCCTCATGTTTATCTACTTGCACTCTCTTAAAAGAAACAAGAACCGCATTTCATAAACATCTATCAGAATCGCATCAAAAAATTGCTCTTCACTTAAAACAACAATATTATGAAGGAGGAAACAAACCAGGTCGCATCCTCGCCAGAACCCTTAAAAAAAGACAGCTTAGCTCATACATTCACTCAGTAAAAGCTACTAACGACCGCTTGCTGTATAGCAGCGACCAAATAGCCTCAGAATTCCGCGGATATTATCATTCCCTATACAATATACATAACTATCCCTCAGACCCAAACCACTTGATAGAAGGTCCCCAACACGAAAAGTTTATAAATGCATACTTAAATAAAGTAGACCTCCCTTCTCTATCCACTGAGGACTCCAAGTTCCTAGATTCTCCGATAACCGCTGAAGAACTTTTTTTAGCTATTAAAAATTGCCCGAACGGTAAAAGCCCCGGCCCAGACGGATTCACGTCAGCTTATTACAAAAAATTTAAAGAGATCTTAGCAGGCCCACTCCTAGATTTATTTAACGACCTTAGAGAGGACCCTTGTTTGTCCCGGATCCTCCTGGAGGCACACATAACGGTTATTCCCAAGCCGGGAAAGACCCCAGACCGCCCCAGCCACTTTTGACCTATCTCACTCATTAATTCTGACATGAAGCTTTTCGCGAAGATCCTAGCGACCAGACTAAATAAATACTTGCCTAATCTAATAGGCAATGACCAGGTGGGCTTTGTCCCTGGACGTGAGGCCAGGGACAACACTATCAAAGTCACACAGCTAATTAATCACGCTAAGGTCTCAGGTCTTCCCCTAGTGCTTTTCTCCACAGACGCAGAGAAGGCCTTTGACAGAGTGAACTGGGCCTTCCTGCGTCAGGTAATGGAACGAATGGGATTTGGTAGATCCTTTCTAAATTTAGTTTTTTCCCTTTATTCTAACCCTAACGCTAAAATTAGGATCAATGGCACGTTGTCAGACTCTTTTGATATTAAAAACGGTACCAGACAAGGCTGCCCTCTATCCCCTTTACTATTCGCCCTTTCCATAGAAGTCCTAGCCAGTATCGTCAGGGCCTCCCCTCATATCACAGGTATTAAAGTAGGAGACACAGAATACAAACAAGCGCTCTATGCTGATGACGTCCTTTACACCTTAACAAACGCCTCTGAATCCCTCCCCGCACTCCTAGACGTCCTTAAGGAATATGGCAAAGCCTCCTGCTTCTCCCTGAATTTACATAAGTCTGAATTACTGAACATCAACACTTGCCCCAAGATCATACATTCTCTACAACTGACACACCAGATTCCTTTAGCTAAATCTAAATTAAAATACCTAGGCATTTACTTAACCTCAGACCCTTCCGATTTATTTAAATACAATTACATCACCCTTAGGAACGCGATCTCAGCGGATCTCTCCTCTTGGAAAAGCAAATACACACCTTGGCTTGGCAGAATAGGGGTCATTAAAATGAACATCCTTCCCCGTATCCTCTATCTCCTCCAGACCCTGCCTATCACTCTTCCTAAGGGATATATTCCTCAATTACAAAAAATTATAGAACAGTACATATGGGCAGACACCAAGCCTAGAATCCCTAGACGCACTATGTACCTGCCAAGAGACAAAGGCGGGCTCGGGCTACATGACATCTCCCTATACAAAAAAGCGATTAGTCTTCAAAAGATAGTAGAATGGGCACAAAACGAAAAGCATAAAGCCTGGATAGATCTAGACAGACAAATCCTCAAAACAAATAATGTAAGCACTTTAGCGTGGCTTTCCCCTTCCCAACGGCCTAACATAATTAAGAATTATCATCTTTTAACAGAAATATTTAACATTTGGGACTCAACCGTAGCAACCTCCACTCACATTTCCTCAAAACATTCCCCCTTAACACCAATCCTTGAAAACCCTGAAATTCCTTATCACAAAATAGGATTTTTCAGATCCGCACCATATAAACTCAGGGGGGGCACGGTTCAAGGAGTAGTCGAGAACGGGAAAATAATCCCACATGATACGCTTAGGGACGCTCACCCCAAGGTCTTCTCCTCCTGGCTACATTACAACCAGCTAGTACATTTTATATCCGGCAACAGACAGAAACAGGACCTGGGCAGGTCACTTACCCCTTTTGAGAAGCTTTGTTTAGGGGATTCCCTACCAAAACATCTAATATCTCTCCTATACAAATTAGTCTCCTCTCAGAACACAGACACGCTGCCGTCCTATGTCACACAATGGAACACCGAATTGGGAATAGATAATGATGAGCAACTATGGCTAAAAGCTTTTAGCTTAACTAAAAAATCGTCTGTATCGTCAACCATTCAGGAGCTTCACATCAAGCTCTTGAGCAGATGGTACTTGACCCCAGTCAGACTCCACAAGATATTTCCAACAGCTAGCCACATGTGTTGGAGAGGGTGCGGAGGCAACGGCTCCTTGCTCCACATATGGTGGTCTTGCCCAATTATAACGCCCTTTTGGTCAGAAATTTTCGATAAAATGGCTGAAATCCTTAATATCCCTCTTCTAAAAACTCCCGAGGCTCTACTGTTTTTAGAGCTCCCTAAAACGCAAAGCAGAACACACCTCGCCTTACTGCTAATTATGCTCACTAGTGCGAAAAAATTGATTCCTAAAAAATGGAAGAAACAAAACCCTCCTACACTAGAAGAGTGGCACTCGCAAGTCGAGGAAGTCTTACTAATGGAAAGATACTTTTACCTTAAAAACCATAAGATAGATGAATATGAGCTCATGCGAGCGCTGTGGCAGGGCACTATATAATTAAATATTCCACTGTTCGCACTTGCTAACCACAAAAGAAAAAGAATAATCTGATTAGTACTTATAATTTTTTTTTTATTTTTTTTTCTTTCTCTCTCTACTTCCCCTCCCCTCCCTACCATACCCCTCCCTTTCTATTCCTCTCTGTCCTCTCTCTCCCTCTATATATCTCTAACTGATCAAAAACAGAAAAAGCTCTCATCTGATTTCTCATGCTCCTGCTGTGTGTCAAGGAGCATGATGTTTACATTATTTTGAAGTGTACAATCTTTATGGGCATTGATTCAAATTGTATAGATTCCTTTTTGCTTTATTCTTGTATTATACATTATGCCAATTTGTTATTATACCCGACTTTGTTATTGTAACCTTTACACTTCAATAAAGCCTGTTTAAAAAAAAAAAAAAAAAAAAAAAAAAACATAATGGGAACAATTCCCCTTCCGTGTTTTGTATATGTCTAGGGTGATTACATAAGTATGTGCCCCATTGATTTGTTCCCAGTTTGTTTGATTGGAAGCTTGCTTTGTAAGGCTGTATTAGTGACCAGGTTTTGGGAGAGACCTTGATGTAGTACCTGGGTTTGTCCCATTTGGCCAGATAAGGTAACTAACTCTCCCAGTTTTGCTTTTACTCTTAGCTGAGTGCTTGCAAGTTAGTGCTGGACTTTCTATGTGTGTTGTATTAATTAGTTTTGTAATTTTCCCTATGAGACTTGTCTGGGATTAACTGCCTGGGACTCTGGTCCAGCTACTTGTGAGTGCTATTGAGCACCCAGGGCTGGGCATGCTGAAAAATAAAACCATTCCCAATCGGGCGCTTTCCAGAAGGAATGGCACAATGAATTAAAACCTGTCTGTACCTTTCAGCATTCATAATCAATTTGGACAATATCGCCAACAACACTGGCAGAAATGCCCCAAACCAGGACAGACCCTCCACCATGTTTTCACTGAAGGCCACAAGCACTCATTCTTCCATCTCTCTCTAATTTTTCTTCTTGCATATTGTCGACGATGGGACCCAAAAATGTCAAACTTTTTTTTCGTCACTCCATAATACTCTTTTCCACTGATCTTCATTCTGATATTCATTCGAATCCTTGTGAGCTTTAGCATATCTTAGCCTTTTCACCCTGTTCCCCTTCCGAAAAAGTAGTTTCTTGGCTGCTACCCTTACACAAAGACTATTACTGATCAAGCTTCTTCAGACTGTAGAAGGGTCAACTTGGCATCCCAATGAAGCTGCCAGATGCTGAGCCAGGTCCTTGCTGGACTTCTTCCGGTCTCTCAAGGGTGAAACTTTGAGAAACTTCTCATCAGCTTTTGAAAGTTTTCTTGGCCTTCCAGTTTTTTTTATTTGTCCTTGACCTCTCCTGATTCTTCAAATTTCATTAAAACAGCTTGAATACCACATCTTGAGTATCCAGTTTGCCGATTTCCTTTTGAGAGTGGCCTTGCTGATACAAAAGTATGATTTTATATCTGTCAAATTCTGTAATAATTTTGAATCGAATTATGTGATTGAAAGTTGGTCTTATCAGCAAGCTTCCAATGAATCAAACTCATACTACATGTGTATGTAATGCTCAAGCATGTCTTGCACAAACCTGGTGTAATATACCTTTTTCACAGCAGTCATTTTGACATGAAATAGTAGGACAAATACAGATGTTAACAATGGCATTAATTAGGGTTCCATTACATTTAGGTTTACAAGAGACTGGTTCCTGCTATTGCTCAAGTGTAAGGGGAGTTCACTCTAAATACTTTTCCACTTTATCCTATAGAAGCTGTTTTTTCTGATTTCTTTCCAAAAGCAGGGAGAGTCCACAACTTCGTTCCTTACTGTTGGGAAATACAACAACTGGCCACCAGGAGGAGGCAAATACACCCCAGCCAAAGGCTTAAATATATCTCCCACTTCCCCCATTACCCCAGTGATTCTTTGCATTTTGTCACTAGAGGAGGATGGCAGAGAAGGGTCAGAAGATTTGGATAGTCCTTTAATGGGTATTTTCCCTTCAAGAGAGGACTGGAGTTTTAAATAATCATATAAATCCCTCAGTAAGAGTATTGATGAATGTTAGAGTCTGGAGATGCAGGAATAGTTTTACCGTGAAGCGATCCAGACTGTCTATATAACAGCTCCTGGGCAGTCAGTGTTGATGTGTTACACTGCTTGCCTTTCTACACTTGGGCCCTGTCAGAACACTGCAGCAGAGCTGTCACACTTGAGAGGCTGTATCTGTTAAACAGCATTAAAGGCTTGGCCCCTTCTAAGTTCGTCCTAGTTTATCAGATTCCAATCAGACAATATAACTACTGTTGCCCACATAAACCATCAGGGAGGAACGAGAAGTTCCTTAGCGATGAGGGAGGTGTACCAAGTCTTAGAATGGGTAGAAGCCCACAACTGTATGCTGTCAGCGATCCACATCCCGGGTGTGGACAAATTGGAAGCAGACTTCCTCAGCAGACAATCTTTTCACACGAGGGAATGGTCCCTCCACCCGAGGTGTTAGCAGAGATTTGCAGCAGATGGGGGGAAGCCGGATATAGATCTCATGTCCTCTCGTCTCAATGCCAAACTACCCAAGTACGGGTAAAGATCGAGGGATCCTCAAGCTGAGTTAATAGACTCTCTAGCGGTTCCATGGAGCTTCAGACTCCTATCTCTTTCCTCCATTGCCTCTTCTCCCTTTTGTGCTGGCCCACATCAAGCAGGAGCAAGCATCAGTCATTCTAATTGCTCCATCCTGGCCACAAAGGACCTGGTTTGCGGATCTGGTGTGAATGTCCTCTTCGCCTCTGTGGAGGTTACCTTGTTGCAGGGACCAGCTGATACAGGGTCCCTTCCTACATCAACATCTAGATTCTCTAAGGCTGACTGCATGGAGATTGAATGCATAGGGGCTGAATTATCAAGCTCCGAATGGAGCTTCATGCCCCTGTTTCCGCGCAAGCCATAAGACCGCTGCTCCATAACTGGTCCACCTGCCCTGAGGCTGCGGACATCAATCCTCCTTATCCTATACGATCGGGTTAATTGACACCCCCTGCTAGCGGTCGATTGGCCACGAATCTACAGTGGGCGGCATTGCACAAGCAGTTCACAAGAACTGCTTGTGCAATGATAAATGCAGACAGTGTATGCTGTCAGCATTTATCGATGTCTGTCAGACATGATCCGCTGAGTGGATCATGTCGGACAGACCAATGATAAATCGGCCCCTTAGTCTTAGCCAGGAGAGGTTTCTCTGATAGTGTCATAGACACTGATTCAAGCTCGTAAGCCGGTTACTCGGTGCATCTACCTTAAGGTTTGGCGGACTTACCTGCGCTGGTGTAAGGAACAGGGTTTTTCTTGGTATAATGTCAAGGTTACCAGAATTTTATCTTTTCTCCAAGATGAATTGGAGAAGGGCCTATCTGCCAGCTCTCTGAAGGGACAGATATCGGCCCTGTCGTTGTTGCTGCACAAGAGATTAGCAGAGATTCCGGATGCGCAGTCCTTTGTTAAGGCTCTGACTAGGATCAGTCCTGTGTTTAGACCTGTGACTCCGCCTTGGAGTCTCAATCTTGTTCACCTTGTTTTGCAGCAGGCTCTGTTTGAGCCCATGCATACTGTTTATATTAAACTGTTATCTTGGAAAGTTTTGTTTCTATTAGCCATTGCCTCTGCTCGCAGAGTCTCTGAGATTTCAGCTTTAGAGTGTGACCCACCTTACCTTGTTTTTCATGCCGATAAGGCGGTTTTGCATACTTGGTTGGGTTTCCTTCCTAAGGTGGTGTCAGATCGTAACATTAATCAAGAGATCGTTGTTCCTTTCTTATGTCCCAATCCTTCTTCAGTGAAGGAACGTTTGCTTCACAATCTGGATGTGTTACGTGCTTTGAAGTTTTACCTTCAGGCTATTAAGGAGTTCAGACAATCTTCATCGTTGTTTGTCTTTTATGTGGGTAGACGTAGGGGGCAGAAGGCCACTACGTCTTCCTTGTCTTTCTAGTTGAGGAGTGACATCCGCTTGGCTTATGAGAAAGCAGGACAGCAGCCTCTTGAGAGGATTACAGCTCATTCCACTAGAGCAGTTGCTTCTTCCTGGGTTTTTAAGAATGAAGCCTCTATGGATCAGATTTGTAAGGCGGCTACCTGGTCCTCCTTACATACTTTTTCAAAATTTTACAAATTTTGATGTGTTTGCTTCGGCAGCCTTTGGGAGAAAGGTTTTACAAGCTGTGATGCCCTCAGATTAGGATCCGCCTTTTCCTTGTTCCCTCCCATTATTCCTTCAGTGTCCTCTGGAGCTTGGGTATTGTTTTTTAACAGTAAGTAATGAAGTTGTGGATTCTCCCTGCCCTTGGAAAGAAAACTATATTTATGCTTACCAGGTAAATTCCTTTCTTTCCTGGCAGGGAGAGTCCACAAGCCCGCTGTTAAATATTTTTTTGGACCAACTTCCTTTTTGTTTTTCTTCTTGCACCTTTATACCCTGATGTTTCTCCTACTTTTCCTTGTTTCCTCTGCCAAATTACTTGGGGGATGGGGGAAGTGGGAGGGATATTTAAGCCTTTGGCTGGGGTGTCTTTGCCACCTTCTGGTGGCCAGGTGTTGTATTTCCCAACAGTAAGGAATGAAGTCGTGGACTCTCCCTGTCAGGAAAGAAAGGAATTTATCTGGTAAGCATTATTGTTAAGTATCATTCCCACTTCCCAAAAATCCCCAGAGATTCTTTGCCTTGTACATCAGGAGGGTAATTTTACCTGCAAGCAAGAATTGAGGCTATGCTGTGTCAATGTAATCCTCTTTAGTAAGAGTAATGGTGGCGTTTAGCAGTTGGAAGACAGCGAGGTAGTCCTTGCTTCCCTTCCAACATTTATACTACCCCTATATAGAAAACCAGGGTTGGTTACTCTGTTTTTCTTTTTCTAAAGGTCCCTGTTGCTGTACCTGCCCTGCAGCAGAATCACAAGATAAGTGCTTTTGCCTTCTAGGTTAGAAAGATGCAGCACTTCTGAGTTAACTCCTAAGAGACAAAGTGGATTTTTCTGGGACTATATATCTTTTTAAAATTTGGGGATATAGCTTTTGGGAAGCAGAGGCAGGGCACTGTACTGTCAGGAAAGATCAAGAGAGGATATTCTTTAATTTATGGTCATATGGTTTACATTTGTATGTGGTGCATAGTGGGTGTTTTTTCACAGAGAATAGATTACTTTTGTCATTCTTTACTTGTGCAGCATGGGCACAATTTAGACCCTTACGATCTTTATGCAGATCAGGTCACTGTTCATTGGGAAGGATTCTAACCGGATACATGTTTTTTTTCTTCTCATCGCAGTTTTCACTTGACTGCTCAGCTTAGTTCCAAAGAGCTGTTAGTTGCGACTTTACCTATAACTGTTTTTTTTTTTTTTTGAGAAGCCGGATTCGGACGGCAGCAGTCTCTAGAGAGTCTGTTTGTGTACAGCGGATTTTGCAGCTTCAAAGAGCTGTACTTCTCAGGACCTGAATCTGTTGTTATTGTCTGGAATTCGATCCCTGGTCACTGGTGGGGTAAGTTTCTCCAGCGGACCTGGGGAATAGAGGTGCTAATTTTTTACTCACTTAACCTTTTAGATCCCGGCATACATTTGGGATATTTAAAGT